>NC_065516.1:28597772-28907907 GCF_006386435.1 Epinephelus moara | reverse complement strand
GCCTGCGAGTACACTCGCAGGACTTCCGCGGCACTAACGCGCTCGGTGTGTCCTTAGCGTTAATTATAACAGCCAACTTATTGAAAAATGTCGGGTTTAAATCGGGCTCGGGCCCATAATTACAGTTAATTGGACGGGCCGGGCTGGTCCCGGACATAACATGCACGGGCTTGGGCCGGGTTGGGCTGAATTTTTTGGGCCCGATCTAAGCTCTAATTTACACTGCACAGTACGGGAAAATGCAGTGTACTACTGGCACACTCAAAATGGTCCAAATGAGTGTGAAATGATGGACACTTCTCACCCTCAATGGTCACCATCTTTGAGATGTAGTGGAATCTATTGACATATCCTCGGCCACCATGGCCTTTGATAAGGAGCCTGAGCTGGCTACAGTAAACACCACCTCGTTATACAGATGTAAGGTATACATGTTTTTTGCACTAAGTACCAATACTGTTTTTGAATAGAAGCAGTCAGTAATGTTTGTTGGGTCTGTAATGATTTGGTAACGTGAACAATGTTAACATTAGCTTGGTACCTAACATCGCTCGTTATCTAGCTTGCTCAGCAATGGTAGCACATTTTAATCAGCATTGATGTTGTGATGTAAGTTAAGTTTATGTGTTGGTGGAGATAGAGGTCAAATGTTGGCAATAATGCTCCACCATCCGTTTGCAATTTGCCATTTAAAAAGTAAATGATGAAGAAGAGGCGGTTCAAAAAAAGCCATTGTCACTTCCCGTAAGTGCAAAACAGTAGTGCTCGATTTGAGACAACACTGCCCTGTGAAAATTAGTGCACCACACAAGAAGTACGTAGGGTACATAGTATACTAAATTGAAGTGTGCTAACAGAACTATGCGATTTCAGACACACTGTTGGTTAGATAAAAAGACACTATTGCTTGTGTGTTGCATGCTCTGGCAAGTTCAATACACCCCAATAGCTTCGCTTTCCTCCCCTGCCCTTTCTACACCCCAATGGGATCTAATTTGAGTCTCACAAGACAGGACAGACTCCAGTTGATCCCGGCTATGCTTCACGCTCAGTCTGTCTACCTCCACATCAAACAGGGTCTCTGTTCCTTTTCACTGAGCAAAGCAACCAAGTTCCTAAACTTACAGAATGTTGTGGACAAAGACAGCGGCTGGTTATCCTTCTCTCTCCCCCATCAGCTCCATTGGCCTTTAACAAGTTATGAGCTGTACCCAGCATGGGGCTGACCCAGGCACATGCAAGCATGCCCTACGGTTGGCTGTGGCAGAAAAACAAGGCCAATTATGCTCAGTATAGCCCGTACTACACAGAGATTTACAACTAAATGTTATGAAGACAAGAAACTAAGATTGAATAAGATTGAAAACTCTCAAGTAAAATCTCACTCAGACTTGTGAGTATGGAGGCTGGGATATGTGACTCATGCTGTTTGTAGGGTTGCAGCACCATAACTTGAAATCGTAAACTGTGGTATGAAAATAGACGGTTATCATACCATGTGCATTTGCTTATCTATGGTATTTAAAAGAAATGCAACCAGACAGAGAATCTCACCTGTGCTTGCGCATCTCCTTTCCTCCTCAACTGCCCGTCAGACTTTCTACACATACTTTCATTAAAAACAATGATTTCAAGTTTCAATTCCAATACAGCATTTGTTCAAAATAAAGTGTAATACCGTATAACGTGATACCATAAAACCGTGATATATAAAATTACTGCCTGTGCTTTAAGAAGTGGCCAATGGGTTTTCCATGCGACAAAAACAGCATGCTAAAACCCATGACTTGCCTTAATGCTGAAACTGAAATAAGCACCTGTCACCTGCAGCATCTAACAAGTTCCCTACGGCTGACTCTTCTTTACAAATTCTCCCTTGCAAAGCTGACTCGCCAAACACATAATTACAGTAAATAGATCCCTCACAACATAGGTATGGTCTTAAATAACAAAACACATATACTTAAAGAGATCAGGGTGGGTTTTTGCTTGGTGATATAGAGATTCAAATAATTATAATGTCTGAAAGGGAGTACAGGGAAGTGAATACTTATCAAATCCTACACCTTTTTTATATATTTTATGAATAAACTTAATATTAACCACGAATATTCCCACTTTCCGCCCCAGTGTTCACCACACACACCTCGATCAAATCAAATAAAATTCTAACAGTCAAGACAAAACAAGAATTAATGCTGCCTTCTCTAATTCTAGATGAGTTTAATCCAGTGCAGGGGTAGAGGCCACAGAGTCAAGGGCTACTTAAGCTTATTCAGGGGATAAATTTGCCATCTTAGTTTCAAAGCCTTAATCCAAGAAGGACGAGGAGAGGTCTTTTGATCACGCAACCAAATGGGTGCTTATTAAATCTGCCATACTGAATACTGAGGAATACTGCCATCTTTAATATCCAAATTACTTCACAGCTGACTGCAAGTCTCAACTGTGTATATAGGAGTTTCTAAAGTCCAGCCCCTCATCAGAGCCCACAGTCCTTGGCTTCTCATGTGTAGTGTGGGAATCCTGAGGCTTTATCTCAGTGTGTGGCAGACATCGACAGCCTCCTGGAACAAAGCTGCCCCAGCAAAAACAGTGCCCATAACCATAAATCTTACCAGAGGGAAGGAAGGAGAGAGACACAGAGAGGGAGCTCCCTTGGGTTACAACTTGAAAACAACTTACAAACCTTCAAGTGCAGTTAGGCTATTAAACTTGACAAGTCAACATGGTTTTGCCACCTGTGTACAACGTGATACAACTGCACACACTGTGTATTTCCAAAAGACAGATTTTAAGCTGATGGTGCTCTGAACAGGATATGATTTCATGTTTTCTTTCTTCAGGCAGAGGGGATAAATTGACCTGCCATATGTCACAATAGTCTGCACTTTAATCCCAGGCAGTACCAATCCAAAGATCTAACCCGAGCACTGCATCACTAATGCTGAGCGGTAGCTGTGCTTCTAAACAAAGATCACCCAAAACAATTAAGGTAATGTAATAAATCCTGTTAGGCAGCTTAATTAGTAAGATATACATTAAATTAGTAAGAAAATTTAATTTAGGGACCAGACTCTCAAACCATGGATGTAACTTGATCTTCAAGAGACAACTTTTTAGTAAGGAAGGCTAGTTGTCCTGTGCCTGAGATAATTTACAATGGCTTTAAATATGGCCACAGTAAAAGAACCATAAAAGGAACTTTTTGGAGGCAAGAAGAAGCTTGCAATGCTTTAACAGTGGATCCCAGACCCAGTGGGATAGACTGTCTAAACAGAGCACAGTTACAGCCATTAAGAGGGTTTGGAATGGTTAGTGAAAAGACCAAGTAGGGCTAATTTTAGGCTGGTATTTCGCAAGGAGTGATTTAGAATACAAATCGCTAAAATAGCATTTAGGCTTTCTCTGAGGACCCAGACCAGCATCACTTTCCCACAAAGCTTTAGCATCTTTGTAGAGTACTCAACAGGCTTCCAAAAAGACAAAAAGCACTTATTCTTCCACATATTTACATCACATTTCAAAACAAATTGCAACTCAGTAAAGTTAAGTTTAACATCAGTACAACCATCGTACCATTTTCTTTACTGCCAATGATTTAAAGAAAAAAAGGCAACTCTAAAAACATGTTTGGCTCCTTGCCACAAATTTGTACCTCAACAAGTGGTCAGGTGTATTACAGTGAAGAACATTACACAACACCTGTGTGGACCCTTTTTAGTAGGGACCTGTTAATCATTAAAACCAAACACCATGCATTCAGTGTGAGGAGAGAGCGCCTGAAAGCCACACTGATTAACTGAGGACACTTATGACTCAGTGCTTCCTCGAAGGAAAACACACAGCTGACATAAGGCGGTATGACTCGTACGCCTGCACAAGTCATCCATTAACACTGGCAAATTAAAACTATGACCAATGATGATGGAGCTGTGACAAAACATTGTTTTTATCCATGCTTAAACAGCCTTCCTTCCTAGAAAGAATGTCGGCTGGGTTGCGCAAGATTTAGAGGAGTTTTATTGGCAGGAGGGCCTAATGGCACTGAGGAGAGTGCATAAGCTGCAACCAGGTTTGGGTAGTTGAGCATTTACTGATAACTGGCTTGGAATCATATTATATCAACACGTCACGTCATGGTATCAGCTGATATTGGCTTTAAAATTAAATATCAGAATGGGCCAACTTCTGTCAATATGACAAACTGATGTATATATTTTTTTTAGAAAAAGAAAGACGACTGGTCGCTCTCTATAATCAAACGTAGATTAAAACCTTGTGTTGGTGCTCACAGAGAACAGGAAACAGCAGGATACAAAAGAAGGTAATCAAGGCACTCCAACGGCATAGAAAACAAGGAAGGAAGTATTAAAAAGCCTTTACTGTAGTGGCTGAATCGTTAAAAGAGCCAACATGTTTCCACCACTGCAGGTCTTCGTCAGGGCTTTAAAACAAGTTTTTACATCCATTTTACAAATTTCTTAAACCACCACAAAGTAAAGCAACAGGCTTAGAAAACATAAGTCTGTGAAATAGTATTTTCCTTCGGGCTTTTTAAAGTTTAAAGGAAATTTTCTTTAAAAATGCAAATAAATCAGACAATCAAATAACAATACTACACAATGCAAACACAAATAGGCTACATGGTTCTAAACCATTACATAAGTAGGCTTACATAAATAAAAATGCATATAAAAACCAAGACAAACTGGGGTACAAGCATACAGATAAAGACGTATATTCAGTAAGAGGATTCAGGGAATAATGTTAATGCATAATTTACCATAATCTAAGGATATATCCGTATCAGTTGTCGACCAAATGAGTTGTTATATACCTGCACATCGGATATCAGCATAAAATCCAATATCATGCATCCCTGAATTATATGAATAATGGATGACTGAATACATGTCACACTGTCAGCATGTGTTTCAAGCAACAAGTGGGTGTTTGCTCTGTAGGTACGCAGGGTACCTGAGACAGGGGAAGTTAGTAGGAGAGGTGACAGGGAGATGAAACAACTGTGGCTGTAAGATATCACAGGAAAGCTGTTATTTACAGTGCTGGCGATGCATCTGTGTAAAAGCAATCAACACAAGAGAAACCATAGACTGTCCAGCGAAAGGATGGGAGTCGAGAGCCGGCTCCGTTTGACAACTGGTTCCAAATTGTCTGATCCATCGGATCCATACGCCTCCGAGCTTATCAATTCCTTTTTTCCACGCTGGCATGTTTACACACTGCAAAACAATGACGGCAAACTCGTGTTTATGCTGCTACAAACATGCACCAAGAACCAGTTTTGGTGGACACAAAAAAGCGGTCCAAATTGTGGCTTCATTTGACAGAGAAAGATAACAACAGTGCAGCTTGTAATGTCTGTAAAATTATCACTTCAACTAAGGGTGGAAACACCAGCAATAAGCTAAGAAATCTTTTATGCAACATGGGCTTAAAGTCCAGGAATGCCATGTATTTGACACTCATGCATGAGTGCCACTGCTTCCCAACCAAGCAGCACGTCCATTACAGAGGGTAACATGCCTATGTTATAATAACATCAGCACAGCACAGGCAGGCTTGGTATATTTTTTCTTTGACTAAGAATGCTGTATAAATAATCTGTCATTTCATCTACATTGTATTCAGACTCAGAGATAATAAAATGACACTGAAGATCTGTGCAAACCTACTTTTTTTCTACACATAAAATCAGTGAGGACTCAATAAGCAAATCGATAAAGAATCAGACCAATGAACAATCAGTAATGACACTGGTAAATCTTATCAGTTCCCTTCCTTAATCTTGCAGCTGCAAATTAACAAAGAGCAGAAGAAAGAAGAATCCCATACATCTACCTGTTTCAACATACAGTCAATCTTCTATAATTACAATACTGACAGATCCACATACTGATTCCAATCTTTATAAACATGAAGTGTTTCCTGTCACACCCTGCCCTGCTCAGCTTCACTGAGCCAATTGCTTTTGCTGTTTTCATTCTTAACCAGCTGACGCACACAATTGGCCATCATTCTGCTTGGCAGCGTCCAAGCACAAAAACACTGATGACACACCTGTCCCAGTCAGACAGGCAGCCACAACAATACACCTTCACTCCTAAAATAGATGATGAGATGCACAACAATCTTCAGCCGAGCTCCAACAAATCACAGCGACTCCAAAACAGAGTCTATCGTGTGTTGAAGGAGGACACGCTGGGGCCGAATGTTTGTTACGCTAATCTTATGATGGAGAGCTTCAGAGGACCCATTCACCGTCAAACACAAAGGACCACCTCCACGGCTCATCTGGTCTTCAATGTCCTCTGTGACCCCGGTTAAGACCAAAATAATAATCCCCTCCAATTACTGACACGTCCTTCACAAGTGGCCACTGGACGAGGTCACAACTTTAAGGAAGAATGTAACTGTGGAGATGCTGTGGAGAGCTCATCACTGACCTGACAACAAAGACGGCACATAAACAATTTCTTCTCAGGCACGATTTAAAAAACAAAATGCGGTCATGCGTCATTGGCTCTGACCACAACTGAGCAGCAGCAGCATAATAATGACCATTTAAGGTTGATGTGCATGCTAGGAAAATAAACTTTTTTTTACAAGTGAAACATTCGTAATGGAATTGGCTGAAGAAACCCCGCAGGGACCAGTCCCACAGGCAGCAGCTATTCTTGACTTGGGAAAGTATCATTTCTGTAAAAGCTGCCAGTTAGCAGCAGCATGCTAGTCTGCAGATGCCTCTCGGGACAATGGGTGTCAGACTCACATCGTTGACTGTGAATGCAGGCACTGTTGCGAGGGGTACACGGCTTTAAGCTGAATATTGCTCTTGACTATTGGCCTGCGTGGTGAAAAAAAAAAAGGAGGGTTCATTTAGGTTTCAGTCAGTGGCGTGGGTAATGAGAGGTTTGAACTATTGTGAAGCGCTGCAGAGACAATATGGCCATAAATTAGAGGGGGATTGAAATCACATCCAATCACAGCACAAGTCAGTGACTCCCAACACTCTGTCAGCAAGCTCTGCTGAAAGCCAGAGAGCGCTAAACCTCAACAGTGACACTCTGAAGAGGTTTAAAGATAAGCATCTTGATACGGCCAATAAAATAAACCCAAATATCTCAGTGTGAGGTCTGTTTGCATGAGGTCAAGTGTCCTCATATAAAATCACTGATTTGTCAAACACTCTCTTTAACTTACTTTTGTTGTGGAGTTTGAAATTACTTTGAGACACAATGGTCTCTGTGCTAGTTTCCTCGGCAGCAGACAGGTCTGTTCTTACATCGTAATCAGCCTATTTTCCCCAAATCGGCCCTTTCCTGTATTTAGCCAAATTAAGCCGTCTAATGGGAAAACTTTGCTTTACAATCATGTGTTGGCATCTCAGTGACTACATTTGCATAATTGAGCTTGTGCTAACTCAACCTGTAAATTGTGAGCAGTTACATTAGTAGCAGAGTGAGCTGACAGTTACTGAATGATGTTTGTCATGAGTAGGGTTGGGTATAATTCACATTTTTGCCAGAGCTCCGTGGCTGGCTTCCAGGCTCCGGGGCACTTTAGCGGCACTACTGCCTCCTCTTTAAATCTGGTGTTGTCTGTCAGGTACCAACATTTGGCACCGATGCATTTAACATGTGTCAGACCTCAGTGGTACCAACGTAATTCAGTCCATACCCTTTAAAGTGCTGAGTCCGGTACCCAACCCTAGCCATGAGTTTATTTTCAAGCCCATTTAAGGTATGATATTCGAAAGTTCTGCTTACAGTCTATTTGAAAAAGGGCACGGATTATAAACCGGTTTCTTAATGACAAGCAGCAACCTGGCCAAAATGTCTAGTATGAAAGCTATGCAACCTTGGTACACAGCAAGAACCTGTGTGTGCATGCTGTGTATTACCCGCCTTTAATCTGCTATTAAACACACCAAAATTACAACTGTAGCTCAGGCTGTTAACGCTCGACTAGGTCAGAATCAGAAAATGTGCAGCCATGATGAAAGCTCATGGTATATTCCTTATTTGAATTAAGCCTTCCTCTGTTCCACACAGCTGCAGACGTCGATCTCTTGCACATGATGATTTACTGCTTTGATCCTTGGCACGGTGACAGGTCACTGAAAAGTCTCTCAAGCTTAACAAGGTGCCTGCTGCAAGTCCTGCTCTCCATAATGCTGACATGTCCAGCCGGGTCAAGCACCTTTACTGACCTCTCCAGACAAAAAACAAAGCCTGGAATTCCTTTTTTACAGAGCTTGGGCGTCATGGCACAGTAGTAATGAGGGAGTAAAGGGTACTACCACCACCACACCACACCTTCACCTCATCTGATCTGATTTAGATCTTCCATACCAATTTGGGGATTAACAAATCTGGATCTGATCCAAGAGGCAACGCTGAACATACCAAGTCAGGAATGTAATAACCACCCACACAAATATACAGAGTCACAAGTCTCTAAACTTCCCTATGGTTTGGAAAACATCCATTTCATCACTGATAAAAGGAGCCTATTAAATACTAGATTAGAGGATGTTTTAATCAATCTAAAAAAGCCTGGGCGTCAAAAGTTCCTGCTGGATTGTTGCTGTTGTTTCATGTGGCTTCAGTGTCGCTTTAAACTTTGAAAGAGGGAACACTGATATTTTATTTGTTACGCTAAAATTTGTAAAGCAAACCTTATCATACCTTGCTAAAATGTCTTTTCAGGGTAATCAACTCGGACTGATCTAAGAATTTGTGGCAAGAAACCTTGTCGTAGTCAACCAGGATATTGAGAATTCTTGCTGTGTGGTAATTTATCAAAGCCGTTTTTAATAGTTTTTAGAGAGACTTTTAAATGTTTGGCTATTTAACTTCACAGATAGAAAGATGGAGGACAAGAACCAAACTAAAAGTGAGATAAGACTGGTTGACTGACCGTGCAGCCAAGGCTGCAGCAGGACAAAACAGGTAGATAGACCTGGGACTGTGTACACTGTGGTGACAGTGTGTACACAAAGAGCTGTGGTCCGTTATGAATCCGTCTGACTGTGCCTACACTGCTCCGCTTCTTTCATCTAAAGACTGCCACAAGTTGAGATATTTTTAGGATGTGCACATCTTATTTATGAGCCCAAAATAATAATTACAAAGCTTAACCACACTGATGTGTTCATGTCATCAGCATGTTTATATGTGGAAGCACTTACATGTGTAACTTACCGAAAAGCCCACACGCACCATGGCCAATTGTTGTGTCAACAAATTACTACCAGGTAAATCCAAAGACACACAAGTTAGGATTTGAATCTGTTAGTGTGAATATAAGTGATAGGGTTTATTATACCAGCTGTGAGACGTCTGTACCTCAAAAAACTATTTGTTTGTTAGAAGAGCGTGCTGTGTTTTTATCATTAGCAGGAAATTTAGCAAACACAGCAGAAAATTACAACAAAAAAACAGTGTGTCTTTCCAAACATACCTTTGGAGTTGAAAACTTCTTTGAGTTGTAGAAGCACATCAGCAAACTTGCGCACGTCGCTGACCAGCTGCATAATATAGATTGGGTCTGAGGTGGGGATATCTGGGCTGTCTGAGCTCACCGAGCCACTCTTGGAGACCCTGCCCGGCACCCCAGAGCCCACGCTGGTAGGGCTGGCTGAACCCAGGCTGGAGCTGGAGAATCTGGAGATGCCTAGGGAGAGTTTGGTGCCACCACTGCCGCCGCCGCCGCCGCTGCTGCTGCCGCCACTACCACCTCCTGATCCTCCGCCAGAGCTCTGGCGCAGCATGGCAGCCAGCATGTTTTATTAGTCCAGTGGCCCTTGGGCCTGGTGACTGTTATCCCGCAGTTAGGCTCAGTTCTCAGACCCGGCGCTGCACCAAAACAGGAATGAAGGATTCTGCCAAAGAAAGAGAAGACTCTTGATCATGTCAAAAACCATCTGGAATAACATGACATTACTGTTTGAAAGAGATGACATAGTACCAAATAGGTTGTAGCAGGACATACACCCTCACAGCATGGTGTTCTCACTATGAAATGGGTTGTCTCAGTTATTTGTTGACAATATTCAACATGTGATTCCCTTGAAATTAACAATAAAGAACCTGCATGGAGTTTAAATGGGTCAATCAGAAGAAAATGAGGCGCATGGCTGGACCGTTCCTCATGCTGTCAACCTGCAATATTTCACAAACAGTGTTGTGCTCTGGACAATGTGTGAGGTAATTCAATTAAGCAGTCCTTGTAGTACTAAAGAAGCCTCAGTCGTCTTTACTGTAATACAATAATGACACCAGTTACCACCTAAAACATAATCTGACAGACCAAACCAGTCTTTAACTATGATGTTATTGAAACATAGTTATCCTCATCAGTTACACCATGCCTGTATTTGGCTGTGAGTAACATGCAGTGCCTCAGACAGGACATGACACTTATATATAAAATATATTCAACCAGTAAACACATTTGAAGCTTTTATACTTGACACATCAATCTATAGCCTCTCTTGCAGTGATTGATGCTACAACTGATGTAAACATGTCCTGCATTTTAATTTGGTTATATTTAGAAATACAGACCAAACATTAATTTGTAAAAAAGGGTGTATAAAGCTAGACAGGAGGGAAAAACAGTAGATAAATGAGTTAAATACAGGTGGTCATGTATTTCCCATCCACTCTGTGTCTAAGCGCATCTCCCAGTGCACAGGTTCACTACAGAACGCGACTCCCCTGGTTTAAAATCACAAATTAAGATGATTCCTTGTTTATTGCCAAATAAAACAAAATGAACTTTATTCCTGTTAAGGCTGTCGGATCATTAGGGTCTGCTTGTTAATTCGGCTTTCATAAAATCTACCAAACAACACCCTTTGTCATAGAAAATTAACTTTTTCATCACCCTGGCTGCTACGGCAGATCGCGATAACCGTTCGCGTTTAACGTTAGTTCGGACTCGAGGAACAACCTTAATGTAGTGTTTTGTGAGAGTAATACGTGCTGCGTGTGTTGAAGTTATGTCGAAGTGGTGTGTTGCGAGTTAACAAAAGTTTGAAAGTAATTTCTCCTCAAGAATAAGTAGGCTCTTCGCCAGCGAAAGGCAGCATTGAAGTAGCTAGCTCCTTACAAGTTAGCTTGAATTCCACTAATAAAAGTACGCAGCTGATTTGCAACGTCTCTGTGAGGTCAAATTAGTTATTAGCAGCGATGTGTTTCTGTAGCGAGCAACCCAAAATAAATGTTACAACTTCTCAGACAAAATTACACACCTGCCGTCGGATCCTGAAACATTTCAGCCCAAAAAATCCTGAGGCGTAAAAGCGACCGGTGATCAGTCTTGAGAAAGACAAAATAATCCACAGCCACTGTCCTGATGTCTCACAGCCGCGTCCCCCTCACTACTCACTGTCCTGCCCGGCTCCACTGAGTTCAATCACCTCCTCTCTCTCCGTGATGTAGGCTGTAACTTGTGATTAGTGTGTGTGTGCGTGTGTGCGCGTGTGTGTGTTGGGGATTTCATGTGGAGTCCTCCCTTAACAACAGGTGTCTGGAGTTTTAAAGTGTCAAGCAATCCATGATAAAACATCCAACTTCCGGTTATGCCTTTCAAAATAAATTCACTGGCTTGGATTTTACAACTTGCTACATGTCAGTGTTGGTGTGACTTTTAAAGTCTTTCTACTAAAACTTAAACACAGAATATCAGCAAAATATGAATTTGTAAAAAAAAAATAAGAATACAATATGTATCTTTATATCCTGGGATGGCAGTAGCTTGGTCCATAGAGACTTGGGTTGGGAACTGGAGGGTCCCCAGCTCAAGTCCCTGTATGGACCAAGTGTGGAGCATGGATTGGTAGCTGAAGAGGTGCCAGTTTGCCTCCTGGGCACTGCTGAGGTGCCTTTGAGCAAGGCTCTGAACCCCCAATTGCTAGGGGTGCCCGTCCATGGGCAGCCTCCTTGCTCTGACACCTCTCCTTTAATGTATGTATAAGTCCTGTTTGTTCATGTGTGTATATTTCGGACCTGACAATGAATTTACCTTCAGGGATAAATGAAATATTTCTTCTTCTTCTTCTTCTTCTTCTTCTGCTTCTCCCTCTTCTTCCTTTCATACAATGCGTTATATCTCGAAATTTAACTGATAAAACCATTATACAACTAATGTCAAACAAAGTGCCCTGCGATTTTAAATGTGTAAAGTTGTTAAAAATGATGTCCATACAAAGGCGTGAGTTTTGTTTCAACATTGGGGATAACACAATTTTAAGCATCAAACACTTAATTTCCTGATTTCCATTAATTTTTATGCACCAATTTGTGCCTTTTCTGCATCATTTTATGGTGTAAGTATCTTAAATTCTGTCAAAATAAAAATCTGCTGTCATGTTTTTATTAAATGCACATTGAGGGGCACATGTCCCCTGAGTCCCCCCGAAGTCTACACCTAAGGGCCCATATATGTAAACAGATTTTCCCAATTCAGTGTTGACAACTTTTAGTCTGAAGGCAAAATCTCTTCACTTCTGGTATTATTCTGATGGACTTGAATTCATTCCACCAACTTGAAATCTGTGAAACATATTGAATACCTCATCATGAATCACACCTGATAAGAGCCTATTAAGATGCATTAAGTAGCCTGATCAGTATTTACTTGACCTCACAGACTCAGAGATATATTGGTCCATTTCTGCAGAGGCAGCAGACACTTAATTGCGTTTGTCTTGGTTGTAAATCCCTGCAGTTTATATAGAGGCCTGCTTGAATTGCAAGGTTGTGTTGCAGCCTCAGTTTGCACCGCTCTGCCGCCTCCAATATGCTTCTGTGGAGCAGATAACTTTTTGACATATTCACATAAGGAAGACACACAGCTCTCCCTCCTGTTAAATAGTCAAAAAGTGATCTGTCTTACAGCAACAGAACTCACTTAATCACCTATAGGCTTTATATGTGAATATGCCTAAACTGTGTATGGTTTAAAAAAAGGGATTTCTAGTACTGGAGGGTCCAGATAACACAGTGTACATGATTGACATCTACTGGTGAAATTAAAGTAGTGCAGCCAAATAAGGCAAGACGCTCAGACATGCAATTAACAAGGCATAGCTGTGCTTGGTGTACATGGCTATGATATGTGGATATATATTGTTTAACTAGTGTCAGTCTAAATGGTATTATTTCTCCTGTCTTTTCTACTTTTTTGACTTGATATACTCACTTGAAGGTCAGGTGCGTAAGATTTAGGAGGATTTAATGGCATCTAGGTGAGGATTGCAGATTTCACCCAGCTGAGACTTCTGGTCAGGATTCATTGGTCAGTGTCAATTGTTCAGGAGTTTTTTTACCGGGAGCAGAATAATCCACAGAGGACCTATCTCTCCTAAACACATGGACCAGGTGATTAAAACCGCAAAAAAACCACTGAATAAAGCAGTTTCACAGTTCAAATCAGTGTTTTTCTGATGCTATTTGGCAAGTGGGAGGCGGGCTGCTAGCACAGCACCTGCTTATGCCTGCTATTTTTTTTAATTTAGTTTTATTTTTTTTATTTTTTTGATGAGGGAACCAGGGCGATGCTAAGTCCCGTGTCTGCCTACAAAAAAACATCATCCTGCAGCACCCCCTGTCCTGAAAATGATGTGTCATGTGGGCTGGCCACATGACCTGACATATTTACTAATTTAAACTAGAAGAGAGCATGCGCAATTTCTGATAGGAGTAAAAAAGATTTGGGGAGGGCCAATTCACCTTTTGAGGGGCCCAGTCATCTCTATGTGCGGGCCTGCTTTCAGGTAGGCTTGCTAGCTCTGCCTATGGAGTAGGGCACTAGCACTTGGCTATCTGTGTCCGTCATGAGTGTACAGTGCCCCCCAGTGGTTTAAATGAGGAACTGCAAAAGATTGAATTCATCAAGTTAGCATCAATGCAGACATGACATTTAACAATTCTGGTGAATATGTTTACAATACAGAAGCAGCCTTATCAGAAACAAACTAACAGGTGATTATAAAATAATAATTTTCATTGTTCCCCTGTCAGTGTTCACAATTAGATTCTACAGCAACACATTATTCGGTGGGAATATTATAGATATTAATACTGCTTATGCCATTATTACTTATGCATCTTCTTGTTAATTTTATTCTGTTTTAATTATAGTGTTGATCAGAAATACTTTATTGATCCCTGGAGGGAAAGTGTGACACGTTGCAGCTCGTAGTAGTGGTAGTATTGTTGTTGTTGTTGTTGTTGTTGTTGTCGTCGTACTCCCACTACATGCTACAAATTCTGTGTATTAATAAATTATTGACTCTACGATTTGCACGTCGTTATCAAACAATACATAAAGTGGCAGACAGCATTTCGTGTTACCTTTTCCGGTGATCATTTCAAAATAAAACTTTCAAAGTATGTAGACAGTAATATAATCACACACCCAAAACAGAGGGCATTAAAACCTTATCATTATATACTCGTGAGTATATATAGTAGATGCACTGCCAACGTGGCCACTAGAAAATGCTCTTTGTCACTTGAATCCACGGGACCTTCATTTTAGGAGCTTTTATTTTGAAGCTAACAATCTCATCCAGGTGCTTCCTGATGCGCGAGACTGTTTGCGATTGAATGGCTTTGCCGTGGCATGTCTGATAGTGTTGTTAAGCTACATTAAGTGTAGTTTTCTCTGATTGTGTACTTCTAAGTGAAAGTGAAGTGGCTATTGTGATGCTAATGTTAGCTTAGACTCGTGCTGCAGTCATGTCTTCCGACGGCAGCGCTGCTGGAGGCATCCAGGGGCTTCTTCTCAAACTTCATGAGTCACTTTCGGACGAAGACACCCGAGGTGCAGCCCTGAAATGTCACGATATTGTCGGTGACCTGGGACAGGAGTGCATGCTAACACCAACCGAGAATGAACTTGGTAAGACTGGGAAGTCCAGCAGATAGTCATCTCCATGTCTTATAGGAACGCGTTGAATCCGCGCCAAACTCCATTAACAATCTGGCAGTTTAATGGTAAACATGCTTCTGTTGTTGATGAGAGGTAAACACCTTGTAGGAAATGGTGTTACAGGGATTTTTGGAAGGTACTCATTAAATCGGCATGCATTCTTATGTCATATTTAATTTAGAAGTTTAAGTTTGCCTGTTGCACATCCCTACTGCAGGGTCTTCCGCCAAAACTCACTGTGGTGGGCGGTAACGTGAAGTCAGAACACAATATAAAAACCATGTGATCTTTTGGCAATAACCAAAGCTTGCAAGGCTACTACCATAATTCCAGTGGAGGTCTTCCCTGTTAAAGTAGTCATTAACATATAATTAAAAGGCTGCAATTGGTTTGCAGCAGAGGGTTCAGAAGTCTGCAGGGTGTTGTTCAGATCACAGATTACCTCCATGGCACCTTTTTCCTTAGGGGACTCCCTCTTTAGTTCATACCATATGCAACACATAGCATATGCTCATATTATCACATGTACGACCTATGACCCTGGTCATCATCTTCCTGGGCTCCACTCTCAGCATCCAGGCAGCAGGGTGGTGGAAACAACTACAGAGTTCCTCCCTGTTCATGTAAGCTTAAAACCTGACTCTTCCAAATCCCTGTGTTGCCCTGCAGCCCTGCACAGAAGTTGAAATATTGTGGGTATCATGATGTGAATTTTTCATATCATAAAAAAATTATACCGTGAACAAGATGAGATGGCACATCCCTACTGCACAGGACTTAGATCATGCTCTTTCCAGTATTTAGGTCATAATTGTCGGTCCATATAACTGATCAGTTAATTATGTAAAGTTATAGCACATGAGTAAGTTGGTGTTATGTCTTAGGAGGCTGTAGCAAAGGGTAGCGCTCTCAGTGTGCAGAATTACGTGATGACATTTGCAATGCACATCCTGTAAGTGGCATGCAAGAACATGTGTTAACATTTCCCTCTGTTTCCATCTTTGCATCTTCATCTTGAAGCTTTACAGACATCCTTATTGTTCTCAAAAGACTATGGACTGCTCATCTTCCTCAGGAAGTCCCTGGGATCAGATGAGGTTGGTATCAAGGAACATCTAACGAACACTGATGTTCTTTATGAAGTTCTCATGTTAACAGAAAGGTCTGTTTTGCAGTTTCGGGACACCCGAGTTGAGATCTTGGGTTTTTTGGAGAAGTTCTTGGACAGGGTCTCACCAAGAGTCAAAGGCTGGGAGACGACTTACGCTGTTGACATAAGAGTAAGCTCCCCATTTATAACCAGATTAAATGTTGGTCTTTGTTTTTTTAAAGTGCCAAATGTAAAAGTTTTATTCCTCAGCTATGGCTTCATCAGCTTTTTACATGTGTGCATGTGCATGATGACACAGACTTTAAAGAGGGAAGGTAGTATTTGCTGTGACAGCAGTACAAAGGAAAGATCATGACAAGTTATGATGCGTCCATAGATTTAAAGTAACGTAATTCAATGTCTGCTGATACTGACAAAAGTAGCCTCTAAGTCTACCAATTCGTATCAGACATTAATCAGTACAAACACAAAATAAACTTTGTATGTATACATGTATTTTCACAAATGTATGACGTGTCTATTTTTTCTTTGTGCAGGACACATGCATGGCTGTGTATACGAAGGAAAAGGTAGCCAAGTGTAGGACTCCAGTGCTGGATCTCCTTATTAAGGTTGGTTTCTCTTGGCATCTAGTGTGTTTTCTAGCCTAGTGTGCTCAGTGTAAACTGCATTCAGACCAAAAGAAGAAACCCTCTTTGACAGTAGTTCTTATTCATACGATCTTGGGAGAGTCTGTTTGATGTATTTGTGAACACTGACTTATAAAATCTCTCCTCAGGTTCTCCAAACAACAAAATCCTCCAGTGTCGTTGCAGACCTTCGAATCTCTGAAATCTTCAACAGATACTACAGTGAGCTCTGTCAGAAGAGCAAACTACCAGATTCTGGTGAGTCTTCCTTTGACGCCTTACACCAAGATGAGAATGACTTCATGGTAAATTTCACAAACGTTTTCTTCTCACCTTTTGTAACAGTGCTTGGTAAAATCTATGAGCTGCTGGGAGTTCTTGCAGAGGTTCACCCCAGTGAGATGGTCAACAACTCTGACAAACTCTACAAAGCTTATCTAGGGGAGCTGAAAGAACAGGTGTGTTAATAGATGACATGGCATTGACATGGAAAAAAATTGTAGGGCTGGGCAATATCTCGATATTATATTAATATTGTGATCTTAAAATTAGATATCGTCTTAGATTTTGGATATCATAATATCGTAAGTGTTGTCTTTTCCTTATTTAAAACGCTGCATTACAGTAATGTTCTAGCTGTTTAGTCATTATATCCACATTATATCCACTATTACTTGCTGACTTACTGTGCTTTTCAGTAAGTTTGTTTTTTGATTCTGTGACAGCACAGCTGGTTAAGTGTGTGTGTTCAGTTGTGTCTTTTATCTTTTTGCTTTAGATGACGTCTTCAACAAAGGAACCAAAACTTTTTGTTGTAGCAGGATGTTTGAGAGGAATCACTGCTTTGATGGTCAACTTCACAAAAACAATGCAAGAAGGTGTGTGTGCCCATATTTTTTGCAATATCCATTTATTTCACATGAACAACGAAACATTTTCAATGCTGTTTCTACGACAAGTGCATGATAGATGTATGATTAGTGTGTGTCTCTGACTTGCAGACCCAGCAACGTCTAAGGACATTTTTCAGTATGCTCTGAAGGCAATCAGCCCACAGGTAAATATTATTGTCTCAGCTATCATGTAATCCTTTGCAGATGAAATACCCTGAAACTGAGACTGTGGGTGGTCATCCAGACTGTTCAGTACTCTGATTGTGTAGCATATGTTATCATATTGACCCTAATATTTGTTCATGGCATGCTGAACTGTTCTGTAATTGCCCTGTACATTAAATGTGATACTATTTAACATGACATGTGTTCTCATTGTTGTTGTAGATGGAAATGACCCGCTATGCTGTCACATTTGGTAAGGCCCGCCATTTCCATAGCAACATGAACATAAAGCTCCTTGAAAACTAATTTGTCTTTTGACTCTTAAACAGCTGGGCTCAGATTATTTGCCAGGCATGCGTCCCAGTTCAGCAGCTGCCTGATGGACCACTGCAGGGCTTTGTTTGAGGTCATGTCCAAACTCTGTGGACACATCAATGCTGAGATGAAGAAGACGAGTTACTATGCACTCGAGGCCTTCCTCAAACAGGTAAACTCTTCAAGACTTTAACACGTGGGCACAATAAAGACGTAGACAACCAGACTGACAGGTTGGCACCACGCTTAAAATAGACCTGCTTTTGATACACCCTTTGTCATCAATGGCTCAGCCGCGGGCTGTTTGTCATGATGCCAAATGAATTTAAAGTAACTACAAGGAGCTTTTATTCTGTGTCGATTTTGGTGTCCCCTGTGAACAAAGGAATAGTTTCTTCATGAGCACCACAGCCTCGTGATGGAAAGATCTTGACCTGGCTAGCGTGTGCATTTGTTTTGGAAGCAAGTGAAAGAAAGACACATTTATTATTATTTTTAATACTCTTTTTTTTAAACACATCTATTTGCTGCTGTGTAAGATCAATAACTGTGATATAATGATGGTGAATCAAAGTAAACTTCGTTTTAGCAACCAACGTAAATTCATAATGAAGTAAAACCATGTCTCGCAATGTATTTCGTAACTAAAATAGACATACTACATGTCTGTCTGGGAGGAAGAGGGCTGATTCAGGATCACTTTGAATCCTTGATTCTTTCCATCCCTTAAATCACAGACTAACGTTGACTCGTGTTTTCACCCGTCCCCTATCACTGTTCCTTTTACAATTGTTTTGTTCTGTGGTCGTTTCTTTTCTCTTTGCTGATCTTGCCCCAGTATCAGCCATAATCACAAAATATAACGTCAAAAATAAAATTCTCTGAAGCGAAAACTCCTGCTCCATCCATCTATTTTTCTCCGCTTACTCCGGGGCTGGGTCGTGGGGGCAGCAGGCCAAGCAAAGCACCCCAGACGTCCCTCTCCCCAGCAACACTTTCCAGCTCCTCCTGGGGGACCCCAAGGTGTTCCCAGATCAGATGAGATATGTAATCCCTCCAGTGTGTTCTGGGTCTGCCCCGGGGCCTCCTACCAGTGGGATGTGCCCAGAACACCTCTAGGTGCCCAGGAGGCATCCTAGTCAGATGCCTGAACCACCTCAACTGACCCCTTTTGACACAAGGAGCAGCAGCTCTACTCCAAGCTCCCTCTGGGTGTCCATGCTCCTCACCCTATCTCTAAGGCTGAGTCCGATGTCATTCTTACGGTCACTACCTAGAGCTCATGACCATAGGTGAGGGTTGGGACGTAGATGGACCAGTAAATTGAAAGCAAGCAAACTCGTCCTGCTTCCCTTTAATTGGCTAATGCACGACTCTCTGCTTTGCCGGCGAAAATGTAAACATAGGGTCTGCGTCTGATTTAGTGGTGAATGGTATCTGGGGACAGACATAAAGAATGGTCATATACAAATAGCTTATTCTCTTACCGATGGTCTCATTTGCTCATGTAGGTCATGAATAGGCATCATTAATTAATTAATTGATACCGTTTCATAACTAGTTAAAAACCCTCTTTGTAGTTGCTTTAAAGTCATCATATTCCCAAAATGATTCCAACACCACTGCTTCACATGAACTTTTT
This sequence comes from Epinephelus moara, assembly GCF_006386435.1. Lineage (NCBI taxonomy): Eukaryota > Metazoa > Chordata > Actinopteri > Perciformes > Serranidae > Epinephelus > Epinephelus moara. The sequence goes on along the minus strand of NC_065516.1, from coordinate 28,888,182 downwards.
GACCATTTTCAGGTTGCAATGCTGGTGGCAGAAAATATCGAGGAGCACAAAAGCAAGTTGAAGTTCTTCATGCAGAAGTTCTGCGGCATCATAAAGACCATGGACTCAACACATAAGGAGCTGTCCATTGCCATACGAGGATATGGATTCTTTGCTGCCGTATGTTCGTTGTCTTTCTTGCTTAAATTACAGCTGTGAAGTTATTTTAATTTGTTAGTTATTTAAAGTTATTTTAAACTAATGCACCTCAGATTCACATGTTTGCTGCTTGAGTTGTGCGTTTCATCTTTCCATCACTTACTTGTTGCTAATTTAATCTCTCACCTTCTGTTGTTCAGGCACAATCTACACTTCCTAATACAAAACAGTGAAATGAAAATCTTGTTTTCTTTCCTGTAGCCATGCAAGAAAGTTTGCCCACAAGATGTGGACTTGATGTACACGGAGCTGATTCAGCGCTGTAAGCAGATGTATCTGACTGAGTCTGATGGAGAGGAGGACAGCTTCTACCAGCTGCCCAGCTTCCTGGACTCTATAGCCAGTGTCCTGATTCACCTGGACAAGGTAACAGACTCAGTCAATGTCATTCACTTTGACCAAATGGTAAATAACAACAGTACCCTAAATCAAAACACGAATAATTTCTGCTTTGTGATCATGGTCTCAGATCCCAGAGGTGTATACACCGCTACTGGAGCGTCTCCTCGTGGTGCAGATTGACAGCTTCCCTCAGTACAGTGAGAGAATGCAGACTGCTTGTTGCAGGTCCATCCTTAAGGTGCTGGTGGCCATGGCCTCTAAAGGACCCATCCTGTGGAGTTTCATTAGCTCTGTGGGTACGTCAGTCACAAGCACATTGTACCTACAGGCCATCGTGATATTTTTAATTTTTAGCAGCACCTGGTAAGATGTGTGTGGACATAAGAAGGGTTTTATTATCACTCAGTTTACTTTTGAATGTTTTCATTGTTTAAGAATTGATTTGGTTAAGAAACCAGAGGATAGAAGACAGCACAGATGTATGCAGCATGCACTGGTGCCTCCACGTGTTGCATGCATTTTTGTCTCCCTATCTCTCTTATTTACCAAGAAACAACCAAATACACAAAATCAGTTGCAATTTATTAAACATGCATGAGCTCAAGGATTGACTCTCATTGCTGTAAAGCCTTTTGAGACTGTAATAGTGGTAAAGCGGCCCTTAAATACAGTAAAAATAGACCTTTTTATCAAAATCTGAATTTAACCACTTGCTGCTTTTGTACGACTGTTATCTGCGACGTGACATCTGATAAACATTCACTTTTGTTTATGTTTCAGTGCACCAGGGCTTGATTCGTGTCTGCTCAAAACCCATCATGCTTTCTGAGGTCAGGCGCATGCTTTCAGACATATGTATATATATCACTCAGCTGAATGTTTTATTGCTGTCAAATTAATTTTTCACTCTGCTGATAAAGGAAATATCTGTCCTTCTTGTCTCAGGACAAAGACAACCCTGAGTCTTCCCAAGTCCGTATTGGAAAGTGGAAAGTTCCATCGAGTCAGAATTATCTCGCCTTGTTTCAAAGCCTTTTGGACTGTGATCTGCTGAAGGTACAGCTATGTTCCTTTTTTAATAATTGTTTTGAACCTATATGATATGTCATATCAACACAGACATTTTTGCCAATTATAAATATATGCTTAAGTGGCTCATACAGGTACATTGTATAATTACATACTGTAGACTGTCTCCTCCACTCTGCTGGTTATGCTGCAGGGGATGTTGTTTCATCTATTCATTGGCAGAAAATGTCTCCATGTATTGTAAGTCCTTTCAGTAGGCATCAAATTTTATTTCATGTCCTTGTTACATTTGTGTCATCCTCTGCAGGATTCAGGATTTTTGGATGGAGCTTTTGAGAGTCAGAACGCTGCTCTTATACCTTTGAGCCGTCTGCTTTACGACGAGTTGGTGAAATCAATCCTCCGAATTGTGGAAAAATTGGACTTGTCTGTGCAGAAAGTGACAACAGGAGAAGAGGTGAGGTCTCACGCTCAGGTCCCACTTTGATATGCTTCATTTACGTCCATAAAAGGTTGTTGACAGGTGCACAGTCGGATCGGCTATTATATACACCTTTTCCTAGCTGTATTACCATGAATAACAACATTCTTTTGGATGGCATGAAACTGTAAAAACATTTGTCTCCCTGTTATTGGCTGTATCAGTTTAATCATGATTCAGTTTATCTATCTGTTGAGCCCTAATTCGTGGCACTTGTCTCCTTTTCTGTCAGGCTCCAGATGATGCAGCCCATGTCCTCCCCTCCTCTGACCCAACAGCTCATTTGTTGCCCAACAAAATCAAAGATTTCACTGCCTTTATCAACTTGGTTGACTTCTGCAGGTATTGGAGACAACACACAGCGGTGATCAGTTTACCAGACACTACAATAAAAGGGTCAAATTTAACTAAGTGAAACCTGCAGACTCCCTAATTGTTATAATACTTAAATTGAACATACTGGGTATTCTGCCATATTTATAGGTCATTTCAGCATTTACAATGTCCGTCTCAGCTTAACACTTTTCTCCTTTTCTTGCAGTGAGTTGTTGCTGAAGAAACACGTGGAGTATTTTCAGGCCTGGATGTATCCCTTAAGCCATGACCTTATCCTCCACTCCATACGAAATCCACTTGTCAGTGGCTTTTATAAGCTGCTTTCCGTCACCATGAAAATCGCCAAGAGAATCAAGTACTACCAGGTAATATTTCCACTAGCTCAAATCTTCTTTTTTTTCTTTTCCTATTCCTTGTTTTTGCCATGTCATGACATTTGAAGCATCATCTGGGCAGGTCAGAACTCAACCAGTAGATGATGTTGCAGGTATATCAAATTGTGTTTTCCAGCTGGTCTTACTAATTAAATGCCCTTTATTGGGTTCTCATCTTTTATGTGGCATATTTAGAGCACTTAATGTAACACTTCATAAAAGAAATACTGTATCTAGGCTATGGGAAAGTGGCCAGGTAAACAAAAAGATAATAACTTGTATGTATTCAATGTGAATAACTACTATTTTTCCTCTGATTCTGAACAGGGTGTTGGCCTGAGAGGCTCCACATCCCCACAGAGTGACACAGTGAAAAGTGCTTGTTTTGCACTCTTCTCTAAGTTTGGAAAAGAGGTAGCTTCTCTTTACAATATTTCCTGGGAATGTTATAATTAAAATTGAGCGTCACTGAAGAACTTTATATGCAGGACATATGAGTGACGTGTGGTTTCCCACCAGGTGTGTGTGAGAATGAAGCAGTACAAAGATGAGCTGCTGGCATCCTGCCTGACATTTGTCCTCTCGCTGCACCACAACATCGTAGCTCTGGATATCAAGGCATACTGTCCGGCTCTTGAGGTTTGATCCTTTAATTTGTTTCGTTGTGTTTTTGTGAACATGAATGATGAATGAATGCAGCTCAAAACACAGCAGCTACGTCTGTCGCTGCCAGGAGGCACCTGGAAAAACTCTAGGGTTGCTCATGACATGTACTAAGAGTTTATGAAAAAATATCAGCACGTGAGCAGAGAAGCAAAGAGGAACCATTAGCTGAAAGTAAAGGATGCATGGTTGAAATAGGTAAATGTAATGGACAAAGAGTTGTAAAGTACTGAAAGTAATGGTTGAATAGTTTTGTTAGCATTAAGTAATGATTAAATTAAAATTAAATTCATCTGACAGGGCTTTGAGATACATCACAGACAGTTTTTGCCATTGCTACTAGTCTCCTACGCTAAGTCATGCATTCTGTGTGTGTTTGTGTGTCTAGGCGGCTCTGAAGTTGGGTCTGAGCCATGTTCCTTTGGCCAACATAGCCCTAGATGCCCTCGAGGACTGGTCTTCCCACATTCCTCTGGAGACCATGCAGCACTGCTACACCAACATCCTTCCCCTGCTGGACGGATACCTGAAAACTACTGCCAACGACAGTAAGCCCATAGTAGTCTCAGGGGAGGTCAGGCAAATCTGTTTGGTTCAATTTTAGATGATTTCCTTTTTAAGGAGACATCAGCCAAGAGAACAGAAAGTCTAATACAGGTGTTTTTGACTTCAGACAAAGACGACAGCAACTGGGAGGTGATGTCGTCTTCGTCTTCAAGAAGTGACAGAGGATACAGCCGAGTGATGACACGTCTCCTGAAACAATCAAAGCAGCTCAACATGGTACTGGATGGGAAAGTGGGAAGACATCATTCAGTATTTTTCTTTTTTCTTTTTGTGTGATATCCTCAAGGTTCCCATGCTGCATGTTGATTGTATTAGTACAACAATACGAATATGGAAAAAGGCAAACATGCCATGTCTGGTGTGTGCAGGATTTTAAAGACCCCCAAAATAACCAGGGCTCCTGCACGAGTAGTTTAACTTCTATTTTAATCTCTTATTAAAGCTGAATTACTTCAGGACAAGTGCCAATTAACTACCAATGATTGTGCAGTACTCAAAGTGACAGAGTGCAACTGCTCCTTTCTAAAGACACTGTAGTGGAACTGATTACTTCTGTGTGAATGCAGGAAGATGCTCCTCTTGTCACGGTGAGGCTCAGGGTGGTGAAGCTGCTCGGTCACCTGGGAGGAAAGCTGAACAGGAATCTTGTGACTGGTGAGAATTTCCTGAACTGACCGTCTCGTTCTAGTTTACGCTGACATGTTGTTTATTTGGGCCATGCTCCAGAGTGAGGGTGTGAAAACACTTGTCACATGACTGCAAATAGAGATATTTGCTGTTTTTGTTGATCATTGGCCTCTGTTTGCACATTTAGTGGTCTCATCGGAGGAAACAATGAAGAAATTTGTGGCCTGGGATTCTGAGAAAAGGCTCAGCTTTGCCGTGCCATTCGCCGATATGAAGCCGGTCATCTACCTCGACCCATTTCTGCCACACATCAGCGAACTGGCTCTGTCCACAAGTGACAGACAAACCAAAGTATGTCTTACCAACATCAAAGAGTTTCCACCATCTGTTCACAAAATTAATCTGATGCAAACTTAGATATGATGACGATATCAACCACTAGCAATAAAAGATTATTCTAATGCAGTTTCTCTTGTGGTGCAGGTCGCAGCTTGTGAGCTTCTCCACAGCTTGGTGGTCTACATGGTTGGGAAAAGTGCTCAGATGGTTGAAGGGGACAACAAACTGCCGCCCATGTACAAGCTGCACAAGAGGCTGTTTCCTGTGCTTCTGCGTCTGGCCTGTGATGTGGATCAGGTATGTACGCTCCAACGAGATAATCACCCCAAGAACAATTCCCATGAAAAGTCCTTGAATATCAAAGAAATTGGAAAGATTATATTCCAGGCAGGGAGAGACAAGTTTTATTAATTATCCTTTAAAAGATATCAAAGATTATCAGGAAGTTCCACAGATACAGCATTTGAGTTTAAGCCCCTGATGGACAGTATGTGATGATGTCTACAGTATTTTTTATGAATTTTCATTTCTTTACCAGGTGACCAGACAGCTGTTTGAACCGCTGGTTATGCAGCTGATTCATTGGTTCACGAACAACAAGAAGTTCGAGAGCCAAGATACAGTAGCTGTTCTGGAGGCCATTATGGTAAGTGTTGATATTCTATTAAGGGCTTCATGGGCTATATTCAAACAAGACTTGAGATTATGCATTAGTAAATGTTACTCAACCCCTCTCTCAAGTCGTTCAGAGGACACTTTCTGTCCTTTCTTCCATTTAAGGTAAAGGCATTACGTTTCAGGCTTTTTGTAATAACAGTTTTCTGCTTCCTTTGGTTGCCTGATTTTTTTTTCTCTCTTTAGGACGGTGTTGTTGACCCAATGGACAGCACTCTCAGAGACTTCTGTGGCCGCTGCATTGAGGAGTTTGTCAAATGGTCAATCAAACAGACCACCCCCAAGCAGCAAGAGAAGAGCCCCACGAACATGAAGTCCCTGTTTAAGCGTATCTACAGCTTGGCTCTCCACCCTGGTGGGTTCAAAAGACTTGGTGCAGCCTTAGCATTCAATAGTATCTACAGACAATTCAGGTATGACTCTCTGTTTTTACACTTCTGTTTCATCTTAATTAAGCCCCAGGATGGTTTTATGTAGCCAACATGTTGGACAGTTTGTACTGAATTTAATCAATGATGTTGCCTGTCTCTGCAGGGAGGAGAAGTCCTTAGTGGAGCAGTTTATCTTTGAAGTTCTCGTCATATTTGTGGAAAGTCTGGCTCTTGCGCATTCAGATGAGCGATCTTTGGGTAATTGTTCCTCAGCTTTATAGAAATAACACACTTTTTATATCATTATCAGTATCTTCTCGTCATAAGTCGCTTGTTTGTAATTGTATTTAGACGGCTTTCATTACATTTACTATTTTTTTAAAGCATTAATGTTGTGTTAAACCACTGTCCATTGCACATTAAAGGAAGATTATAATTTGACTTTCAAAGAGGTCTGAAGCTGTTCTTGCCTCTCTTCCATGTGCAGGCACATTGCAGCAGTGTTGCAGTGCCATTGATCACCTGAAAAGAATCATCAAACAGAAGGCCCCCAGTCTCAATCAGCACAATGCAAAGACACGCATCCCAAGGTCAGTACTCTGCAGAATTTCAACTGATTTCCATGTAGTCAATCCGTGATGCTTTCCACACCTTTGCTTAGTGAATCTAACTTGAGTATATCTGCACTCATTTTCTGTACAAAGGCTTGTTGCTGTAATTGCAGTGATGTTTATGTGACAATGACATGATTTATATGCATAAATAAATGTCAAATTTCCCATTTTATTTTTTTTTCCTCTCTGTCTTCACGCAGGGGTTTTCCACCAGATGGAAAGCTGTGTCTCTCTGATGTGGTTTTATGGCTTCTGGAACAATGTGGCCGACCTCAGACTGAGTGTCGCCACAAATGCATGGAACTCCTCTACGAGTTCATACCTCTCCTCCCAGGTGAGCACTCCTATGGAGCTGAAACAGCACAACAGTAATGCATGTTTAATTTATGTTAGTTATACGTGTGAATAAATTCTTTGATGTGTGTGAATGAACCTAGGAAAGAAGTCGCCACCGCAGTGGGTAGATGGCATGCTGAAGGATCATGGCATGGGTTTCCTGATCTCACAATTTGAGGGCGGAGGTCTCCTCCAGCAGCCCACTCTCAGGGACCTGACGGGTCCTTTCAGCGTCAGAGCCACCCTGCAGTGGATGGACCTCCTGCTGGCTGCCCTGGACTGCTACAACACCTTCATCCACTTACACATAATCAAGCCTCATCACATGCTCAGTAAGTCTTATTTGTGCAAGCAGTTTTTTACTACCCATTTCTTACAATGGGATATTGGAAAAATGTACAATGGGCCAGTCATTTTTGCAGAAGAAGAGCTCCATCATGATGATGCCGTCTGCTCAGAAACGCCTCTGCCTGTCAACATCTGCTCAGGATTCACACATGTATACTGTACACAATAAATGTCGCTTTAATCACAGATAAAGGGGGAAATTGTTTCTACATTGTTTCCTTGTCCAGGTGACATTATCAAATGGTAAAAAGTGTTTTCCCCGCAGTGATCGCAATAAATACGTTCTTTTTTTTTCCTTCCTTCAAGGCTCCAAAGAGAAATCAAGCTTTCTGAGAGCGATGCGTTTCTTTTTGACTGAGCTGGCAACTCGCGATCTGGCAACAGCAGAGAGCTGTTTCCCTGTCAGCAAGAAGACCTCTCACTTCAGCCCGGGAGAGGTGGACCAGTACAACTACAGCAAGTGCACCATCATTGTCCGCCTGCTGGAGTTTGCCAGCATGATTCTTGTCAAAGGAGACAAGGAGTTTTGGAAGGTATCACTGAGTTTACAACACTGATATTAACAAAGTCCACATTTTTCTTTTTCTTTGCTCACTATTTCCTTAATTTCTCCACAGCTTCTGGAACAAGACATTTTTGTCTCCAATTTTTTTGAGCTGACCGCGCTGGTGGTGTGTGAGCCGTCCGCTGTAGGTTTCAACATGGCAGATGTGGAGGTAATGAAGAACCTACCAGAAGTGTGTGTTCCTTTGCTAAAGGCGCTGCTGGCCTCGCCTTACCGCACACATCTTGAAAGCAGTTTACGGACAAAAGTCTCCCGTAAAAGGTACGTTAATCATCTCTGAGTACTCTCATTTAGAGTTCCCCATTATAAAACAAGATGAGCAACATGCAATGTTTTTTTAATTTCTTCCTTAATTTCTCAATGATCTCTCTAGTGTAGAGGAGTTGTGTGCTGTGGACCTCTACCATTCCAGCACCGTGCACCACCATGAGCAGATGGAAATGGTTCTGTCTTCCTGTAAGCAGATCCACAAAGCCGACTTCCTCAGCTCCATTCTGCTCAGCCAGGTAATTCGCCTTGGACATACTCAAATGTGGTCATTTACCTACAATAAACTTTACAATATCAGCAACAACTTTGAGTTGTCCAGATATGCCATGGAAGTTTTCATTATCATTAAACACTTAAAACATACTGAAACTTATCTGAAGTAAAGCATTTTGCTTAATGCACTGATAACTGTGGTGTAAGACAGTGGATTTTTCCATTAGGCCCAGACACACCAAACCAACATCAAAGAACTTTTACGTCGCCTTACGTCTCCTGTGCCTTGGCCAACAATTTGCACATTAACACACTGCAGTCAACGGCCACCTAGCATGTACGTTCTGCACCATCATGAGAGGAAATAACTCCATAACTCTGCCGTCCCTGATGCTAATTCAACATGCTGAATTGGCTGAAAATCAGCTGACATGGGCCAACTAGTGCTAACAATACACAACGGCACACCACCAAAACTAGGGCGACAGTTGGCTTGATGTGTCACGGCCCTTACAGTGCTTGTTGTTGTTTCTCCAATAAAGTAGCAGCTACAGATTGTTACGTGTTTTGTTTGTCACATTAAAGGATGCCACCTATTCCATATCCCTTGGATCCCGACTTCTGATGACGGTGTATAAAGGTATAGCACCTGGTGGGGACAGAAAGGCACTTCCATCCTTGGACGTAAACACCAAGAGGCTAGCAGATGGCCTTCTTCAGCTCGCCTTTTCTCTAAGTCAACAGGTCAGTGCTGCCACTTTCTGGATTAGATTTGATAAAACCAGATGAAAATTAAACTACCTACAGTGAAAACAAATTTTGGATGAATATGACAGAAGTTTTTCTTGTCTATGTCTTTACCAAGTGTTTCACAGCTTGTTGTATATTACTGTGTTTCTGCAGAGTGAGCAGCTGGTGGACTTGTTGTTGAACACCATCATGCTTTCTGTGCCTATATCTGGAGGTCATAGCCATAACTTCCTGAGCTTCTCGCACGGCGAGTACTTCTACAGCCTCTTCCAGACGACCATCAACACTGAGCTGCTGAGAAGTCTGGACAGCACAGTACCACGCCTCATGAAAGCTTCCTCTCTAAATCCCAGCATGGTAACCCTCTTTTTTTTTTTAACATAGTTTCAGAATATGTTTCTTGTAGAAACGTTTTTGCATCGTAGCCGTGCGGTGCACCTGTAAAGGAATATAATTGTTTTACTGTTTGAGGTGTTTTTTGTCCTGTTGTTAAATTTTTCATCAGGTGAGCTTGTTGCTAAACGGCATGCTGGACCACAGCTTCAGAGAGCGCTCAGTGAGGAAGACTCAGGGAAAACAGCTAGTTGAGGAGGTGCTGAGAAGGTGGAATAGTCTGCAGTCGTGGTGGGAAGGACACTCCTCAACTCCAGAGAGCAAAACTGCCACTCTTCTGCTGCTCTCCAAGCTCCTGCAGGTATTATGAAGCTGAAGTTACTGTTATAGAAAAACAACCTTCATCTCATTAAATAGGAACTATTACTGCGAGGTTTGTGAATAAATGAATACATTAACACCCCTGAGTAATAGTAATAATAATCATCATAATTTATGTACTTAGGTCCAGATGAATCAATGCAATAGTACAATACACACTTACACAGTATATACTCTCATTTCATGAACACTTTTTCCTTCTGTTCAGATTGACTCCTCTGTCTGCTCCGATATAAACCATGAAGCCTTCAGACCGGTGTTTTCCACTTTCACTATGCTGCTGGTTGACATGAATCTGCCTCTGAATCTCAAGGTAATGGAAAGGGTATACGTTTTGACACAGTCAGTGTTGTGGATTACTTTAAATTGCTGTGTGAGTTTTCTGTTTGAGTTACATTTTGTATGTTGGATTGTCTCAACTCTTCAGAGTCAGGCCCTGCTGGTGTTGCCCTTCTTCACCACCCTCCCAGAGGAGCCACTGGCTGAGCTGCAGAGAGCCCTCGATGCCCTGGTGGCGTCCCACTTCCCCATGCAGTCCGATGAGTTTGCAAAGGGCTCACTACACCGCAACAACTACATGGACTGTATCCGAAAGGTAAAGTGTTTTGGAGGTTAAGGAGGACAACAAAAATTGAGGGGGGAATTAATTTGATAGATTTTCTTAGAACAAGTGTCTCTTTTTGTTTTAACCAGATTTTATTTGCAAGTGGTGCTTCAGATTCAGATTCAGATTCAGAATACTTTATTAATCCCCGGGGGGAAATTGTTTTGTTTGGGAGGTTTTGTTGGACTAAACATACGGTTCTTTCTGTCTTTAGTTGCTTGATGCCCTGGAGCTTTCTCAGAGCCCACTCCTGCTCAGATTGATGGCAGGGATTCTGTGTCGAGATAGAAAACACATCATGGAGGAGTCCTTCCAAACCTGTTTCCAAAGAATTGCAAAGCGGTTAGTAAAGTAAAGAATACCTGAGTACCTGCTTTTCACAATGACCAATGGAATCAACAGAACAGTTTCTGTTCAGTAAACCTTTATGAGCGATGATACGCATCAGTGACTCGAAAGTAGAGCAGCAACAAATTGTCGATTAATCGATCAACGGAAAATGATTTGGCAATAGGGCTCTACAGTTGATGAAATAATTACAGAAACTGCAATGTTGCCAAGTGCAATATCCAAATCACAGAAGCTGCAGTTTTACAATAAAGGTAAAAATGTGCTACAACATACAATTACAAACGAAAAACTGAGGTGCAACAGAGATGCCCCAGCCTATAAATCATATTCCAGATGTAAGGGAGCACACTTGTTTGGTACAGACCTCAGCAAAAAGCAATCAAAAGTCAATTGTCAGTGAAAACAAACTACAAAAATTACCTTTCCCACTAAAATCCTGTTGTTTGCATATCATGCAGCCCTGATTGGCAACTCTTTTGATAAGGGAAGAAATGTTTTAGTCATTTTTTAAGCAGAAAAGAAGCCAAACATTTGCTGGTTTCATGTTTCTTAAATGTGAGAATTTGATGCTTTTCTTTGTCGTACATGATAATAAACTGAATAGTTTTGGATTCTTGGACCGAAACAAGATATTTGAGGGCTTTGCCTTGGACTGCAGAAATGTTTCACTGTTGTTTGAACTACTGAAAAGAGACCTCATTATATTGCATCACAGGAGTACCTTATTTTGTGTCTTTCCTGTGTTTGTCGATGTCTGACTAGGTCAAGCGGTGAGCGGCAGCTACAGCTGCTGTGTACAGTATACAAGGTGATCCAACAGGGTGATGTGCCGATGAGCTCCATGCTGCAGGCCATGACAGAGAGGGTTCTCCTGCCTCTTGCCTCTCACTGTAACACCAAGGCCCTGAATGACTTCTTTGTGGCAAACGTCTCAGACATAATTGTTTTGCTGCTCAGTCGCTTCACAAAGGTTTGCGTCAGCTTAACGCTGTTGCATTCAGGGAATAATTGAAGATACACAATTAACACTTTAATAGCTGTCATAGCTTTATTTGTGATGTTCTTGTTTACTTTCTTGGTAATTGTGATGACACCTTGTTTATTTGTTGTTGTTAATCTGAAAATTTCAGCTTTTAATCAAACACTTGGCACATACAAAAGCTAGTGGTATATTATTGAGGTCTCAGGAGCACACTGGAAATCGATTTAAGGCTTATTCATCTATCAATTTCAGTCAAATGAAACCGAATTTGAGATCCAGTTGATGAAGAAGAACGGCTGCTACAAGCTGATGGAGCTCCTGTACTCTCGGCTTCCCAAAGAAGAGGTTTATTCCAAGGATTCCCGCATCAATCAAGCCTACTGTCGCTCTGATAAACCAGAGGGGAATGAGTTGTCCAAGACCTTGATCAAGTAGGACTCCACAACACAACATTTCACAACTCAAGACACGACAGTAAAATTTAACACGTCCCTATTTTCTATGAAGTAATGAATACTGATTTTTTTAAATTTTGATTAGGTCATGTTTTGAAGCATTCACTGAGAACATGTCTGGCGAAACTCAGCTCCTTGAACTCAGGAGACAATATCACTGTGCTGCGTACAACTGCGCCATCGCCGTCATCAGCTGCAGTTTCAACGAGCCCAAATTCTACCAAGGCTTCCTCTTCAGTGAGAAACCAGAGAAGGTACAGACTGGCTCCTATAGTTATAATGAACTCACCTCATTTTGGAGTGATGCACTACAGTTAATTACACAACTCACTTCACATTTTTTAATGTGGTCTTATCTGATGGGAAGAGAGTGAATGAGTGATTGGAGGACTCAAGAGTTCTTCACTGATTGTGGTTTTCTTTTCTTGTCCAGTATCAGTTCATCCTGGAAAATATCATTGACACTGAAAGGACCTACAACTTTCCAATAGAAATTGAGGTATGTTTTCTTGGTCTTTTTTAAACATACCTGTTTGTTTAACACTATATTGTATGTATATTCATTTATTCTTTCATCACTGTAGGTGCCGCTTGAGAGAAAGAAGAAATACGTGATGATACGAAAAGAAGTGAGCGAGGAGAATGGAGGTAAATACTGCCACCATCGATGTTCAGTGATGTTTCTAGGTACACATCCTGCGTCTCTGACAAATAAAAATCCAAAAGGACTTAGAAAATTCACAATTAATAGGTCCAAGAGGTCACACCCTATTTTCTTCCTGATAATGCTACATTGTGAACAACAAATCTGTGTTGAAATCATAGAAACAAACAAAAGAAATCTCGCCAACCACTCAATATTTTCTTCATCTGTGCGTCTATTTTGCGCCGACGATATCCAGTGTTCATAGTCTTAGTCAGTCTGGGAGAGACTTCATGAACGTCCTGCAACACAATCAAGGCTACACACTTGGTATTGGTGAATAAACTGATGTGGTCACTAATCGATGCTGTATTCACTCATGTAGATGAGGATTCAGTGACGCCTTATCTCCAGGGCAAACACCTTGTTAAATGTCTGTGCGTATGTCTCACACAAGACGAGCTTGTTTTGTTCATAGTCTCAGGAAGTGAAAGGACAACTTAAAAACTCTCCTCAGAAAAAAAGAGAAAAGGCATATTTCTCAAAATGTTTAACTTATGAATTTATACAATAGCTTATTTAAATTTTTATGGAGTAAAATTTCCCTTTTAAATGCTCTTTTTTTTAGATTCTGAAAAATGTAAAATTATATATATTGCAAAATGTTGATTTGAATATAAAAAAGTTATTCTTAAAACACGTATACACAAATATTCTGTTTTTTTAAATGTGTGAGGCTAAAAAGGGAAGAAAGCGAGTTAGGAAGTATCAAAAAAAAAACATGAAACTGTAACAGTTTAAATTTCAATACATTTTCAACATTAATATAACCAGAATTGTTTGTAAACTTAAACTTTAAACTAATGGAATTTGGTCATTTTTGTCACAGGGCATTTAAATGATTTTGACCTTGCTGCCTGCTCTGTGTCCACACCGAACCATGCAGTGTTAAGGCTTAATTATTAGACGTGAAAAGTGATAGATTTTTGAAGTTGATGTTTGTTCATGAGATTTACTGTATGATTTTTTATTATTATTTTTTTTCACAGAAGCTCCAGTGTATCTGTCCTCCCAGTCTTACATGGCCGACAGCAGCCTGAGTGAAGAGATGAGTCAGTTTGATTTCTCCACCGGAGTCCAAAGCTTTTCGCTCAGCTCCCAAAACCCTGAAGGACACAGACGCACTGTTGCAAAAAGAGTCAGTCTTTTTCTTTACCTTAAACACTTTGATCCTTGGTGGAAACTAAATGTATGTATGTGTAGCGCTGTGACTGACAGGTGCTTTGCAGTTTAAAAACAGAACATTACAATCTGGGTTTTTTTGGTGATACTTAAGTTTGTATGTATGTTTGTGGATTCAGGAGACAGAAGAGGCAGATCCCTCCCAGGATGCAATGGTGGATCTAGAAATGGATGAGCTAAATCAGCATGAATGCATGGCGACCATGACTGCTCTCATCGGACATATGCAAAGGAACAACATTACCCCCAAAATTGAACAGGTGAGTGGCACTGAGGAAGACTACAGCAGGCTTTGACTTTGGATCCATTATATTTAATCTGAACAGGTTTAACTGACACTGGAGACAGAAACAGATGACGTTACATGAAATATGTTTACATCCAGGGTGTCATTAAAATTCTCTTATCTCTGTTAATGAAACAGGGAAACATGCCGAGTGAGCTTCCTCCATGGATGAAATTCCTACACACAAAACTAGCAAATCCAGCAACACCTCTGAATATTAGACTCTTCATCTCAAAACTGATCATCAACACAGAGGAGGTAAATGCCCCTCAATTCATTCAGTTACTGTCTTTGAAAATAAATTTGATTATACCGTATCTGCTCGTAGGTGATACCTCATACTCTGCTTCAAGGATTTAGTCTTTGCTGTTGATCTTTCCAGGTGTTTCAACCATATGCCAAGCACTGGCTGGGGCCGCTCCTGCAGATCGTTGTGTCTGGAAACAACGGAGGAGACGGGATCCATTTCATGGTGGTGGATATTGTCGTCATAGTGCTCTCTTGGACGAGCCTGGCCAGCCCCAAGGTTGTTTACATTTTAATGACAGGAAACATAAATCATTCATATATGTTTGTCATGGTCTGTGTGTATAGCAACAGTTTAAAGTAAAAATTCCAACATATCGCCACATTCAGGGGTATAAGAATTACGTAAAATTAAAAAAAGTTGTCATGTAGCTGTTGTTGTATTTTATTATCATATAAAATAACTATCAACATTAGTAACAGAATTCTTTTGACCCAGGGTAACCCCAGAGATGAAGTGCTCGCAAACCGGTTGTTGGAGTTCCTGATGAAGCACAGCTTCCACTCCAAGAGGCCAGTTTTCCGCCACAACCTGGAGATCATTCGCACTCTAGTAGAGTGCTGGAAAGACTGTCTGCATGTGCCTTACAGGTACTACTCGCACACTGTCACTGAATAATTGATATGCTCTGACACAAGCCTGTAGCTCAGTGGTAAATAGGCAGTTCAGGACTCAGACACTCTTTACACATGCTGCATGATCCCTGAAGGTTTAAAGCTTTACATCGAGCAAAATGCACTTTGAAAATGGGCTGTAGTTGAAACTAGAGCTAGGGGTGCACTGAATAGAATTCAGCCTCTTAACTGTAAGTGTGTGACGTGTGTGTGCATGAAAGAAACACTACCTCTACCACTTTATAATGATTGTTCAGCTGAAAATTGCAATAGATCTGATGGTACACCAGATAGTTTTTCTGTATTTTAAAAGTAAAATGGGATTTAACTGATCCTTGCCTTCATCTCTTTTCTTATAGTCTGATATATGACCGGTTCCGTGGCACCGACCCAAATAGCAAAGACAACTCTGTTGGACTTCAGCTGCTGGGAATCATCCTGGCCAACAACCTCCCTGCTTACGATGCCTCATGTGGAATTGAATATGACGGGTAAAGCATATGCTGTAGCCAAATGGCAACACGCTGTGCAACGTGTCACCTGACAGCTTTACTGTTTGACACCATAACTCAATTTGCTCATACAAATGTTATTTTTAAGTTGCAAGCTATAAGTTCAGAGGTCAGGAAGAGAAGTGGAGAGCAGTATATTCAGGCTGCACCAAATGTCCACCCTCTGGACTTGCAGACTGAGCCCTTGTGGACTGTAGTGTGACGGGTTCCCCTTCATCATGTAAAGTCTGCTAGGGCAGAGACCGCAAGCTGCTGAGAGACAGCCCTCGAGACTGTTTTACTTGTTGCCATGGAAATGTTTAAGCGACAATTACAATCATTGTAACTGCTGCCATATTCTGTCTGCTCATCTGTCCCTGCAGATAACAAGATATATGTCACACGTGTAGGGTTGTTTTTGAGTGAACAAAATTAATTTCTGTGAAACATACAGACAGCAGACATTCAAATAAGGACCAAGCTATGACTGAATAAATTGGGTAGGCCTATAAGTTACAAAAGAAGATCCCAGGAACATGCCTGCAAAGTCCACGAGTCTGCAAGTGCGGTGAAGTCCGCACATTTGGATTCCGCCTCAGCGTGTGTTGTAGCTCACATGCTGCCATCTTGGAAAGTGTTTTTAATCATTTCTATGTTGTGTTTTTTTTTTTCCAGGTACATGCAGTCTCTCACCAACAACGTTTCCTTCGTAAGGTACAAAGACGTCTACGCAGCTGCTGCTGAAATTATCGGCCTCGTCCTGAAGAATATGACTGAGGACAATGTATGGGAACTGGTTAAATTACAGTTACACTTCATTCATGTTAATGTCTGAGGAGAGCTCAGAGCACCTTAGCAAGAAAGATCACACATGGAAAAGAGAATTTATTTTCATAATTTAATGCTTAGATTAAGTCTTGATGATAGGGAGCACTTCAAATGTTATCTGTTATCAGGGATACTCTTGTTTTTCCTTTTTAAACTTGTGACATATATCACATGCAAACTTTCATTATTCTCAGCATCGTCAAGAACTTCTCAGTCTCGCTGCGAGTAAGATCACTAATCTGAAGAAAAAAGACATGGATGACAAGTTCATTATTTGCTTGAACAAAGTGTCAAAACACTTCCCTCCGTTTATGGATGGGTGAGTCTCTAGTTCTGCTTCGTTTTATTTATGCTGTCTCCTGTAATATAAATCGAAATTGAAAATTACTGTGTGTAAATTGCCCTTTATCTGATCCTAGGCATGGAAATTAAGTAATTTGCTAACCTGTCTTATGTGTTATTGTAACTACATCTTTATTTAAAATGCTTCAGGTTTGTCAACCACGTGTTCTCCCTCCTGCCAAAGCTGCACGGCATCTTAAAGACTAACTGTTTGGAGTGCGTGCTGAGCCGTGCCGATGTCATCCCAGACATCTTTCTGCATCTGAAGACCACAGGCTTTGTTCAGATGATGAGCCACAGGTAAGTACTAACCATACTCTTCTCCATGATCTGGATCTTTATTGTCTTTGGTTCAGAGATCTCAGCAAAAAAGAGACATTTATGAATTGTTGTGTGACTTTGCGCAAACAGATGAGACCATTACTGAAAAGACTGACTTAACCTGCCAGCCTGTACACTGCATTGTAGTTTGTTCTCCAAAGATCTGGCATTAAATCTCCTGACATGTTTTTTCACATACAAGCAGATAGCTGCAGATTGTTTAAAGCGGTGATGTCACTTACGCAGAAGAGTGACACATTTGCATATGCTTTATATTTGTGTTACAACCATGTCTCTGCATATTGCTCTTCTGTTCCCGCAGGGATGAAGCAAGGCAAAGAGTGTGTCTGGATATCATCCACAAGATTCTTGCCCACCTGTCTCCAGTTGAGCTTCAGGAGTTCCTGGGAGCTGTAACAGCGTTCGTGTCCCATCCATCACCGGTGTGCAGAGAGAGGATGTATGACATCCTCATGTGGATTCAGGACAACTACAGGTACTGTGAGCCCTTTAGGCTTCTGCTCTCAAACAATTTCACACTTGTGTGTCTTGGTAAATGCCACCACCTATCACTTTTTCTGATCTGACCCAAGGAAGGTGACTGCGTAATTGTAACTAGCAGTCAATGTGGGGCAAAATAAAGTCTGAATAGCTAGACTAGCAAACAGTACACATTCTTCAGCATAGTTTTTATGGCCACTGGACTGCATTATGCATGTGTAGGGACAGGTAAACTTGTTATTCATCTGATATTAATGATATACTGTGTTTTTTATTGTTCCAGTGATGCAGAGAGCATGGAAGACAACACCTCATTAGAGGTTTTGAACACAGCCAAAGAAGCACTACTTCAGGGACTGTCTGAAGAAAACCAAGGCCTTCAGTACGTACCCACCATTTCTCACTTGCTTTTATTTATTTCATCCTTTCTTAAATTATGCAGGAAAGTGTGATCTGACTGAAAAAAAATTGTCTATTCTGTGTTCAGGCTTTATGTTCGCAACTTTTGGAGTCAGGAGAAGCGCCTTCCTGCAGCAACCCTGGAGCGAATGTTGACAGTGCTTCGTTCTCTGTACTCCTGTCAAATAGAAAAGTGTTTCTTAAGCTTGGCTACCAATCTGCTGCTGGAAATGACCAGTCAGAGTCCTGACTTCAAACGAAACATGTTTGAGTATCCACTGTCAGAGTGTACCTTCCAGGTCAGTTGTACTTCTCTCTGGGTCCATTAAAAGTGAGCAGGCTTGAGTGAGTTTTTATTTGTTTGTTATCAGTGAGCCTGATGTATAAATAAAATGTCTCCACTCTCTAGGACTATGTGATTGATTCCAACTGGCGCTTCAGGAGCACAGTGATGACTCCCATGTTTGTTGAAACCCAAAGCTCTCAAGGCCCAGAGAGCGTGGCGGCGACGCAGTCTGGAAGCATGAAGGGGAAACTCCGAGCCACTCAGACTTCATTAGAGTTCAGCCAAACACAAACAGCAGGTGCATCTTGAATTCCATATCCTGTTGTTGAAGCAGTCATAAATACAGAAGCGTGAGCTGTACCTGCAGTTTTGCAGTCAGAAAATTTTCAGGTAAATTTACCTTTGATGTTTTTTTCCCCCAGGTCGACGTACAGCATATAACTGGCTGACGGGCAGCAGTGTGGATACACTAGCAGAGTACACACTTGGCTCTGAGTCTCTCTCCTCATTATTGGCGTTTGATAAGAAAGCAGAGAGGCAAACGGCGAGGAGACCAGTAGGAGAAGGCTTTGGCCTAAGGCGCCTCACTGCATCAACCGATGAAGTGGATAGGCGCACTAGAGGTTAGTCTCTGAGAAGGAAATACCCACCTGGTTAAATATGTCATATAGGTATGTTCCAAAAGAGAAATATTGGGTGAAGGTTTCTGCAGTTATAACTAGTTTGCTATCTGAACAAGGGCGGATTGGTCGTCAAAGTCCCTTTACATCTTTCTATGAAAGCCCGCCTTCTAGCGTTATCTGAGATGCAGGGTTGCATATTGAGAATAATAATAGATTACATGATTATAGCACCAAAAGTGAACTTGATCCGCTAGTCTATTGTGTCCAAATAGTTAATGGGCTTAACATTTCAAAAGTGATTATTCTGAGCTGTTGTGTGTCCACTTTTTAACTGTAAAAGGTGTACGTCAACATGCTCGTTTTGCTGGGAAACTGAGATAAAAATTATGGTAAGCTACAGCCCCAAAAAGCTTGAACCGATTAAGATGTATTATTTATTTATTTATTTACTTCACCTGCTTTGGTTTTAGTTTTAGTATTTCTACGTTATTGTAATTCTGTTAATGTGTCTGTATTTTGTGATTGTGTATCAACAGCAGAAAATGAGCAGCGTAATAACATCCTAAGATTGAGACGCAGATTCCTCAAGGATCAGGAGAAAGTCAGCTTGAATTATGCACAGAAAGAGATCCAACAACAAAGACAGAAAAAGGTACAACAACATTATGCAGCAACAAATATGCTGATACACATTCATTCTGCAATTTATTTCCAAAACGCTGGATTGCAGCACAAAAAGGTTATGAGACTGATCACTGTCCAGTGCTTACTGTCTCTAAATTCTCTAAACTGGTAGTGTCTCTAACCATCGGTGGTTCTGTTGGGTGTCCCACAGGAAGAAAAAGCTGATCAAAGGCTGCGTAAAGAGGCTCAGGTGACTCTCTATCGTAACTACAGAGTGGGAGACTTTCCAGACATCCAGATTCCACACAGCAGCCTCATCGCCCCCCTTCAAGCACTCGCACAGGTGAGACTGACACTACGCTCCATGTCCTTTTAATGTGAATGCATACAGACAATACATGTACCCCCGCAAAAAACTTTTCTTTTCCTATATATTTTCATTTAGAGAGATCCAATTTTAGCCAAACAGCTGTTCAGCTCCCTGTTTGCTGGAATCCTCCAAGAAATGGAAACACACAAACCAAGAGGGGAGAGCGGGAGGATTAAAGAGGAGCTGCGGTGCAACATGAACACATTCCTGAGCAAGAGCACGCTCTGCTTCCCTCCATTTATAGCATGTGTGCAGGTATGACCTTCAGAAACTTGAAACTCTGCTTGGAAAGTCTTTAATCTGAATAAAAATGTAATGGCATTCAGAATGAAAGTAATACCTGTATTAGTTATACTCACTGCATTTACATCCAAAGTCAAACACTGAATTTATGTGAGAAGGATCTTATATTAATATTCCAATTTGTCTCCTCCATAATTCTCTATTCCCTATAATATTTTTGAAAAACACACCATGAGTCTTACACACCTGTAAGAATGCAAGACAGATTTTTAGTCCAACTGTAGTGAAATCATGCTGTTAGCAAATCAAGTAGCCAGAAATTAACTTTGCCATGCAGTGTTCCAATATGCTGTTGACGCCTTGTTATCTTATAGCGTGATTGATAAAGTCACATCTCAAAACTATAAACTTTAAGGCTGAAAGCTGATGATCTGAGTTAACACTGCTGGTTGTGTTGTTAGGACATGTGTCACAAGAATAAGGAGCTGCAGCAGCTCGATCCAGGAGCCATCAGCTCCACTTGCCTGATGAGTCTCCAGCAGCCGTCAGGCATCCTGCTGCTGGAAGAGGGCTTGTTGCAAGGGGGTGGCCAGAATGATCCTCCTGCCAAGCGGTCAAGAGGACGCAAAGAAATCCCCCCAGACACCAATAAATGGATCCACCTTGCAAGGTATTGCAGTGTTGTTTACATTGATATGGATTCTGTCAGTGTTGGCTTGTAGCTGAGTAACACTACAACGTGTCTACTTTATGAGGACAAAATTGTGATAAGACTATGAGTTAAGGTGCAGTTGTTTTCTCCTTAGATAGACAGGGCATAGTTAATTTCTTCGATGTAATGATGCTGTTTTAACACCAGTTCATCTTTTAATTCCAACTTCCATTGGAGACAGTTTCATTACTACATTTATGTACCTTACCTCTGTCACATTTTGTCGGGAGCTGCATTGCATGTACAGATCAGTCACCTTTGGATGGTTTCTGTTGCTTTTGTTCGGCGTAGCACTAAGTGTGCTCTTTGTTTCCTCTGTTCTCCAGGCTTTACAGATCTTTGGAGGATTATGACGTTGTGCGTGGCATCTTTAGCGGTAAAGTTGGGACCAAGTCGATTACCTGTGCCGCACTTCAAGCTGAAGCCAACACTGACTTTGCAGAAGCTGTGAAGCTTTACAATGAGGTATACAATGAATCTAGCATATTGATTAAGTAGCATGTCAGCGCACACGGATTGGTGCAGTTTTATCAGATTGCTGGCTGTATGTGTTGCACTGTAGTCTAAAGATTGCACACTCTCTTCTATACCGGCAGGCGCTGAACACTGAGCAGTGGAGTGATGAGGAGCCAACTGAGTCTGAGAAGGACTTCTGGGACATAGCTGCAATGGAGGCCTACGGTCATCTGACGGAGTGGAAGTCTCTTCAGTACTGCGCCACTGTGAACATAGATGAAAACTCCCCTCCCAACCTTGAGAAGATGTGGTCGGATCCACTCTACCAGGTACTAGATCTGACCTTTCACAGTTAAGGAATTCTCAGTCATGTGCCAGGAAGAGCTGACAAACTGCAGGTTTTGATTCAACACAGAATGGCGTCTTTCATCTCTTGATCAATGTGCAGTGATGGCTTGGAATGAAAACCTACATGAATTAATCTCAGCCCTCCATAGCATGCAAATTCCCCTCCCAGACTCTTCAGTCATCTTTAGTAATACAATACTGTCTGTGATGGTGATTGAAGCTTAGATTTGACAGAAAAATATAATACAGTAGCATATTATAGCGTGATAAAAGCACTGGAAATAAAGATGTCCTTTTAGTCATAACGCAATGCACGATTCACATGTAACATACAGTCTCTGGATTCTTAAAATCATGTCAGTTTGTAGGTATCAAGTCTATGCACCAGAGTTGTATAGCTTTTCTCATTTAAATCTTTTTTCGTTTGTGTCAGGAAATGTACCTGCCACACATGATTCGCAGCATGTTGAAGCAGCTGCAGCTGGGTGAGACGGACCAAACTCTTCTCAGCTTCATCGACAAAGCCATGAAGGTGGAGGAGCGCAAAAAGCTGCTGGAAAATCGTTACAGCCAAGACCTCAGCTTGCTCTACATCCTGCAGGAGGACTATGACCGTGCAAAATACTACACCAACTACGCCATGCAGCTCTTTATGCAGGTCTGCTGTTACAAGTCACCTCAGAGTTTTAGAATGACAGAGATCATTATTAAGTCATTCCTTAAAGCAGAAAGTGCATGTATGTACTGTACAGTATATTGTGAAATAAGATGTAGATAGAATTTAAACAGTCTGCAAAGAAATATGTGATGAATTGGCAGAGAATATGCAGAAATGCATTTGGACTCATGCATGAACTCAATGTCTCTGCCTCCTCTAGAATTACTCCAGTGTGGATACACTGTTGACTCAAAGTCGGCTGACCATCCTGCAGTCAGTGCAGGCCTTGACTGAAATCCAGGACTTCCTGCTCTTCATTAAAGGAGACGGTGAGTGGAGATATTGTCTTTAAAACTCAAACAACAGTGAATATCATAATCGAATGAAGAGTTAATGGGTTATTCCCAGCTCCCTTTTTTTGTTAGAATGACAGAATTATTTCTCTGCAAACAGTATTTTTTCCCGCTCTGAAAATATAGTAACTTTAAGTTTGTTTCATTCATTAGTGTCTGTGAGCTCCCTGAAGCGGCTCATCAGATTATGGACTGAGCGGTATCCTGATGCTAAAGCGGATCCAGTGAATTTATGGGATGATATCATTACATCTCGGTAAGAAAGGTTTTAAAAGTAATATTTTGCTTACAAATTCTTTAAATTAACAGCTGACAGAGTGTCAAATTTAATCTCTATGTTTCAGATGTTTCTTCTTGGACAAGATCAGGGAAAAGCTGAGAGGCCACGTTCCCAGTGACACTATGGAGGTGGACGATTCAGAAGACGCAGCAGTTGACGTTGACACAATAGTAAATAACTGCAAGTTCAGCATGAAGCTACAGATGGCCAACAGCGCGTGGAAGCAGGTGAAGAAACAACTGTGAATGCTACTTTCTTTTTGTGCTGTCACGTGTTTACCACAAACTCACCTCAGGACACGTACGTTGTTTTCAGAATAACTTTCCCGTGGCCACCAAGCTGCTGAAGGAACTTCACAAAGAAGCCAAAACAAACAGAGGCTGGCTGCTGCGCTGGGTCCACAGTTTCAGCCGCTACAGCCATAAACGCAGCCATGTGCAGGGTCCTGTGGAGCAAATCAGTGCCATGCTGAAGATTATCCCACTCCTGGGTAAGCAGGGAAAACAACTCCTGTACTTGATTTTGGGGATTAAACAATTGAAAATGATAGAGAGCCTGGCGCCTGGTGGCTTAGTGGGTAGAGCAGGCGTCCCACATATGAAGGTGATGTCCTTGCTGCAGCAGCTGTGGGTTCACTGTCCTATCTAATAAAGCCAAAAAAAAAAAAATCTTTAAAAGGGGGAAAACTTTTATCTTATTAGGTAAAACAGATGTTGACAAAGTTTTCCTTTGGGTACATCATTTACAGTTGAAAAAAAGGTAATAAATTGCAATATATGGCAACATATTTTACCGCAATACTCAGCATATCGCAACATATTTAAAATCCCAATAATTAATATTGTA
Source organism: Epinephelus moara (assembly GCF_006386435.1). NCBI lineage: Eukaryota > Metazoa > Chordata > Actinopteri > Perciformes > Serranidae > Epinephelus > Epinephelus moara. The sequence continues at coordinate 28,864,205 of NC_065516.1, read as the reverse complement.
TTGTGACTTACGTATTGTGATATCGTATCGTGGATGCTCAGGTGATTCCCACCCCTAGTGCCCTGTTCATTCAGTGTTAGTGACTAAAGGCACATTCACACCAGGATAGTCCGGGGGACTCGGTTCGATTGGGCAGGGAGTGCTGAAAAATTTTACACATTCATTTGGTTTAGTTCACTTTCACACTGCACTTTTTAAAGCGGACCAAACCTCCTGGACAACATCACGCAGCTGCTCGTTTGGGGGCAGTATTGCCACCGACCAGGAAGAAAAAAAGCATGAGGAAGAAAAAAAACCCGGCTCATCGATTGGCCAGGACCGAAAACGGAAATCCATCCCCTTCAGTCGCGGACCCTAATATATTGCTGTTGCAGTTTTTTGTTTTTTTTTACCTTGATGTGATACTGATCCATCGACCGATTAAATCAGCGTGCCGCGATCCTCTCGCTAAACAATTTAAAAACTGCTTCTCCCTGTTTGTGCTGTTGGCTTTTTCTTCCTATCCAAAATGCACTGCGCTCTACATCACTTTGTCTCTTTAGTTAACTTCCTCTCTTTGGTCTGCTGGATAGTCTGTTTGTATTTCCCACTGTAAGCAAACCGCACCAGGGTTCACTTGCAAGTGAACCAAGACCCCCAGTTTTCAAGCGGACCAGGGTTCGCTCGTTTGGTCCGCACCAGTGTTCGAATGAGCATTCACACCACTCCAAACAAACTAAACTATCCATAGAAGTGGACCAGGGTTCGTTTAAAGTGGACCAAATAGCGCCAGTGTGAATGCGTCCTAAAACACATTGTGTATACTTGAGGTCTAACACACATGTTGGGTTCACATTTATGTTTGCTTGCTAGAAATCTTCTTCTTTGTTGCCTCTGTTGATGCATTGCTATGTGTGTTGGTGTCGATCAGCAGAATAGTGTGAAACCTGTGGCAAATTCTGCATGCACAATGTAAACAAAACAGGGATTCACGAGCAAAAACACTGCTCTAAAGTGCCTCTAGTAGTCACAAAAAAAAAACTCCACAGTGTACCTTTAAGCCTTTTGGCACTTCAGCATCGGAGTTTAAAACATTATAATGATTGAACACATTAGGGCTGGGTGATATTCCGAGTATGTACAACATGTTTTTAAGCAGGATCGCACACTTTTTGAAGCTTTTTAAATGGATTGGTCAGAGTTATATGAGTTGTATTAAGTTTAAAGAAAAAACACACATTTTAAATATAAGGTCATCGCAAAAAAGTGATTAAAAATGATCTATCTATTAATAACTGATCCACAGTTATGAGTCACTGTGGCCAATAGGTGTATCTGAAATGACGTGAGATGTGACTTCAGCTGCTCTTGTTTCCTGTTGAGATGTTTCATGTCAGCTCTTATCTCTCTGCAGAGGACCTTCAGGCTGACTGTCAGAGTGCCACAGCTAAAGTATTCAGATACCAAAAGATACTCCAGGGTACGTCTTTCCACATCCTGGCCACAGCTGTAGGCAAGAGCCCCTCGGTCCTGGGAACTGTTGATGCTGGGAAAGCAGAGAAGGTCGCAAAGCTCTCTGGAGCTGCTTGGCCCAGTGAAAATCCAATGGTACTCCACTTATATTCTTTAGTATTATTTTCAAACATATTTAACACATATAATGTACGGTATGACAACAGCATGTACAAAGAGTCAGTGTAAATGAGAGAGGTGACAAACTGTTTTACCTTGCAGAAAGTGGAAATGGGGCTGCAGTTAAAAGCACTGAAGCTGCTGTGTGATGCCACCAGAAAGGCTGACGAGGAGCTTCAGTCGTATTCTCAGGACTGTGTGGAAAGCAGCAGCATCACTGAGACATACATGGCTTTGGCTAACTTCTGTGACAAACGACTGCGAGAGGAGGAGCAGAGTGATACCGGTGAGTAATAGGACTCATCGTGTGTCTTTGTTGAACCATTATTTTGGCTGTGTTTCCATTCTTTTGCATAACTCTCTCTCCAGTGCTGCTGTAGCTGTCCATTTGTTGTGCTAACTTATATAACATATTTGTTTATTGTGTTTCATATCATAGGCCCACAAATATTGATCCATATCTCATATTTATCAGACTTTGCTCCTCTGCCTGACCCTCTCTGTGTCCAAGGCTGCTCATTTATTTTAAAAGGTCAAGGCTGTCTAATTATTCCATATCATCACACTATTATTAATACAAACAGTAGGGTAAAAAGTAACTTATTACACCACACAGAGAGTAATATTGAAAAGTAACTTTTTACTTTCAAATGAAGGTAACTAGTAATATGTAATAAATTACATTTTGAGAGTAACACTGTTTACTGGAGAATGCAATCTGGGGATTTTTATTTTAAACACCTTTTACACTGAAATAATGGTGCTCTGCCTTTAGAGGGCGCTCAGTATTAATGCACGGGATCTAACTTGATGTCTCCAGCTCAAGTTTGGCTGAGGACCTTTATCCTTCGCTCTCACTGTGTCTCCTGATGCTCACCTCTGCCACTCATCTAATGAAAGTGAAAATGGCGTAAAACAATCTTATTAAAAAATAAGTGGTCGGCAACATCATAGGATAAATAATGACCTGAATGGCTTCGAGAATTTTATCACAGAATATTTAAGGTTATATTGAGACATATATTGTATTGTGTTTATAGATAAAATTATACGAAATGTCTGGTTTTGGATCAGATAAATACCTGATAAATAAAGGTATTTCACCACACAGATCATAATGACCAGAGATATCAAAGGCAGAACTTACTATAAACAGTATAGTGTTATTTTTGGGTAAGAATCTGACAAGTGCACTTCCTGCATCAGCCGGTCATTTCCTACATTTTTGTGTTGTTTGTTACAGAAAGCCAATTCCCAGACCTGATGGCGCTGCCTGTTCATGTAGTGGAGAGCATGTTGAAAGCACTGAAGATGAATTCAGAGGAAGCTCGCCTCAAATTTCCACGTCTGCTGCAGATCATTGAGTTGTACCCCTCTGAGACACTGGACCTCATGAAGAAAGAGGTTAGTGTGTTCAGTCCAGGGATGAGGTGGAGGAGGAAACAGAAACACAGTTTTTCCCACTTTGCATTAGCAAAAGATTTTAACCCCTTTCCTTGGCTGGTGTAATGTTGTTACATAAAGATTTGTTTATCAAAGTGTCATCCAAATTATAATTGTCTTTTAATTTATAGCAGGTCTTTGTTTTGTGATGGTCTCCAGCGATGGTTCTAGAAAGCTTTACTAGCTGAGTTATCCCTGGGTGAGAAAAGTCTAGACAGGGAATCTGGGAGTATTACAGCCCAGTTGCCACAAGAAAATCTTGGCATTGTACGTTTCAACAAACCACGGATATGTTACATTTGCACGTTTCATATCGTATCAGAGCTCTAAAGTGATGTAGTATTTGAGCTGACTTTGTCATCAGGATATGGTGGATGATATGTCACCTGCCGAAACATCTGCCAAGCTGCAGACTGATGTTTGAGACCAACATTGTTAAATTACGGAAGTTAAACACTACTTCAGACCTGTACTGAGGAGGCTGCGATTTGTTGCAGTATCCTGTAGTGTACTTGGGCTTTTGTTGTAAGTGCTGACAGTGATATCTTTCCATGCCCAGATGATGTCAATTCCCTGCTGGATGCTCATTGGTTGGATCAGTCAAATGGTCGCCCTGTTGGACAAGCCGGAAGCTGTGGCTGTGCAGCACTGCATTGAACAAATTGCAGAGAGTTACCCTCAAGCACTGGTTTACGCTCTTATGATCAGCAGTGAGAGTTACCAGTTTGAGGACTCGGCTACAGGCCACCAGCAGCAGGAATATGTCAGCAGGTAAAGTGCCTAATGTTTTGTTTCAATGAAAGAGGAAAAAAAAGCAAATATAGTATGTAAAAACGTCTACTTATCAATACTGTGCGTATGTGTCTACAGGCTCAGGAGCATGCTGGACAAGGGAGGACCTGTGAAGAACTTTGTGGATGCGCTGCAGCAGCTCACAAACCCTGAGATGCTTTTTAAGGTAATGAGTGCAAGTTCAACCATAAATTAACCAAGCTGCTACCCACTTGTTATTGATTATTGCCATTTGGTCTTCACAGGATTGGTGGGATAGTGTGAAAAACGAACTGGAAAAACCGAGCTTTGACAAGAAGCAAATGAGCAACATGTTTGACGAGATGTACTCTTCACTCGGGGATCGTAACAAGGACAGTCATGGAATGTTTCGCACCAAATTCATCAAAGTTTGTAGTTTGCTTTGATCTTTTTAAGCTTTTGTATAACAAAGCGTGTATATTCTACAAAAGTGCAATTTTCAATCTATTTTCTTTTTTGTTTGTTAAGAAATTTGCTAAAGAAGTGGAGAAACTGCTGGGATCTAAAGGCAGCAAGCTGTTTGAGAAGAGGAAAGACAAAAGCTTTGTGCGGCGGGTGGATGAGCTGGCAGCATCCATGCGTGGATTTCAGAAGGAACCCGGGAACCTGAAGGAATACTCGCCCTGGCTGAGTGGATTTAAAGCAGACACATTCAGCAATGAGCTGGAGATCCCAGGTCAGTGCAGCTGAAAACTCACACTATTAAAGTCAGACGATTTGAACTCTGTAAATGATGTATATTCTAGTTTTGACAAATCCTGTAGAGGCCACAGTAGACCCTGTGTAAAGAAAATAAATAAAAAGTTGAAATAGTTAAAATTAATCCATAAATGGTTGAAATAAATGGTGGTGTTGATGGAGGGGTATTAAATTCATCTGACAGTTCTGGGGTGTTCCTGACAAAAAAGGTTGGGAACCACCGATTTACAGAACATAATTTTTTCCAATTTCAAAAGTAAAATATTCTTTTAAATTCTATTCACTGATGAAGATGTTTTCTTTCCTCTCATTGCAGGACAATATGATGGCAGATCTAAACCTTTGCCAGAGTATCATGCAAAGATAACAGGCTTTGATGAAAGGGTATGCTTCTATTGTCTTTTACTGTTGAATAATAATTTAAAGGGAACCTATTATGCTCATTTTCCCTTTGTCTAAGGCACTCTGTTTTAGGGCTGTCTCTTTACAGTAGCAAAACTTTCCACTGTGAAAAAAGGGCATATCCAACCGATCTTAAATTGGGAGATATGAACAACATGGGCATTCAGGATAATATGTTTACCTGACGTTAGCATGTAGCTTCATGTAGCAGTGTAGGCTACGTTATGTCAGTGCTTGCAGTAGCGTGCCTGGAGCAGATGATCATATAAAGAAGTTTGTCATGAGCTGATGTCAGCTGGTCTTGAAGTCGGTCAGAATATCAGTGTGGATTCATGCCCTGCAGGTAAAAGTGATGTCCTCTATCCGTCGCCCCAAGCGTCTCATCATCCGTGGTGACGATGAACGTGACCACCCCTTCTTGGTGAAGGGTGGAGAGGACCTCCGCCAGGACCAACGCATTGAGCAGCTTTTTGCCGTGATGAACATTCTGCTGAGTCATGACGCCACCTGCACACATAGAGGCATGCAGCTGCGCACCTATCAAGTCATTCCAATAACCACAAGGTACTGGGCTTGTCGTGATGCCATCCATCATTCTGTCCTTCCGCTTAAACTTAATACATATACTGATTACACAGATTGATTGTCTTTGACAGCAGAATCCAGCAAGAGATCAAACTTGATATACCAAAATTATTAAACTGATGTTTACCTGCTTCTCATGGCTGATAACTGATATGATAACTGATAATTTCACATTTTTGTGTTTTAAAAAGAAGTGTACAACCTGTAGTTTATGAACACCTGAGGGTAAGAAAGGCTAAGATGTAGTGAGCAAGTATGGCTGATTAATATTCCATAGCTCTGACTGAACCAAATCAACCTAACATCACTATTGATTAATCACTATTAATTTATAATTAATGGTAAGAGAGAGGGAGATGACGCCCAGTGTTACTGTGTATTTCTCTGGTGTATCTGTAAAGTGTATAAACTACACTGTAGAGTGGGGTCTCCACTAACAGAGACAAACAGTGACAGCTGACTCATATGAACATCGGCAGCTCTGCGTTACATCTGGTGTATGAAATGTTAATATCATCACGCTGCATTTTTATAAACACACCCAGGCGTCGTCTCCCCATCCCACAATAGACTTGTCTACAGCTACCAAGTAGAATAGCGATGCGCTATTGATTTTTCTCACACATTAATACTCAACTCAAACAAACAAGCAGCTGTGTCTCACACACACAAGCAGCCAGAGAGAGAGACGTGTTTCAGGCTGGGTTGATACAAATAATAGCTAACTGTAGCATCACATTACTAGCGGTTATTAATAAGATCAACAACAGAGCCGAGCCTTTGAAAAGCTTGGTGTTGGGTGTAAGCCTCTGCTGCTAATAAGCTCGTGCTAACGCTCTGGAGACAGTCCTTCAGCGCTGTGTCTAACCTGGGTTGGGCAGTCGGAGATCAGATCCTCGGCGCAATCCTATTGTCTTCCTCTGGAACTGTAAAAGACGTCCACACCGCAACATCTTTTGCCCTCTAGACAGCGTGCTGCACTTGTTGTTCTTCCTCTTCTCTGCGTTTATTGGCGGCTCGCAAACCAAGTATAAAAGTACATGCGTTGCCACTCACTGTGTCGAGTGGGTAGATGCTGCCCTTGTTAAGTTAGTGAAAGCAGTCTGGCATAATGAAATAATGCATCATTTTAAAAATGTCTCATTATCAGCCCGATATATATTGTGCATCCCTAGGTTATTTGTTCTTTAAATTATTTTTTTGTGACAGGAGCTGATCATCGGCACCACTTTCTGACACTCCTCTTGTGCAAAATAAAAACAGCCAAGAAACTTAATTCACCATTTTCATTGCCTTTACAGAATTGGTCTCATTGAATGGATGGAGAACACCTGTACTCTGAAAGACTTCCTGCAGAGCACAATGACTGATGAGGAACAGCTAAGGAAAGGGAGGTACAGTATACACATTTCACTCTAATAACTTCAGTGTCATTCCAGTGAGGAAGTTGAAATGACACCTTCAGGCCTATTAAAATGTTAACTATAAACTGGGATTTTGATTTCCTAAAGGTGTGTTGATGACTACAATAAATGGCTCCAAACCATTTCTCCAAACTCAAGTGGTGTTGTGCTATACAGTGGGGCTTACAAGTAAGTCTGCTGAATGTTCACTTTTGTTCCTCAGCTGAATTTTGTTGATTGTAATTCACTATTCACAGCATTTATAATCTGAAACCAACTGTTTTTAACATTAGGGGATGCTGTAGGAGGAAAAACTGTCATTGTTTTATTAAATATGAGCTTCAGCATATTTCTCTTTTGTCAGGAAAGCGAAGCGCTCTGAGACTGTCAACAACTTCTTGAAAGTGTTGCAGCACGTGCCCAGTGATCTCCTCAAGTAAGTTGAATCTCTCTGTGATAAAACTGCTCATGAGGGTTAACACCTGCTTTAAAACAATTTCTTTCATTTCATTTCTTTTTCAATTTCTAGGAGAGCTTTTCTGAAGATGTGCAACAGTCCTGAGGCATTTCTCTCCCTGCGCTCCCACTTCATCAGCTCTCATGCCCTGCTGTGTGTCAGCCACTGGATTCTAGGTATTGGAGACCGCCATCTCTCCAACTTCATGATCAACATGGAAACAGGAGGCATGATTGGCATCGACTTTGGTCATGCATTTGGTTCAGCCACACAGGTTTGTCATGCTCATTTCACTGAGGGCAGAAGTTAAAATGCAGAACAGTAGATAGCTGGTTTGACCATATGGTGCTTTTGTGTGATTGTGCCCAACTGTACTATATTGTATTTCCTCACAGTTCCTTCCTGTGCCCGAGCTCATGCCTTTCCGGCTGACCCAACAGTTTGTGAATCTAATGCAACCCTTGAAGGAGTCAGGTTTGATCCAGAGCACCATGGTCCACTCTCTCCGAGCTTACAGGGCTGAGCCCGACCTTTTGCTGAACACGATGGATGTGTTCGTCAAGGAGCCCTCGCTGGACTGGAAGGTAACCAGTCACTCCTGCTACAAAGATCCCTTCAAGCACTGAATTTCTGAACTGTCTGTGAAATACAGATATGACAGTGATGTCAGTACAAAAGGGAACGTGTGTTAAATGGTGTGAATCTGTGTGACAGCATACAGAAAAGATTCAATAGACCGCAGTACAAATCACATTTCCCTCTGCTATCACACAGAACTTTGAACTGAAACAGCTGAAGAAAGGAGGCACATGGACGGACAGCGTGAACACCAAAGAAATCAACTGGTATCCCCTACAGAAGGTGAACTTTGCCAGGAGAAAACTAGAAGGAGCAAATCCAGCTGCTATAACCAGGTACATCATCAAATCATAACATGGCACACCAATAATTAGGATGTCTGTAATGTCACACTGAAGGTTTGTTAATTAAGATGAGTCACTGTATAAGCTTGTATTGATAAGATCAGTTATAATGTAAATACTGCTTTAACTGTCTAAGGGTGTGTCTTGCTTTGGTCTGAATCAGGGACTAATTTTGTTACAAAGTTGTATAATTGCCGAGAGTTGGTTCGTGTTCTCACGGCAGCATTTACAAGCGGACCAGATTAAATGCCTTGTGTGAGAAAGCTGCTCTTGATTGGTCAGAATTTCCATGTGGGAAAAATCCAGGAAGTAAACAAAACGTTGAAGAAGAGTACACTTGCAAGATAAATGTGACACTTTCTAATGTCACAATGGAGGGACAACTACGCAGGTTGATTTTAGCACTGCTCATCGTGGACTATATTGCTGTCATTGTTCATTTTAGTTAAATGAAGAATTTTTACAATGAAATAAATCGAAGCGGAACCACTGGTGCTTTTACTCTGAAGTACCCAGCTTGTCTCAGGCTGGAAGTGCTGGAAGTGCAAAAGTGATTTACACGGTGCACTGCTGTTCCATGTGACAAAGGGGTCACGGTCTGGAGCACTGAGGATATAAAAACACACGTCTCGCCTGCCCACACTGTCACTCAGGAGAGTGCGGTCTTGATGGATGAGGGAGTGTGTGTGCAACATATCATGTTTGTGCTGGTGACTTAAAAAAATGACTTGACGATTAATACTCAGTGTGTAATTAGATGTTGGTTTGTTTTTCTTAGTGAGGAACTGAAGCTGGGCTTTGAGAAGGACGCTGCCTTCCCAGGGATGCAGTCTGTGGCCTCAGGGACCGAAGAGCACAACATTCGTGCGAGGCTTCCAGCTGCAGGCTTGCCGGTGGAAAAGCAGGTGGACTGCCTGCTTGACCAAGCCATGGACCCAAATGTGCTTGGCAGAGTTTGGGCAGGCTGGGAACCATGGTTCTGATCGATTTAATATTTTCATTGATTTGTGAAATATACTGATAATAACTTGGGAACAAATGTGGTCATAGGTGAACAGCCATGGGTGGTACAGATGTTTAGAATGTTAAGAAATATGTAGGAAAGAAAATTTGTCAAACTGTGTGTATTGTTTAGTGATCTGAAGAAAAGATCCCTGTCTCCCCTTTTGTAGCTGTGAAAAATCATTTTCATGTATCGACGCAAATTTTGTATGGCAGGATCAACATTTTATCTCAAACTTTACTTAAAATCAAGAAATCTGTCTTGTAAGATTCTTGTTTTAAATCAGACAATACGGGCACAGACACCATATTGTTGGCTATTCCTCGCACTTCAATTGTATCTGAAGAGAACACATCATTACCATCATTTATAAATGTCTTGTGTCTTCAGTTTAAAAAAATAAAAATAAAATGTTAACAGTGTTTGAGAGTGTGAAGTACAGAATATATGATCACTTTGGTCATCTATTTGCAACTGATTCATATTGGAAACTTGAACAAATTTAAGATTTTATAGGATATGAATTTAAATACAACTTGACTTAAAGGAATACAGCAAGGTATACAGCAGGTCAAAATTTAAATTAGTAAAAGTTATCACTAAATACTTGCTAAAATAATGACATTCCCATCAGCTGCAGCCTGATCAGGTTGCACAGGTAGTAAATAATGTCTGTTATTGTAGTATAAATGTCACTGAACTACATTGTGGTTATATCTCAAGCATTGTTAATCGTGTCTGTTACAAATGAGACTATTACATTCTGCTGTCTGTCCTCACTCAATACGAACATTTGCACAAACAATAGCATTTGTTTATCAAATTGTGCAGTATGTACATGTACAGCATGCCAGTTAGGCGTATCCATTTCCATTATTTCTTCATTACAGCAAAAACTTGAAACTTTATTTTAAGAGCATTTCTTTCAAACAAGTAAAACAACATTTACATTGAAAACAAATTTTATTAGCTAGCAATTTAAGGCTCAAAGCTCAAAAGAATCTCAACTTCTTCTTTTTTTCAAATCCATACAAGATTATTCTGGACAGTGGGTGATTACATCAACATAGGTCACACAAAGTTGTAAGCGCATCATCACATCAATAAAGAGCATAAATCACTGTTACATTTTTAGAATTGAATGTAATCGAGCTTTTCACATTTCATTAGAACAAATGTGTATTTTTATATTATCATTTCATCTAAACCTTTTCTTTGTTAGTTTTCTACAACGATGATCATGGTAGTCATTATACCTGACAACGTCAGCATGTTGTCATTGTCGTTAAACATGTTAGCATGCTGATGTTACCATTTAGCTCAAAGCATTGCTGTGCCCAAGTACAGCATAGCAGAGCTGCTAGCATGGCTATAGACTCTAAATCTTAATGTTTTAGGAGACAGAAGACTTTAGAAAAATTCAGTGGTTTCATCTACACAATGAGAACCACAAAACGACTGTCCAGAGCCCTGCAGTGTGCGCTGTGGAGAGCTATCGCTCAATATTCCAGTTGCAGAGCTCCTTTCGGTTTCCTGCTTAGATGGTCAGCAAAGCGCTTTATGATGCTCTGCCGAGACCTATGATTAGAAGAACGGCGTGGGGTGCTCTGCCGAGATCTATGACTGGAGGAGCGTCGTGAGGTACTCTGCCGAGATCTACGATTAGAAGAACGTCGCGGGATGCTCTGCCAAGAACTACGACTGGAGGACCGCCGTGAGGCACTCTGCCGAGAACTACGACTGGAGGAGCGTCGTGAGCTACTCTGCTGAGATCTACGATTAGAAGAACGTCGTGGGGTGCTCTGCCGAGATCTCTGATTAGAAGAACGTCGTGGGGTGCTCTGCCGAGAACTACGACTGGAGGAGCGTCGTGAGGCACTCTGCCGAGAACTACGACTGGAAGGGCTTTGTGAGGTGCTCTGCTGAGATCTAAGGTTTGCCGACCCCCCGCGTGTTGGCTGCAAAGACTCTCCTTGTGCTGAACGCCTCGAGTTACTTTGCAGAGTTCTTTGATTAGTAGGAGGCGCTGACGTGCTTCTCTGAAATCGTTCTGGGCTTTGGGTTCTGCGTTCTAGTCCCTGCTGGAGGCTTCTCTTACAACTCTCCAGTCTCATTTCACAGCGCTCACCATAGTATGGGTATTGGCACTCACAAATTGCTATGAAAGTTCCTTGCACTACAACACACTTGCCATTTTGTCCACAGTCTACTTCAGAGCAGAGTTCTTCTCTGCTCCCTAGCTCTTCATCACTTTTAATAAAGATGGTAAACTTCCCCGAAAATTTCCCACAGTCCCAGGTAAAGAGGTGGTTGGTAAGAGATGAGCTTACTGGGGTAACAGAGTCCTCATCATCTGATTCTTCCACTAGTGTAAGTGTTTTTCTTTCCTTTTTAAAGGCATGCACTGCTGTGTATGTCTGGGACAAGCGTTTTCCAAAAATGGTTTCCTGACATTTTTGTAGTTTCTCTGCTACATTTAAACACTTTTTAAACCTCTGAGGTAAGCACTTTTTAATAGCTTCTTTAACAGCGGCAGTCTTGGTGTAATGGCCTTTAACTTGTTTGGCTACAGCCACTGTAACTGTTCCTTTCTCTACCTTAGTAAATCCTGACAGAACATGTCTGTTTAGTATTGATAGGTCATGCTTTGAGTTGTGTGTCATAAGTGCAACAACCATCCAGTCATACCTGTCATAAGTTTTGGCCAAAAATGCCCTGATACGTCCCTCTATTTCTCCATGTTTTTTTGTGTCATCAATGCGCTCAAAGATGTCCCTTTCTATGTATGCAGCACTATCAGATAAGCAGCGCTGGTGTGATGTCATCAAAGCTGAGGCAGACTGGGATGCAATCTTGTGGAGAGCATTAACCCTGGCATTGGTGTTTGTGCCTGTGAATTCATAGTACTCCTCATTGAGCATGTTGCCTTTACACATAAGTTCATTCAGATACAAAAACTGGACTTTGATATCTTTTTCATGACATCTTAATCTATCAGCCAGCAGGTTTCCAAGGTTTTGTGTTATAGATGCATGTTTAGCTGTCAAGAACCGGTGTAAGACCAAAGTGCTGTCTGCATACTGGTTGTAAAATGTGACAAACTTCTGTTTGAGAGCCTCCTTTTCTGTGTCAGTAGTTGTATAACTACTCACTAACTCAGTGTATTTAATCCAGGCTTTCTCTATGTTGCTGATTGGAATTTGGTAGGCACCAGCTGCCCAGGCGTCCCATTTTAATTCTGCACGAAAGGTTTCCAGTTTAAAATGAAGACCTCGAAGTTCAGATTTGATAGCATTCAGTGTGTCTGCCTCTGGTATTAGTAGCAGAAAGGTTCTGATCACTGCAGCAAGGGGTGGCCCAACTACTGGCCACGGCTCTATACTGTTAACAAGTACCTCTCCAATCCCCTTATAGTTTTGCTTAAACCAATTTTCAAGCTTTTTAGACACTTCTTTGGCTTGTTCTTTTTTGGATTGTTGGTTCGGTTGTTCCTCGTCAAGAGAAGAGTCCGTGGAATCACCTGGTGGAGCGCTCAAGACAGGAAGGCAGGAGGACATCAACAGCAGGAACAGCAGGTCTGGACTCCTCATGACTGACAACACACACGATATGATAATCATGATTCAGTGACTATCAGAGGCGGGACCAAGTCATTGTTTTGCAAGTTACAAGTAAGCCTCAAGTCTTTGTACTCAATTCCCAAGTCAAGACTGACAAGTCGCAAGTCCTAAACTTTGAGTTTCTAGTCCCAAACAAGTCATGTTGCTCTCTTAAACAAAGTAATGCCTGTTATTAAAAAAAAAATCTTTACTTGAAGGTATCTACATAAGGGTGAAATGACACTGTCATGAACTTGTCATAAACATTATGTACATGTCATAAACTTTTATGACTGCTGTCATTAAGTGTCATTCGGTTTTTGTAATGACAAGTTGACATTGTTTGGGTTGTCTTGATTATGACAACTTGACATTAATCAAAGTGACATTACCAGAAGTTGTCTTTGTCATGACAAGTTGACATTAAATTTGTTTGGGATGTCCTTATTATGACAACTTGACATTAACCAGGATGACATTACAAGAAGATGTCTTTGTATCAATTATTATGTCAACTTGTCATTATCACAAAAAGAGGTGCATTTCCTGTTAATGTCAAGTTGTCATGACAAAGACATCTTCTGTTAATGTCATCCTGGTTAGTGTCAAGTTGTCATAATAAGGACATCCCAAACAAATTTAATGTCAACTTGTCATGACAAAGACAACTTCTGGTAATGGCCCTTTTAATAAATGTCAACTTGTCATAATCAAGACAACCCAAACAATGTCAACTTGTCATTACAAAAACCGAATGACACTTAATGACAGCAGTCATAAAAGTTTATGACATGCACATAATGTTCATGACAGGTTCATGACCGTGTCATGTCACACTTATGTAGATACCTTCAAGTAAAGTGTAACCAAATTTTGAATACTTTTTAACATTTGCATTTATTTGTTAAAACAAGCTTGTTAAAAAGTTAAGCTAACGTTAGCTAAGCATTATCATGTTTGTGTTATCATCAACTTACCGCTCTTTATGCAACTTCATGAAGTTGGAAGATTTCAAGTAATTATGAACATGTGCATGTTTTACATACTGCAGTTTGTTTTTTGTTGACCACCACACAGTTTTTGTACCAGAACAAAACTATCTTTAGTAACATTTTCCAACTGGTGCTCAATGATGTCATGTTAGTTCTTCATGGTTCTCTCCTGCAACTTGATTGGATGCTGTCCAACTGATTAAGACAAAGTGGTTCTGGGAATTAAATGTGGAATGAATAGCGTTGATGTTAGGTGATTCAGGAAATGAATTGATTTTTGGTACACGCTCAGGTCCGAGTGAAGTCAAGCATCATTGGTGTTAAAGTCTAAAATAATCCAATCGTGACTCGGGATTAGTGTCTTTAAAGCAAGATGATGACAGACTGAAATGTATCTACAATATGTGGTGGATACTTGATCTGTGTTGTACTTAATGTGCTGGATGGGTGTTCCACAATTGGTAACAGAGTTGGCTATCCAGCGTAAAAGTCAAAGGTAGGGCCATCATTACCAGAAATGTTGAAGCTTCTTGCACCAAAAACCTATATAGATAATTATATAATTGCAATAAAGGAATGGTTGACTATAGTTGTCGGACTGCAGTCATGTATATATGTATATAGTCATATTTAATGATGAGTAGCCTCACCTGTGGACATCAAACCCTAACACTCAACATTAAAACAGTATACATGAAATATATTAACAGCAGACCTGGAAGGAGGCTCGGGGAGCTGATCTGCCCGTGGAATGGATGCTCAGGAGGCTGGTTCGTTGGTGCAGCGTTTGACCCTTGGAACGGTCAGTGAGTAGAATTTGGTTGGAGAGTCGAGAGCTCAAAGTAGTCTTGGAGAATGTTTCAGATCTGTATTAATAATAATCTGACCTGCTTTTTAAAAAGCTGACCAGGCCCACCTACTTGATAGCCAGGCTAATTTTCATCCATTTTTGGTCTGATAGAGTTGGAGGGGCGGCTTTACCGTATGGAGCGTACCGAAAGGAGGGACATAGGTGACCTGAGAGCATCCTGTTTGGTCGGTTACAACGAGGAAATAATGAAATTGTGTTTGTTTTAAAATCTAAGAAACACCTACTTTATTAGCTACAGCACTCCAAATACTGTCTAATTATTTGACAGGATTAGATGACATCCCTTAACTATAAAAGGATTATGTAATAATGCAGCAGGCCAACAGGATGCATTCAACCATTAGTTATAAAGGGTGTCTTATGGTTCAGTTCAGCAGCTAAATGTTTGTAAAAGTCAGATTTTGGTTTAGGGTTTGTTTGAAAAACTGAAAACTTCCCTCTTTGCAGAAAACTTCTAAAAAACTTGCTTGTACCAGCTTAAGTTGCTGGTACACAGTACACAAATTGAGTCTCATACAAGTGTATGATGAATGGTATGGTATTAGTACTGTTGTCAAAAACAAGCCCATTCATTTTAATTACTTAAATATTAAATATTGAATGTGGTCCATATGTTGTCTATTCTTAACTAAACATAATCTATAAGTCTACAAAATGTGTTCATAGGGGACCACAGTTTATACACAATCTGACAATTAAAATGTCCTAAAATTGATAAATGTTTCTCAGCTGTACAAAATTATACTATGGCATTTTTTGTCCATGCACTATTTAAATAGCATTTAGTTTGTATTTTTGTAACAATGGACCATGTGAAATAGGATGCTTTCTTGTACTTCTGCTGTAGTGCATGTGGTCAGTGACATTACTTTTTTTTTGTGCTGAAAGAAGATTAGAGGTGAAAATGCTACATAAATTAATGTCAAGTAAAATGACATCAAAAAGGAAATTTGATATTGAAAGGACTAATAAAAGTAGAAATGGAAAATCACCAGCATAGAAAAAATGTTAGTGATGAAATTAAATGTTTGGTTGGTTGGTGTTGTGTGTGTGTGTGTGTATGTTTGCCAAAAGGAGGCATGGCAATGATGGATGCATGTGCGTACATGGTTGCAGCTATAGATGCTATGCACTGCATCACAGTATATGGAAGTTGCCAGTGCTGTTTGTATGTGCGTTCATGCACATAAGAGAGACAGTTCAACAGTTGAGTAAGTGTGTGAGAGAGAAAAGTGTGTGTAGGTTCTCCCTTGGTACTGAGTGTAATATCTCTGAACAGATATAATAACATTAACTGCTTTGAATTAAACTGAAACCATTATAGGTCACTTACTCTCTGCCTAATAAAAAGTCAGAACGTCTGTACGCATTTGTTTTTCCATATTTTTTGGTTAATACTTGATGCATGTCCTCACATGTGATATTCAAGTATTACTGTCAGCCAACTGGAACGAAAGAGCTTTTTAATGTCATTATAATTAAGGCTTCAAGTATAAACAGGTTATACAAGTTCAACCACAAAAAGCAGAACTGGTGTTACCTTTGGATTGAGAGATGTTAGGACGGAAACAGCAGCTGTAAGACATCACAAAAGCAGAACTGATGAAGCACTTGCAGGTTCCTGAAATGCTTCAGATCGATCTGCAATTTGGTCCTAAAACCCAATAATTTATCTGTTCTGTTCATACTACATCTATTGCACATCTGTCTATCATGGAAGAGGGATCCCTCCTCAGTTGCTCTTCCTGAAGTTTCTACCATTTTTTGCCCCCCTTAAAGGAGAGTTTATCCTTACCTGCTGTGAGGGTCCAAGGACAGAGGGATGTTGAGTGCTGTAAAGCCTCTGAGGCAAATTGTGATTTGTGATATTGGGCTTTATAGATAAAAATTTAAATTTAAATTTAAATTACAGCCCTTTGAGGCATGCTTGACTAATCTGTAAAGCACTTTGATCTGCCTTTGGGTATGAAATGTGCTACTTAAATAAATTTGTCTTGCCTAATATATTTAGGGTCTTTTGGAATACAGCTGTATTAAATCAACTAATCTCTCGACAGATGACAAATAAATTACAGTTTATAAGTAAATCTAGTAGGGCTCCAACTAATCCTTATTTTCATAATCAAGGGATCTGTCAATTATTATCTATTTTATTATTAGTTCTTAGGCCTATAAAATATTAGTAAATGGTGATAAATCCCCATCGAAATTTCTTGGAGCCCAGGGAGATATCATCAGTCTTGTTTTGTCTTGCCAAGAGTGCAAAAACCCATAATGTTAAGACAAAGAGAAGCAGCAGATTGTCAAATTTTTACAAAAAAGTCTAGATCAGTGGTTCTCGAATGGTGTGCCATGATGCCAGTCCAGGTGTGCCGTGGGATTTTGTGATAACCACACATTATTATTGCAATATTCAGCTGGGCCTATACAAAAAGTTATGAATTTTTAATTGACTGCATCAGTATGTTGTGTGCACCCATTTCCTAATAAAGAGGCAAACTCAAGCGAATAAATGTAATTTAATTTTTAAAAAAACCCTCACAGGAGACATACTTGTCACTGCTTGTGCATGGGAATTGTTACTGTGTAACACATCAAAAACCCTGACTGGCAGCCAGTGTGAGGGATGAGAACACACGTTATAGAAGCTGTTGTGCAAAGATATAAATACAGGTGTGCCTTGAGATTTTGTCTTGCCCTTTGATGTACCTTGGGTACATAAAATTTGGAAACCACTGGTGTAGACTAACTGATAATCAGCTAATTATTGCAGCTGTAAAACCTAGTAACACAGTTGAAATATCTGCCAAAGACTTCTTGTACACCAAGTCCCCTGAATCTGCCAAGACAGTACAGATCCTCTGTTTGACTTAAGAGGTCCTTCAGTTACCTATACTTCTATCTACAATGAAATTACTTTATTAGCTGTTTTTTGAGTTTATAATTATATTAGTAAAGCATTACATACCTTTACTTTAAATTACAATAATACAAATATTATAAAAAGAGACTGACTTACACTAGCGCTCTTATCATTTTCATCACCTACTGTATGTTGCTTAAGTACAGACCTTTTTCATCATCCAGGTTTTCTACGACATTGTTGAGCAACTGATTGAATGTGCAATCTTGAACTAATTCCTTATTTCACATGAGAACAGGGCTGAGCTTCTACTCGACTAAAAAACAGCCACACACATTAGTTAATCCATTTTTAATAGATGATACAATCAATATAGGGAAACAAAAGTTCAACTGAAAGATAACCATCCATAACTGAAAATATCAGCAATGATGACCAATACTGTTGCAAGTGAAATCAAACCCAGTGTCACAGTCATTTCTTCTTCTTTTTTTTGCACAATGATGGTGGTAATTCATGACGGCCTTGGTCCAGAGTTGATAAGCATTATCAAGATGGAATACCCTTCAGTATTAGCTGCTTGATGACAGTGTATTAATGGGACTGGGTCACTTATCCACAGT
The DNA here is from genome assembly GCF_006386435.1 of Epinephelus moara. Taxonomy (NCBI): domain Eukaryota; kingdom Metazoa; phylum Chordata; class Actinopteri; order Perciformes; family Serranidae; genus Epinephelus; species Epinephelus moara. Next base: position 28,845,918 of record NC_065516.1, on the reverse strand, counting down.
TCACATCAGGATTATTCAAGTAAAATGACTGACTGAGAAGAATTTATTTGGCATGCATGATTTTCATTCCCCTGAAATTAACACTGTGGTCGTTTCACTATGCATAACACATTGCTTTTTATTGTTACTCAGTTGTTTAGTTGTTCCTTCCCAGGGTCTCTTTGGATCACCATGGCTGTTGCATAGGACATTAACCAACATAAAATAACAGTGTCAAGGGACACACGCCAAAGACATGTGGATACTGTGACAAAGTTACAATTAAATCTGGAAAATTACCTGAACATATGGCTTATTAACATTATTTTTTTGGTCACCATCCATGTAGTGTGACTGAGGCTTGCAGTTTTTTTCTCTCCTCGTGACCAAGTGTTATTTTAATTCATGACTTACAGAACAGAAGTTGTACAGAATTAAAAAAAAAAAAAAAAAAAACGTATTAAAAATGTTTTGAACATAAGCTTTTTTTTTTCTCAATAAAAATAATTTCAACATTAGTAATCTTTAAAAAAAAATCACATTAAATTTGCACTTACATAAAAAATTAAAATATCAAGTAAAATATGTAACAACCCACTGCAAAAAGTGTCAGGGGGGAAAAAACAACAGCTGTTGGCCAACAGATCAGACCTGGGGCTGCAGAAAGGCTGAGGCACCTTTATATATCAGCCAAACCAACAGTCTGACAATAACTGTCCTGCATAATTTGCATTATGTTAAATACTGCATAAATAAGTCAACTCTGATTCAAGGCTATAGAAAATAAAGTTTGGTACCAATAGAAACCAATATTTCATTTTAGCAGATCATTTTCAGTTTCAAGGGAAATACACACGACATTATTCCCTGATGTTCATATTGAGACATTTATGTTAGAGTATATTCTCAAGAGAACAGAGTGACTTAATGAAAATGGTAAGCCAAAGTGAAATATTATATACTTTAAGGTCTCTGGGTTAAGGCGCAGAAAAGCTATCTTCTTCTTGTTTCTAGCGTTAGGACACTTATAATACATACAATGAGAACAAAGGAGAAGTACCGTTTTAGTTTTGAAAAAGCATGTAGTGCATTCACTCTCTACATAGACACTCTTCTTTTATAGGTTTATATTTAACGACCTTAACTGCAATTAATTAGGCTGAAATCTACCAAAGTGCATGATGCTTAATTCGTATTTTATGTGTCGTGATCCATTAGCTTTGTTGGTTATTTTCATGTTAGTTTTAGAGTAAGGACATCACTCAGTCTTTCTCTGCCATAAATGACTTTAAGTTATTTTTTTTAGCATAGATGTTTAAGTTAAAGCAAGTAGTAGCGTTACACTTGAATTCAGATTAAAAATGCATCAAACAGAAATAAGGAAGAGTTGACAAATCTGAGAAAGACTATCACAATCATTCATTTGGCTCACTCTTACTAGCATAGTTCCATAAAGTAGAATATCACACCAAGAAATTCAGATGCAATTTCTGATTGGACAACAAAGCGCAGTTGGTTTGAATGCATGCAACACTTTATCTTCTTAAACTGGACAGGAAACCAACACTCTAAAACCTGATGTCAGACTGATGTGTAGACTGCTACTTCTTCATTACACTGAAAGCTGGTGTTTTTGGTTTTATCCAACTTACCAGACTCTGAAACTTAAAGGATTTTAGATTTTATCTATTTAGAGCTGTAAAATCAAATCACATCATGTCCCTTGCCTCACTTTTCCAATTCATTTTCTAAGGAACTGTCCATCCCAACAAGTCCTCCAAACCATACGACCACAGAGGTTGTTTGTTCCTAACCTCCAAAAGGGCCGTACACATGCCGTGTTTTTTGCAGACTCAAATTCATTGTTTCCGATGAAGACATGTAGCAGGCACACCTAAACGCTAGAGCGACGCCAGAGTGGCCCCAGTGCCTATTTTTTAGGGCTGTGCCCTGAGATGAACACTGTTCAACTTTTGGAACACAGCAGTACGCACTGCATGTTATGTGATGAGGACCAAGCAATCACAGCTGGCAGATATTTTTCCCTTGTCTGTGATAAATATGGAGAAGTTGATCATGGTAGTGCAGGGCTACCAGAGATTCACCTCTGTCCAACTGGCCCAATACACGGTTACAAAACAGCGCCTGGAAGAACATCAGCTCTGCACTCAGGATTTCTGGTAAGTAGGCTATGACACAGTGCTGGTTATGGTCGCTTAGCAACCTCATACACAACCTGCCTCCGCGCCTTTGAAAGTTGGCAAAGAGTAAACACAGGATTAGCGCCCAGCACCTGACCTCCTGATTTTCCAAGCGATTAAAGACACAGCATGTGTAGGGTCCCTAAAATGACTCGCAGGAGCGCTTTCTAAATTAGCACCCCTTATGTTTGCAGATCGTAATTTGGATTAAGTTAAGTATGTGGCTTAAGTAACTCAAACATTGACTGGAAATAACAACACTTTCTTTGGGTTTCACATGGGGCACTAACAGTGGTCTCTGGGTCTACGGCTGCGTTTTGAATTGCACACTTTTTCTTTGTACTGTCAGTACGTAATGCAGCTGCCCTTACAGAGTGAACACTGCTGTAGGGCTGTGCTCGACTCAGAATTATGTCAGTTGAATCAGATTTTGCTGCTCAAAACAAATATTTGAGTATTCGTTCCTTTTTCGATATAAAGTTTTCAAGTTTGGACGGGTTCAGCGAGACATTCAGTGTAGCTGACATTCATGCAATACATTTAGCAATCTCAATCAACTGAGGGATCTCCGACTGATGATTTGAATCTCTGACTTTCAGGGGGCAGCCCTATACTGTTGCATGGAGTGTGCATACAATTGGTACATAATACTTAATCATAACACTACGCCTTGAACTTTGACCCTCTTGCTTATATATCCATCACAGTCCATAGCATGAAATTTTAAGTAAAAAGAAAAAGTGTGTGATTCAGAAAACAGCAAAAGTCCTTTGTTTTGATCCACCCTGACGTCCTCCCTACACAGACTTCGTCACTCTATAAATTATGTCGCCCGCTTATTTCTTTGCTCCCATCATAATATGGCCACTCGAGGTCACTTAACAATAAACATAAACATGGGTTGTAATAAGCTTCTTGTACAAACGACATATGGGGTAGTTTTAGGGGGAGGACAGTCTTGCACATCAGTATGATACCACAGGTTAAAAGATGAGGTTTTCATCATTGACTATTTCTTGTCATTTGAAAAAGTAGTGAATTTTCACTGATGCAGACCAAGCTTACAGCTTAAGAAGAGCTCGAAGGGACAGATTTTTAAAAGAACACAACTTTTTCTTGGTATCTGTCAGCAGAAGGCAGGTCTTGACTTCATTTGACAGTAAAGAATTAAATAAACTATTCTGATTCATGTTAGGAAATGCACTTGTAAAAACATTCTCTATCACTTCCCAGAGCTTGTGAAAACAGTGCGCACATTGTATTTGACAAACAGCATAACTATGTGATTTGAAGCTTGGGATGCAAGAGTTTTTTGGTTACCGAATTCAGCCAAATTTCTAATTGTGCATCCACTACAAAATCCGAACATCCAAACATATACCGTAGTACATCCTCTGTTTTTTGTGCTCTTTTAAAAATCCTGGAAATAGCAGAATCAGAATAATGCATTGTCCTCATTAAGCAAATCTCTTTGTTACATTTTACCTCATCAGTGTTTTTCCTTTACATTTGTTGGCTTGAATTAGGATTTGTGTAACGGCATGAACACTAGTAGGCTGTGGGTGGAAAAGTACTAAATAGCTGACATGAAAATGTCTTCATGAAAGTGCCAAATGATGCCAATCTGTTAGTAAATAGCAGTCACAGACTTAAAATGTCCTGGGAAACATTCCCCTACTATCTTCCCCACAATATAGTAACAAAGAAAGAAATTCATATGATACAAAAAGAAACTCTTTGTGGCTTGGTGTGCATAGCATATATACTGAAGGCATGAATCTCTGCTTTATAACAGGATTTAGTGTCATATACTGTTACTTATATCTTGGGTCTCCATCCGTTTATGAACTGCATGAGTTTCTTTACCTGCAGTTTGCTTAGCTTGAAGTCCTCTGACAAAATCTCCTCGGTGAGCTGCAGGAGTAAATTCCCATCGATCTTCTCAGACACAAAAAGAGAAACAATGTCATCTGGCAGGCCGATAAACCTTAGAGATTTGGACACCTCCTCAATAGAGAGACCAGCCAGACTGGACGGGGGCTGCCACTGTGCAGTGGCAGAAACCGCTGCACAGTCAGGAGTTAATGAGTTTGAGATGGAAAATATCTCTTTTGTGCCCTGCTCATGTGAAGTAAGTGAGCAATTCGAAGTTTCCTGCTCACTGTCACAGACTGATCCTGACAGTAAATCTGTGCACTTCTTTGTGGCATTTGATTTTGGTGTTCGCGGTGGTAAGATGGGGCAAGAGAGGCTCTGCTTAGTGTTAGATTCTTCTATTGGCTTGTCTCTGTACATTTCTGAATTGTAACTTGAAGATTTGGTGCAGAACTGATTCAGAGAAGCTTTCTCCAACCTGAAGTCCTTACTGCTGCATGCGTGCTCTCGGCTATCAAAGTCAACAAGACTGGATGTGCAGGTTTTTTGGGTGCTCGGGGATCTTTTTCTGGGGTAACTGTAGTAACTTCGACAGCTGGCTGGTAGAAATTCATCCATGCTGTGCGATTCTCCTCCGCTGAAGTTATTTGGCCAAGACAACCTGGAGGACATCCCGTCTGATGGCAGGCTACCACTGGGCAACGAAGCATTTGGCTCAGTGCTGTTGGATTTACCCCAGTTACAGGGGTAGCACACGTGGCTTTGCTCTTGTGGATCGGCTGCCTCTTGCTCAGATGCTCCACTACTGTTGGAAAAATATAAAATTAATTTGTGCTATAAGGGCAAACCTCGTGTAGACCTCATCATGATTTAATCATTCAACATTTCTAACAAAAACTTGACATTTTCCGGCTGTTGTAAGGAAAGAATTTGGGTTAAGGAAAAACTTCTGTGTGCTGACTGATCTGCAATTAAATGTGTCATGATAGACCATCAAATATTTAATCGACACATCTTAATAAGTGAAAGAATTTTGTGGAATTGAACAAAATAGGAAAAAATACTTTGACAAAATGGTTCTCTAGAACTATATATCAGTATAAATTACCCTTAAACTAAAAATGTATAAGTGGATTGTCTGATTTTATATAGCATCACTTTTGTCTCTTGATTTTTTTCTTTCTTGATTTCTTCTTTTTAATTAGATGTACATTGTGTCAGATATGCGCTACAGAATGGGTCCAGCTCTTACATGTTGTGGAGACCAGAAGAATAATAGGAGAGGGTCGGACTTGGAGACCGAGTCTCTTGCTGCCGTGGCTTGGACAGGATGGGCACTGATGGCATCTGTTTCAAACTTCGTGGAGGGATTGGTGGAGCATTCAAAAGACGGCATTCTTCCTTCACCTATAAAGGAAATGAACTGACTTTGAAACAGACAGCAAAATCAACATTCTTTTTTTGTGTAAAACTAAAGATGTCCTTAGGACTTTCATTAAATAACCCCCATTTTTTTCCTATTTATGGTCTGCATTTTATCTGCAATATCCATTAAAGTATTTACATTCAGTAATTTTCTCTGTATAGTAGTTTTTATTGTAAGTGGCAGCACAAGGGAATTAAAGAAAAAAAATGTGCGCAACAGCCTCATAACAGCCGTACTACTGGAACAATCAGCATCGTATTTTGTTTTATGACTGTATGCTCAAGGATCTCTTGTGATTAGGGTGATTAACGATTACTGAAAAACATGTTTTATTGACTGCTTTATACCGTCATTAACTACTGGCTCTTAACTCTTCTTAACTGGTGGATAAGGGCCGCAAGTTCTCTGGAAATCGGCTAAGCTAAAAACAAGCGTTTTAGTTTCTGTATCAGGAACCATTTTGGCCATCAGCATGGCTCAAAAACTGACATCCATAGAAGAGTTTGTCTGATTTTGAAGTGGAGCATCTGCACATTCATTTCATATGCCATATGTTATAATCCACTAAAGTTGGGCATGATACAAGATGAGTAAGTTGACCGCCTTGTCATCTTTGCCACCATCTTGACTGTAAGGGAGCCGGTGGGAGGATCAATCTACCTGCCGTAGCTGCACAACGTTCCAGCTGCCATGGCTGCAACCCAGTTTTGTTTCGTCTGAACTACACTCTCAACAGTCGTCTCTGTTGTATTGCTGAAGAAGAGGCTGTAGTATTAAACTGCACTTGCCATTACAACTACAACCACACATGTTATAAAACCAACCAAGACTGATATCTTAAGGATTACAACTTCAAGTATGACAGATTATACTCACAGCTTCAGACTTGGGTGGAACCGGTGGTGGAGTAAGAGACACATCTGAGCTGGGTGTTGCACCAAGAGGACAAGTGACTGGGTATGACAGGGCTGCTGTTGTACCACAGCCATTGTTGATGCCTCGAATTCCCTCACTTATAGAAGGTTTTGGGATCTGACTTCTCAAGTGATCCAACCACAGCTCCTCATAGGGAACGTCCGACTTGTTGAGGGATGATTGTTGGTTTGTGCTCTCCATCAGTTCAGGGTAAAAGTGTTCATTTTCTCCTGAGTCTGAAGGGATGCAATCAGAGGGCAGAAGAGCCCAATCTCCACATAGTGTCATACAGCCCTGCAAATTGACCTCACTGTTGCCGTGCAGGTTGCTGCCGTACACACACACAGATAGTCGGTGGAAGGACTGGGTGAGTTCATCCCGGGCGTAAGTTAAAGAGCTGGGAATCTGCATGTGGTTGGGACAACCGTTGGAGCTGCTGCCTCCGCTGCTTCCACCGCAACTGCCATTCCCACTGCTTTTCTTAGGGCTCTTACCATCGTCGTTCCAGTCTGTCCGCACGTCCCGGACAGCACGAGAATAGTCATCTATGTCGAACTGGTCCTGGCAGAAGGAGAACCAACGATGTACCATAGTGTCTAGCCACAATTCTCCTTGGAGCAGCTCTTCTGGAATAATAAATCTAGGCATGGCCATATGAAAGGGGAAGTGGATGGGGATAATTTTGTTGCTTCGCAGAATGCAGCACACAACCACTGTCTTCGTTTGAATGTTGACCAGTTTGTAGCGATGACCCTCTCGGATGAGGTGGAGGTCATGCTGGTTGCGGGGGGGACTGCTGGGTACTGTGACATTGACAGGGAGTCGGGTTTTCTCCACAATGTTCCTGATGTTGTGCTCGCCGTCCTGCATCTGAAGCTCCAGTGGACTACAAGTGCTGAACCTGCCTTTGCACTGGAAAGGCAGGCTAATGCTCTCATTGGTGCGATGGTTCATGCAGATCAAGCATGGCATCTTGCCTCGGCCGATCTTGCTGATGGAGTTTAGCTTCCCAATCTTCTTAAAAATTGTGTTGAATCTTGATTTTTCTTTGGAGGTCTTGGCATAGAGGATCTCAGCTTGGCCCATTAATGTCAGTTCATCACCGGTGTTTAATGTAATGTTGTAAACTTCGGTATCTTCATTACATTCCCCTGAAGCCATCTGTGAAAAGATGACATATGGCCTAAGTACTTTCGAAATTAAGAAGAGCATTTCCACATTGTGATTTTGATTTTTAAGTTAAAACCCTGTCAGCAATAATTAAATTAGCAAATTAACAATGGGGCAGTAACAAATTCACTTAAATATGCCTGTCTTTTAAATCTTAACAGGAAGATTTATAGTCCCAACGGAAAATCTTACCCCTGTTGTCAAGAGTTGGAAGGTCTAGAGAAGTTAATAACATGGTATTGATAGTCCAGAATATATATATATAAATTTCAATTTACACTACAGAATCCAGGAACAATAACAACAATATAATTATCTCTTCACCAAATTAGATGTACCTTAACATTGAAAGTGATTTCTTCCATGACATAGACTCTTTCAGGGAATGCTTTGGCCACCTCCTCCACGCTGTTGAAGTACTGCACAGGCTCCTTGACATCTCTGTCCTGCTCCAGTAGCTTAAACTGACCTGAAGTAGGGAAAGACATCTGAATGCAGCTGAGGGGGACAAGCATGGATTGTACTTTTCACTGCAAGTATCAATTTTTAACACTACACTAAAAATCCACTCTGATTTTTTAGGGCTGCAGCACAGATATCAAAGATTCGAAAAACCATTCGTGGAGCCCCCCCACTTTGAACCGCATGTTGTCAGATTAAGCAACTGACTTTTACGGTTTTGATGTGTACAAAGATACATTATCAAAATACACTGACTATGTTTACATGCACAAAATATTCCAGGTTTTGCCCTTGTTTCAAAAAAGACAATATTTGTAGAAGGCTGTTTACATGGCTAATGAAAATTAATATTCCACCAATACTCCCTACTACATGCAAACTGTTGAGGACTTGGTTTGTGCACAATGTATCCATGACAACACACAGAGCTGACCATTAACAGACAAGAGGTCGTGTATCACACACTGCAGTATAAACCCCAACGGAGACACATATTTTAAATGCACTGTGTACATGTTTAAAGAATATTAAAACCTGAATAATACCAACACATCCCACGTCTTAATTGGAAAACGCTAATATCCAAATAGGCCTAACTGAATATCTAAATATGTTGTTTACATGACCCATATGAAATTCAGAATACTGTAATATAAGTAATAACAGGAGAGTATTAGTGTGCATGTCAAGCAAATTCAGGAGCATCGAGCATCCATGCAGATGTAGCTCACCTTCATAGTGAACTGGGATCTCTATTTTTGGCCCAATGACATAATGTCCCTCCTCCAGACTGTGAGCAGTAATTGTTGTCCACTGACGGCAGGAATGAATCAAGAGGTAGTCATTGTCTCTGAGCCCTTCAACCAGCTGACCTGCAGGAATGAAAACAACAACAGATTATACATAACAATCCAGAAAATATTGTAATATTACAAGGTGTTGACAAAAAAAAAAAAAAAAAAAAAAAAAAAAAAAGGACGCTAAATCTCTGAAAGTTTCAGATTAACTTCTAATGCACTGACTGCCACTTTCTACGACTATCATGTAACACATGAAACAACATGTCACTGTTCGGTCATGATGGTCAAAATGAAAAACATACAATACCAGGCTGACGTTGAAATATTAAGTATGAGAGCTCAGACACACAGATGTCTTTAATTCTATTAAAGTTGTCTAACATCGAGCCACTCCATTTTGGCACTAGTTGTATAAGACACACTGGTGTTCAGAATGTGAGTCATTGCAGCAAAATTAATTTGAGACAAATGTTTAATGATGATCTTGAAGTATCCTGAGAAATGCCATGACTGCGGTTCTGTTTTTTATTGCACTTGTGAGCCTCACAGACTGCTCCACTGAAGCCAAGGCATTGGATTACTCAGCACACTTTAGTCACTATCCTCCAAGGGCAATAACAAATGCCTCAATCCATACCTCTCTAAAAAGCAAGCACTAGCATTTAAAAGCACAATACACCACCACAATTCTGCAGGAGGCTTAGTGGAGGGTGACTAAAGATGAGAAGATATGTAATAAAATAATAATTATTGCTGATTTCCTAATGGCTTCATTTGTAAGTGCTACTACGGTAGATATAATTATATTAGTGCACAATAGGGTTGCAGCGAAATACTGGTTTCAAGGTATACCGTGATATAAAAGTTGCCGGTTATCATTCCGCGTACATTTCGCTATGATTTTTTCAAAAAGCAACTGGATAGAGAATCTCCCCTTAAGTTTATTTTCAAAGGGGAGATTCTTTACACATACTTCCATCAACAAAATACTTTTGAGTTTCAATTATCGTACTAAAACATTTGTTCAACCAAAAGTAACCCTTCTGTTTCATTCCTTTAAGGGTCATACTGACTGATAATAATTCTGTAATACCGTAATGCTGTGAACAGTTATCGTACTGTGAATCTCACACTAGTACAGCTGTGTACTAGAGCTGCAACGATTGTGGAGGTAAATTTCCTTACACAATGCAGTCATCTGTAGTTTGATTCTACATTTACCTTTCTGTAAATTTATTGTATCTTGTATTGTTTTGCTTTCATTGTATTGAGAATAAGGCAGAGGATAATTTTTCAGTCTTGATTAAACAATAAAGTTTACTTTTCCTGCTACAATTATCATTTGTATCTGTCCTTATTGTCTTTCTAAAAAGAGCATCATGCTGCACATGTGCCTTTTTAATAGGGATGCAAGATAATATCGGCACATTATCAGTATTAGCCAATATTGGCTTTAAAATAAACTATCAGAATCAGCCAACATGCTTTTTTTTATTTTGCACATATATTAAAAAGTATTATATTTCATGTCTCAATCTGCTGGTGGGCCATCACGCTGAGATTATGCATGCATAATATCATGTTAATTCCACCACAGAAGAGACATAATGATCACTACAATTAGGTAGGGGAAAAGTGGATATATAGATGGTTATGGTTACATTAGTTGTGATATATCAGCATATCGGATATCGGCAATAAATCCAATACTGTGCATCCCTACTTTTTCATATGCACACATTTTCAAGGAGTTACTGTATTGCACAATCCAGTCTTCTGATGTCTCAATATATTGTCCCTAACATTAAATACTATGGCTAATTTGCTATAATGACAGATGTGTTGACACTAACTTCCTGTCCTCACCTACGTGGATACGGAGTGACTGCAGCAGTATACAAATAAACACTAACTTGGCAAACGTAGTTACTTGGTGAGCTCTTCACGATACACACAATAGGCTTCAAGACAGAGTCGCAGCTTTCATCATTAAATTATTCCAACTTATTATGTTAAGTAGTCAGTTTTGTTGATAATTAGTAGTATAAACTGACAAAATCAACAACAAAAAATGTGTCTTGCAAACAGCTTATCCACTTTACCTTTAGCTGCTAACTAGCAACACAGCTGGCAAAAGAAAACTTAGTAGTGACAGCAAGTTACTAACCGTTATCCAGCTTGGCAATTTGAGGCAACCTATAAGCACTGACAAGTTGATCTAATGGCAAAGACGTCGTGCTCCATGTAACATCTTTTAAATTGTTGTACAACATTGTTCCAAGGTCCATTTTTGCTAGCTTGCATTAGCCAACTGGTTAGCTAGCTAGCAATGTGTAAACACGGTCACAAACGGCTACACTGAGCTAACCAACCGAATAATACATCAGCTCTCCATCTACAGCTTTGTGTTTGGCACGTCTCTTATTAATGGTCGCATATTTCCCTTTTCATTTGCCTACGTATCATTAAGCTCCGATGTCTCATAATGTAGCAGAGCCATGTTTGTTTAGCTCGCGACGGCTGCATCAGGGCAACTACAGTTAGTCAGATGAATAACGGAAGTACGTTTTTCCTTTCAAAATAAGAGCATTACTTTACATCGGGTACACGAAAGTAAAGGGTGAACAACACCAAGCACTTTTCATGCTCTCTTAGTGAAGTCGCTTTGTTTCTTTTTATTTCTTCTCCTGTTTCTTTCTTTGGATTATAAAATATTGTGAGCTTGACTGTAGAGTATTTCCAAATGTGAGATCATTGGCTGTTAATCAGCTATATATAAACCGGAAGTTGTAGTTTTCTATTGCTAAGTGTGTCACTGATGCCGAGAACTCAAGGATAAGGCAAAATAAATACCATAATTACAGTATTTCATATAACAACAAGCCATTAATTCTATCATAAGTGATTTTAACAGTGGTATTTAGCTAGTGAGTCAATGAAGGATTACTGTAACGATAAAGAATTTCTCGCCAGATACAATATGCAACGACCCCAAAATAATTTTCTGTAGTTTTTGACACTATCTCCTCTGGTATGTACATTTTATTGAGGAATGTCAACCACTCTATGTCTTTAACAGTGTCACCCGCTGATTCAATTCAGTCTCCAATGTGTAGAACTTGTTTTTCCTTTAATAGAGGTATGAATAGAATACAATAGAATGGAATGGACAGACTTTAATCAATCAATCAATTAATTTTATTTATAAAGCCCAATATCACAAATCACAATTTGCCTCACAGGGCTTTACAGCATACGACTTTATTGTCAATGTACAGTGTGCGGGTAAAATAAATAGTGGATTGCACTTAATAAATTGACTTTTGCACTAAAAAGAAGTGGATTGCACCTGAAGACCAAAATTATTTCATATGTTTTTATTTATCAGCCTGATGGCCTACGGTTTAAAATTGTTTTTTGAATTCCAGAATAAGAGTTTTGTTTGAGGACAACATGGTTTCTGTTCCTGCGACATTTTATTGGAGTAATTTTGTTTAGTAATATTGACAGGAGGGAATTTTAGTCCTTACCGCAAAAGTCCCTGCTAACAAATAAGGTAAAAAGAAGTTTGCTTTAAACTGATCCATTGATCCAGTGCTGCATTTCTTAAAAAGTTTAACAGTGACAGGTGTAAATTGTAAAGATATAAAGGTATTACTAAATTCATAGTTGACAATGGTCTCTCAGACTTAAGTATTTACTAAAGGAATACTTTATTTGGGCGCTATGATTACTGTGACAAAGGTATCATTGCATGTTTCTTTATTAATCTAATTTTACCTTTTGCCAAATTTCACATTCACAAATGAAAATTTACCAAAAAAAATCCCTAAATTCTTTGTATTTATGAAGGAAATTGATCAATATTTGTCAATGATTCTTCTTCAGAAAACAAAAAAGCCATCAAAACAATAAATGTATGTATTATCTTTAAAATCATCAAGTGAACCTTTTGTCACAAGCCATTCGCATTTTTATTTGTACTTTAATTTATGTCATATTTTTGTTGTCCTTTTCTGTTTGGCCTCCACCTGATGATTCTGATGGCTTGTAAAGGCTTGTAAATCATGATAAAATAAAATAAAACACCAATTTCCACTTGCTTATCTCTGTCTGTGTACTTATAATGACTTACAATCATCTCTCTACATCTGTTTTAAAAAACAGACTTTAAAAGGACTGCACGATTCTCTCTGAGGAAATGAATAATGCACCCTGTATATACTGTAATGTAGAACCTGTTACATTCAAGGAATGAAAGTAATATGGGAAAGTAACTGACACGTGCTGAATTAGGCCTGCTACATAAATGCCAGAGAATCACATTTGGTGCGAAGAAAGAACAGCCATTGGCCCTTCAAACCTGGTGTGCAAATTTACCAACACTGACAGTGTCATCACACTTCCTGACCTAGCTGGTACAAATCAGTAGAGCTTCCTTAATTTGGTCTGTAGCTCGGTGCACTCCCAACCAGACACCATGTCTTTTGTGGACACTCTGCGCCAGTGGGACGAGGCTGTAACTTGTGTTGACAGACAGGATTTGCCAGAGGCACTCAGGACTTTTGTGGCTATCCAAGAAAAAAACTCCAAAATCTTTTTTAACATTGGCTGTCTCCATCTTCTTAACAAAGACCTGGATGCTGCTGAAAAGGTACGTCAGACCTTTGGTGGCAAAATGCAAGCTAAAACATGACAAAAAAATAAATAAAAATCTGTGGTATTTATTTTGTAATATTCATCAAAAAGTACGATCTTGTTTGGATGCAGCTGATTAAGCCGAGCTGAAATGTGGTGATGTTTTGCATTCTGAAAGTGCATGTCACTGTGAAAGAAGAAGTAGCGCTCACCATTTCTCTTTTCTTCTAGAGGAAGTTACTGTGTTTCCTTGATTGTTTCACAGGCGTTTGATTGCAGCATAGGCAAAGATGAGCATTTGGCTGTTGCCTTCTTTCAGAGAGGAATGACATTTTACAAAAAGGAGAGGCAAGACACATTCATCTCAATAAAATGTCCACATTCACTTTTCATATTTAACATTGTGATTTAAATAACTGTCGCACACGAATGCATTTATTGTCATGACATCTGATTCCTTGTCACTGCTCTTACTTTTAAAATGTTTGTGGTTTGTTACATGCAAAAGTCAATAACTGGTTTATCTGTATTTCAAAGGTATGAGGAGAGTTTAGCTGATTTCCAGTATGCCTTCAAAGCTCTAAGAGGCAACCAGCTGATAGATTACAAAGCACTTGGTCTCAGATACAAATTATATGCATGTGAGGTAAGTCTTTTAAAGCCTCCAAACGTTTTTATGTTCTTGTTACTCCTTATATAATTCTGTCTACTTCTGTCAGACAGTTTAGAGATGTAAATTGTATACACATATATAGATGGGGAGGTGTTACCTGCAGGGTAGGGTAGCGCTTCTGTGTGGTGTTTGCACAGTCTCCTGTGTCAGCGTGGGTTTTCTCTGGTTACTCCAGCTTCCTCCCACAGTCCTTATTTCCCATTACCCATACACATTTCTTACATTTTGCAATTACTGTACATGTGTCCGCCTCTCAGATTTTATATTTTACCCCTTTATTTTAACCTTTCCACTGCTTTATGTCTAAAAAGTACTTTCAATTTTCCCCCTTTTTCACTCCTTTCCAGGGGTCAAAAGAAAAAAAAATCAGGCATTATTCTCAATTCTGTGGTCTGCATGATGGATTTAAAATGCCTGATATATTAAAATAATAAAGACCTTCTAATGCAACATCAATGTTTCCTGCCACAGGTTCTCCTCAACGTGGCTCTGTCTGAGGCTCGGTTGGGTAACTGGGAAAAAGCCCATGAAAAACTTGTGAAGGCTCTCGACTACAAGACAGACGCCAAGCTCAATCTCATCGACAAAGCACTGGACTCTGCCCTGGTCAGTTAACATGTAGTCACAATGACAAAATCTTGGGATGTAAGGTGCCGGCGGTACAACAGACAAACAAGAGAAAACGGCAGAGGAGATACCTGCACACCAGTGTAACTGGGCTAGAAAGCCACAAAAAGGTCCACAGGCTGAGATCTATTTAAGACATCTGTGCTCAAAAAAGGTGCTCAAAATGCAAAAAAATGATTAAGAGTGAGTTAAAACTTGACTCGTGATAGTCAAGGACTGAAATGTTTGCTGCTGTTTTTACTCACTCTCAGATGTCTTAAATAGATGGACTATAATTGCATCGATCTCGGCCTGGGGACCTTTTTGTGGCTTTCTAGCCCAGCTGCATTGATGTGCAGATATCTCCTCTCCTCTCCCTTCACACTGACTTGCCAATGACTAATTAATAAAAGCCCTGTATCAGCTATTTGCAAGAAAATGTACATAAATGTTAGTCTAATCAATGAAAGTTCGATTATAGCAACAGATTTAGCAACTAATTTAGTTTTCTGTCATGTCAGAATTATGTGTCAAAAATATTAATAACCCTTGCAATGCAATTTCACCAACAGAGACAGAAACTTTTCAAACCAGTGGAGTTCCCATCAAAAGTGCTGTTTAGACCAAATAAGCACTATGTTGCTGAGCTGGAGAAAAAGGACTACCTGGGCAAAGCAACGGTAAGACTTTATACAATGACATACCTTTGCATATGTGATATAAACCCCATAAACATTACCTGAGTACAGCTCATCTACTTCACTGTAATTGTCTGTCACTTTTTACTATAATTATTTGAGGTGGAGAACCTACATTTTTTTCTTTCTGTTATCTTCAGGTTATTGCCTCCGTCATTCCTCAGGATGCCTTCTCTGGATTTGCCCCATTGCAGCCACAGGTGACACATGGGCTCTTCTTTGGCAATGAAAAAACACACACAGTCTGATGACAAAGAATTCTGTGTGTTACATTATATCAAAAGCATATCATATGGAAGATAATAATCTTTATATATAAAGCGCTTTTCAAAACAGAGTTACAAAGTGCTTTACATGTCAATTATTAAAACAGAGAAGACATGAAAACAACAACTTCTAAAATAACTGATAAAAATACTTTGGTATATAAAAACTGAGGAAATAAAAGAACATTTAAATGAACTTAAAACTCAAGTAAAATCAGGAGAGCCTCTCTAATAAAAGTATGTTTTAAGAAGGGACTTAAAAGCAATCACTGACTCAGCCGACCTGATGTCCTCAGGCAGATTGCTCCAGAGCCTCGGGGCCCTGACAGCAAACACTCTGTCCTCTTTAGTTTTCAGCCAGACGTCTAGAAAAGACAAAACACCTCTGTCCGAGGACCTCAAAGTACGTCCTGTTGTGAACAGTACTAGGAGGTCAGAGATATGGCTGGGACAGAGACCACAAAGAACCTTAAAAGTGATCAGTAAAATCTTAAAATCTATTTTAGGACATACTGGGAGCCAGTATAAAGAGGCTAAACCTGTAGTGATGTGATCACATCTCTTGGCAGAGAGAGGTGAGAAAAGAGGCTGTTGCAGTGATCCAGGTGTGATGAGATGAAGGCATGTAAAATTGTCTGTTTTTAAAAGTTAAAATGGATCATATTTTAGGAATATTTCTATAATGAAAACATGATTGCATGAGCTTTGTGATGAGCTTTTTGAACAAGACTCCAAGATTTATTGCAACAGGTTTGATATTAAGAATTATTATTAAGATAATATCAAATTAAGATTGTATTGGTGACCATGATGCAAATAAACTCTGATAAGCTGTGTTATGTACAGGCGTTAGTGACACTAATCTAACAAAGAGCTCTTGTAATACTACACTTTGATCGTGTCAGAAACGACTGCTACGTTTTGTGTGATATCACGTCCAGCTCTACTGACTGGATGCTTTTTTTTTTCTGTTTACATCTTGCAGGTTGAAGATGGTCCAACTCGTCCAAAAGAACCAGAGGTCCTCAGGTACAACAGTCACTTTAAAGTCATAGAAACCTGATGCTCTCTAAAAACACATTTTACTTAGTTGTAGTTACAGTATCTGAAAATATGATTTATTAGATTTATTAGACTTATTGCAGGAAAATGATTACCTTGATATTTGGTATGACTTTGTGATAGATGATGGATTTCACACTGTTCAAAGTGGATGTGTAAAATGGAAAAATAATCTCTTAACGTAGCCAGGAAATAGAAAATAAGAAAAGCATCAAGCAAATCTATAAAGTGTGACGCTTTCATAAGAGGAAACTGTTGAATCACTGTGTAAATATGAACAATACAAGAGCAGGAATAATCGTGTGCCAGCAGGTCTTTTGATCCATGTGGATGTCTCCTGTTTTCACAGGGCTTTAGAAGGAGAACCCCACACTGTCCTGTTTGAGTTTGTTCCTGAGACCAGTGACGAGTTGGCTGTGGTGCCAGGCAATATCGTGTTTGTACTGCAGAAGGGTGCCGACAACTGGGCATCTGTGATCTTCAATGAAAGAGTAAGACCACTGCATACAAACTGTACATCTGCAGCCTCTGTGCTAGTGTGCATCTCTCATGACCTTGGCAGTCGTGTTTCTTAATATGAAATGTGCATTATTCACATAATGTTACTGTCAGTTGGAAGTATTCATCATTATCATGTGACTTACAGAGGGGACTTGTTCCTTACAACTACCTGGAGCGTTTGGAGATCTCCTTGGCTTCTAAAAAGAATGAGGTAAAGCATGGACTTCATTTCTTATCTCGCTTTGTTGGTGTTATATCAGATTTGTAATAATGCTATGACAATGTTAATACTTTAACACACACAAAATTAAAAATATTTATTTCTTTATCTTACCTGCAGTGTTATTTATCAGTCGAGATTGTTTTGGTGTGAGTTGCTGAGTGCTGTAGAAATGTCTGCCTTCTCTTCTATATAAAGGACCTAGATGACAGTCGGCTTGTGGTGCTCAAAGCGCTCTTTTTTTGGTCTTAATTCAACAGCACTGTCTCTTTCCAGAAGTCATGACCTGGTTACTCAAGATAATCCATGACCTTCATGTGAGCAGTTTCATGTAGGAACTATTTTCTTGATACTGAACTACACCTGCCAAGCGACTCACCACACAGGAGTAAGCGTGCATCTACTGCAAGCTCACCTAGCACCACTCAGCTACCTAACATTAGAGCTCAGTTTAGGGGGACGCCATTAATGTTTACATCTCACGCTGTCATGAGCATGGACCTCTCGTCCATGAGGAGATGCACGCTTCCTTCTGCATGGTGATACAGTTGCCAGGTGTAGTTCAATGTAAGAAAACTGTTTCTACATGAAACCGCTCACAACAAGGTCTGTGGATTATCTTAAGTAACCGAATCATGATTAATGGAAAGAGACATTGCTGTGGAGTTTTTCAAATGTATTTTTGGGCACTTTGAGCACCACAAGCTGACTACCATTATATTCAAGAAAAGGCTTTATGGCCGATATCTCCAACACTCACGCCATAACAATCTAGATTGATAAAAACCACTACAGGCGAGAGGAAATATATGTATTCTTGATTTTTGTCCCTTTAAACACTTCATCGGTAGTCTTGTTTTCTAAGCATATTCTGCAGGTTACTAAAATGGCAGTTGATGAATTGTATCTGCTCAAGTTCTGTAGTACGTTGTAATTAAATATATATTCATTTTTTTCCCATGTTTTGAATGGCTTTAATCAGGGACAGGGAGTATCTCAGCCTCCAACCCGAGAACCTCCGACCAGACCTGAGAGGAAACCAGGTAGATATTTCTGACAGTTTAAGCAAAATTTATTACAACAGGCACTGTTCTCTGATTGGTGCTTAATACCATTGCATTTTACCAGCTCAACCCATTTGTCATAACAAAGATTGTAACACAAAAGAAACGTGCAAAAATAATTTGACCAGCAACAAAACTTTTCCCCATTCTCTGTTTAAGGTCTTACTCCTGTTGGTAACAGCAGTGGAGAGACACGAAAAAAGGTATGCCGAGGCAAATCCTTGTCCAGTCCTGCCCATGAATATGATACATGTGTAAACCACAAAAAACATGTTAAATATTAAATGTTTTAAGGTGGATTGACTTCTACATGTTTGTGATGATTGAAGTCAATCAATGTGTCCTTTCAGCACCAGGATGAAGGACCTACGGACAACTCATATATTGTCAAACTCCGTTTCACATTCAACTTTGCTGTGTCAGTACCGCCTGAGTCTCCCTATGCTGTACTGATTGAGACAGTCAGTAAGAAACTGAAGGTCCCCCCTGCTGCAATCACCTTGAGGTACACTGCACATTCAACAAAAATCTATCAGTTTAATCAATTAGGATTGATTACGGATGTAGTATAAATTTCAATCCTTTTGTTTGATTTAGTTTAACCTCCGAGGTAACAGAGGAAAGTGTAATCGATGCCAGCACAGAAATGGAAAGTGTGTGGAGTCGTGCCAGCAGCAGGCGCATCACCTTGTGGTGTAAGGCCACAGAGGTAAGTTAGTACTGACTGATTGTTGAACATGCTGGCCTCACAAAATACAGTTATTCTGGCTGATACTGCAGTTTCCTAATAAGGGTGTTGGAATGGTTATTACTTTTAGGATGTTCCTGCTAAATTGTGTTCAAGAGTTTCCTTAGAATTAAATTTTTGTCAGGTTGAAAAAAGCAGCACTGAGAATACTGAAACTCTTCATTACTATTATTTCATGATTGATCATGATAGTTCGGAAAAGTTAAAGAACTTGACTGGATTTTTTTCTTTTATTTTAAATACATTTTTATATAATAATTTATTATATGAGTGCCACATGTTAGTACTCCATGTCATCCTGGATTCAATATGTAAAAGTTATACCATAAACCATAAAGCCTGAGCAAACCAAGAACACTATTTTCCAGCTTGTGTTATCATGAAATGGAGTAGAAAATAATGATCTGTGCCCTTTGTTTTTAGCAAACTGATGGAAATCAAAAAAGTGAGATTCACTTGGTGGCAATTCATTCCTATGAGTCGTCGAATCCTGAGGATCTCAGTTTTCACCAAGGCGATAAAATCACACTCCTCTCTAGAGGTGAGACTCCACTCTTTTGGCCATATAGATCCCAAATATTTAAAAATACTGTGATTTGTCTGAGAAATATGATCCTAATTTATATGTATATTTTTCTCTAGTTAACCAGGATTGGTTGGAAGGGCAGTGCAATGGGAACACTGGTATATTTCCTTCATCCTTTGTGGAAGAAGTTCCTGTCAACGGCCAGTAATTTAAATAAATGTTAACAGAAAATACTGAAGCTAGTAAAACCATTAACTAGTCAAAGCTGAGACGTGGTCAGTTACCTCCAGCAACTAAATTCAATTAAGCAGAGTCTACATATGAATGTAGTTTATAACATCTTTTCACAATAATGACAAAACCCTTTGGACATGTGTGTCAACTTGTAATGTTCGGACAAAATCATAGGATACATTCTGTGACTCAGTAAGTGACGTGATAATTAAAAGTAGTCATAGTGATATAAGGTATATAAATATCTGATACTGATTTTATGAAAACATATCATTATTACAGCTCTCACAAATTAAAGGCAACATACAAATAACACCAGCAGACATGATTAAATAATCTGTTGACTTTGTCAGTTACTGGTAAATTATCATGAAGACGTTCCTTCCTCTTCGTAGGCAATAGCTATGCCTCTCCTGCCCTCTGCTGCCTTCACCACAGGTGTCTCCCCCAACTTCTGCTCTAAGCCACGCCAGCTTCGTTCTGACAGAAAAGATGCTGTAAGGAGAAAGCATAAATGTGTGTTGTAATATATAAGTGTGTTTGTGCAAGACTGTAACAAGTAAACATTTCTGTTTCTGTATGCACAAGGTGTAACAATTATTGCATGTGTGTGGAAGTCTTCAGTAAACATATGTATGTACGGAAATGAAAGCAATCAGCGTCTTATGTGCAGCAGATTTTCTGACTGTCTCATACCGGCTGAGTTGGTGGCTACAGTCAGCGTCTGGTTCCTGAGGACCACCGAAGAGCCAAATGAGGACACTGCTGGCTCACTGTTCAACAGATTCTTGCTCCGCAGAGCTCCTGTGATTAAAGACACGTCGGTCTCATCGTCCTCCTCCGGCTGATCAGATAGAGGCACGTGACTCTGTCGACCTGGTGAAAGGTTGAGAAAAAAAGAATGAATCGGACGAAGCAAGACCTCAATAGGCTACTGATGTTTAAAAATATAATGGAAGAAACTTGTGTGTGTAATGAAGACAGAGAACTATATTCATATTAGGGACTGTACGCAAAATTATGGAGGCGACAGGGCTGAATCTTATATTTCACTTTTCAATATTTCTAGTCTTTGATTTTAATGAAGCACACTTTCGATATACACTTTGTCAAAAATACTGCAGTATTTGATTTTCTCAATTTTGCCAAGCCCTTACATAAAATGTATAGATTAATAACAATTAACAGAATGATAATATTCACTTTTAAACTTTTAAATCTCTGGAGAACTTAAACTAGCCATGTCTATTTTGGAATAAAGCCTACATAAAAAGGCTGAATTTGAACTATAACATTGGCCAACTTTACGTGACATTCAACATTTTTTTGAAAAATGTATATAACATTTAATCCTGTTATAATTTCTATGCAGTCCCTTAACATAAAAAAAGTTTTTCTGATGTGAATAAATCACAATCTGACCTGGCAGAAGGTGTCGAAAGTCTGTGACATATTCCTCCGACCACTCCCTCTTCTTATTGCAGGCCACCTCCATCTCAAACGGTGTTACTACAGGTTTGTAGAACTCACTGGAGTCCAGCAGTGAGTTCTCAGGACACGCAATTAACACAAAAATGTCAATTTCAAGAAAGTTTGCTAGTTTGGGTACGTTCAGCTTCCCCATGGCAAACATGTAGCTCTTCTTGCCAGCTGCTTTGATGGTTTCCTTCAACTGCTGGATGATGCTGAGGTAGTCTGCCACCCCAAGCGTGCCGACCAGGATGCCGACCACATTGGCATCCTTGGCCCTTTCTATAGCGTAATATCGCTTCATCAGTGCGCGGTTGATACTGACTGACTCAGTCCTCCCGGTCATTTTAATGGGGTCAAAAGAGCAAAATGAGCAGCGATTCCAAGTCATCATGAAGTTCCTCAGCGTCACTCCCTCTTGGCCAATGTAGAACACACTGTAATCTGTGATGCTTAAACCGCTCTTCAAGAAGAACTTCCGGCCAAACTGACAAATAACCTGGCTGTTGTCTTGCTCTGTGGCGTCATCGTGTTTTCCTTTAATCCAGTCATGACTGAAACACTGCTCCCCTTCGACAACAAGTTCTGAGACGACAAGGTTTGGATATTCTGGCGAAAGGAGAGTCAGAAGATCACCTAAAAAGAAAAAAAAAAGCTGTATTCAGTCACACCAGAAATCATTTACAAAACTGAATATCTACCCAATATAATGACATAAACATATATATTCCCTATTTCATGCATCAGATAAAAGAGTACACAGTAGGGCTTGAAGAATACTTACTTATTGCATGAACATAGTTGACATCATAGAGGACGATGATGTGACTCTGTGTGTCGGGGTAGAGTTCTCTGAAGGCAGAAGTACACTTCTCAAGATCCACCGCTCTTTTCTCAAAGACGTACATCAGGGGCAGCCTTTTAGACGGGCTGAGGCAGGCGCTGCCATAGTGCACAATGCAGTCGGCTCCAACATGTTCTGCGGCTACCTCGTCCACACAGCAACTGCTCAAGAAAATTCAACAACAAATATGAATGTACACAAAAATAACAACACTTAGAGCATTTAACTTACATCTTATATTGTGAAAAAATACTATAATAGTACTTGGTCTGCAACAGTGTTTGGTTGGGTGGTGTGTGTCAAGTGGAATCCACATGAATGCCAGGACCGTCCCAGCAGAGCATTGCTTTGTATCTAGTGTAAGGTGCCTGTAAAATGTGTGTGTTCTCAAATGAACCTGATGTGTTACCTGCCGTAGGATGTATCTCCCAAAATGTATGGCTTTGCATTGCTGTTTCTCTCAATCTCCACTGCTACTGCAACTGAATCCACCAGCAGCTCATCAGGAAACTGCAGAGCAACCTGTGAACATTAAACATTTTAGACAAACTCCTCAGAGGTGTATCTAGCATTCCTGCATAATATTTCACTGAACTTGCTTGACTGATCGACTGATCGAATAGCTTTTTAACAAGAACTGTGTCGTCCTTTCATTCTTTTATATACATACACTCAATGGCCAACTTCTTGTTAACTTAAATAGCTAATCAGCCAATCACGTGGCACCAACTCAGTGCATTTAGGCATGCAGACATGGTCAAGACAACCTGCTAAAGTTCAAACCGAGCATCAGAATGGGGAAGAAAGGTGATTTAAGTGACTTTGAACGTGGCATGGTTGTTGGTGCCAGACGGGCTGGTCTGAGTATTTACTGGGATTTTCACTCACAACCCTCTCTAGGGTTTACAGAGGATGGTCCGAAGAAGAGAAAATATCCAGTGAGCAGCAGTTCTCTGGGTGAAAATGTCTTGTTGATGCCAGAGGTCAGAGGAGAATGGCCAGACTGGTTCAAGATGATAGAAAGGCAACAGTAACTCAAATAACCACTGGTTACAACCAAGGTCTGCAGAAGACCATCTCTGAACCAACAACACGTCCAACCTTGAAGCAGATGGGCTACAGCAGCAGAAGACCACACCAGGTGCCACTCCTGTCAGCTAACAACAGGAAACTGAGGCTACAGTTCACACAGGCTCACCAAAACTGGACAATAGAAGATTGGAAAAACGTTGCCTGGTCTGATGAGTCTGGATTTCTGCTGCCACATTCAGATGGTAGGGTCAGAATTTGGTGTAAACAACATGAAAGCATGGATCCATCCTGCCTTGTATCAACGGTTCAGGCTGCTGGTGGTGGTGTAATGGTGTGGGGGAGATTTTCTTAGTACCAACTGAGCATGGTTTAAACACCACAGCCTACCTGAGTATTGTTGCTGACCGTGTCCATCCCTTTATGACCACAGTGTACCCATCTTCTGATGGCTACTTCCAGCAGGATAATGCACCATGTCACAAAGCTCAAATCATCTCACACTGGTTTCTTCAACATTTCTTCACTGTACTCCAATGGCCTCCACAGTCACCAGATCTCAGTCCAAAAGAGCACCTTTGGGATGTGGTGGAACGGGAGATTCTCATCATGGATGTGCAGCAGACAAATCTACAGCAACTGTGTGATGTCATCATGTCACTATGGATCAAAATCTCTGAGGAATGTTTCCAGCACCTTCTTGAATCTATGACACCAAGAATTAAAAAGGGGGTCCAACCTGGTACTGGCAATGTGTACCTAATAAAGTGGCCATTGAGTGTGCATACAAACTTAACTATTTACACGATTAAAGGTAAAAACTGTATCCTCACCTTTTCAAACTGATGCTCACTGATGAAGGCGCAAGTCTTCTTAATCTGATACAGCTCTTCAAGTTTATCCAGAGGAGTATTAGTCTTCACAGCAGCCTCCACCACACGCTGTATTACGGTTTCCGAGCTGCTGCTAAATGCGTCAGACATTGTTTCATCGGAAACACGCAGCAGTGCCTGCAAACATGCAACAGACCAAAGTTTAACATATCTGTTAATGATAAAGCAGCCAAACTGTTGAAAGCAGAACCACCACTTCTGAAATACCTAATGGTTTATTCTTAAGTAAAAAAGTACTGAACTGATTTAACTTATATCGAGTATATTTTCCTTAACAATCTCAGACTGCTGGCAGTATTGTTATGTTTAGGAATTAAGCTTAACAATGTAGACAACCACTTCACGCACTGTCAACTGGACGTAATAATGTTTTCTTACACGATAACGACACTCACTGTCACAAACGTACTTTAACCATCCCTGAAGTTACCTGACGTTACCTTAAATCCGCCTGCTAGCTTAGCCGTTAGCTGGTCTGCATTTAAAATTACATCACTACAAACTGTAATTTACAACCTACATTTATAGCACATACATGCAGACTTACAATTCAATGTCAGGTGGGTAGTTGTTGACGGATAAACGCTTTATTTAACAGCTGCGTTACACGTGTCGACAGACCAAAGTAAACGTTACTTCAGTTCCACTAAGACAAGCACTTCCGGTTCACACGTGTTTTCAAAATAAAAGCGGTTTAGTTTCCTGGTATTAATTATGTCAAGACAAATTTTAAAACTTTATCAAACAATTTAGAAATACAACAGTAATACAAGTCCACCATATTCTCAAAGTAGATCTGCATGAAACTGAGTAGAAAAAAACGATGTTAGCCAAAATAAAGAAAATAAAAATACTTAAGGGAAACAAATTTAAACAAATAAAGATACAAATTATAAATATTACAACATAAATAATACAAAACAAAGTTATTTGGTCTTCAATTGAGAGTAAATAATATTATTTTCAGGGTCTGTATATTTCTACAAAGTTGAGCAGTTTGTTTGCATATTTAGATTTAGACATTTTAAGGATTTGCAGTACAACAAAAATTCATTATAGAAGGCTTTAAATATGGGTGGTGTTTTCTTTAAAAAAAAAAAAAAATTCTATTCTCTATTTGTGTTCCTGATTTTTGCAGTTCTTAGGCTTTATTTTTTCTTCTTAATATGTTTATTGGATGCACCAAACACCATGGGAAATTCCTGTAAGTTAAAACCTAGTCCTTGTCTCCCCATCTCCCAGCATATGCACTTCAAACTCCTCATCACCACCTATCAAGCTCTCCATAACCTGGCTCCCTCTTACCTGTCTGAGCTCCTCCACTGGTCCACTCCCTCCTGAACTCTCAGGTCTGCTGATGCCAACCTCAGGACTAACCACCACACCTGGGTGGACAGGGCTTTCTCCATTGTTGCTTCCACCTTCCAGAACTCACTAAACACATCAGAGACTCCCCCTCATTCTCCACCTTCAAGAAATCCCTCAAAACACACCTCTTCAAAACTGCCTACAACCTCTTAGAAACTGTTCTTTTCCCTCTCTGCATTGTTTCCCTTGTTATGGAGTATTTCATTTTTGTTTTGTTTTGTTGTTCTCTGTAAAACCTCTTTGAGTATCCAGAAAAGCACTCATTATCTATATTATAATTATTATCAATAAACGATCGACATATTCTGAAATACAGTATATACACTAAATCAACATGTGTTTGACTTATGATGTAGAGCAGAGTCAAATCAAAATGACACGACCATGGCCAGTCCCCAACAACAGGACCATCATATTTTCTCCTACACTAAATGATTAACGAAAAATAAACTAAAAACTTCATTTGTAGGCACGTTTACATTTATTGACAATTCAATTTATTCAAATAATATACATTAATCAATCATGTTATAATATTATAGAGAGACAGACACAAGTTAAATATCTGTAATAATAGTGAAATGGTTAAGAGTCACACCGACCCACCCTTACACTGATTTCTCTCCAATATCTACAGCTTAATATACACATATATAAAATAAATACAAACGTTTGTCAATTTAAACGTTTCATTTTGATTTCAATAACAGTTCAGTATTTAATTGTCTACACATTTTTTGAATATCTTTAGGGAACAGCAAATTCCCTTTGAATACAATTAGACTGTACAAAACCTTTAATAAGTATATTTATCAACTATAATCAAAGGCAGCTAAAAAAAAAGGAATTTCAGAATCAAAATTTTATTATCTAAAAAACTTTCACCAGTGATCTGGTGGCAGAGCCTTTCTTTCCTAACTCCTACTTCTGAGAAAAGAATAAGGCTGCACCGATAAACTTTCTGAAAATGAAAGAGAATTGTTCTCAGACTGCTGATTGAGAGGATGCACTGAAAGTTTCAAGTGTCACCAGAGGTTGTATGAAAATCATAATCATAGTCCTGCTCACATCCAAATACGATAAAAACCCAAGACCACAGTGAGACAGGTGAACACTGAACCTGAAAGACAAAAACAGTTCAATCATTAGTCTTTTTGAGTCACTTAGTAACAGTGATAGCTCACTTACTTCATTTTTACTCTGCACAATGTTCGATAACTACTTTTGAAAGGTTAAAAATTCAATTTACTTTCACTTAGTTTAAACAGGAGCTCTCAAAATGAGCACTTCAATGTACTGTTCTACTTTAATGTTTAAATTGCTCCAGCTGGACCCATATTGACCCACTTTAAAAACGGTTTCTTCCCCACTAGAATAAAGACTAGAATAAATGCAGAGTATTCAAAAGTATTTACTTGGCAGCCCAAGTCCTCAAGCCATGACTGCTGATGCTACATAACAATGCACAATGTCTTACCTGCAAGGTATTTTATAGTATCCAGTTTATGAGACTCTAACATGGTTTTCAGACCAGCCACTTCAGTGTCTATTTTCATGTTGGTTTGAGTTAAATGACGATCTTGCTCTGCAGTCTGTAAAAAAGGCAATTAGACGGAAGCATTAAATAAAAGCCCCACCAGACATGTGTCACTGACACTTCAAAAGCTTTTATTAGAGCTTTACTATTGGTGTTTTTGCTTCTATTCGTACGTTAACAAAGAAATAATGTAAGCAACAGTACTGTGCAAGCTCGTCTAAAAGAACTGTTGTCATAGCTGTGCCTGACACTTTCTACTGTATCACTGTCTGACTTGTGATTGTACATTGTGTACATGTAGATTATCATGAACTAAAAATAGATGCAATAAGACAGTAAGCATGTAATGTAGGTGTAATGCACATATACAAACCATTTCCATAATTTCAGTTCGTGTTTCTAGAAGCATCTTCTCGTGCTCCACTTTCTGAAAATGATAAATAGTATTTTGTTCAGAGGAGAAATATAAGGTGTAGGATTCAGAAATGTTTGACACAATGAGTTGCTGCCATGTGATTGGCTGATTAGCTATTCGTGTTGACAGGCAGCTGAACAGATGTACCTAATAAAGTGGCCAGTGAGTGTATATAATATATGGCTAGGTCAGGATGAAAAAAAAAGAAAATTAGACATTAACTCAACTGATCTTCATACACTTTTTAATGTTCTCCAACACTTACCAATTCCTTTACACGACTTTTCTCCAAATTCATGTCGATAATAGTGTCTGAGCGCACTTTATTCATGACATCCTGCAGGGCAGCAATTCAGGTACACATTAAAGTAAATAACAGCAAAACTACTGGTTGATAAAAACATCTTGAATGGATAAAAACATGATGAAATGCTTCTTAATAAAAACTACCATAAAACCTGGAAATAAGGTGATTTGACTACATTAGAATGAGCACTTACAGCCAGCTGGACCTTGAGCTGCAATAACTGGATCTTCAGTTTCTGGGGGAAATGTTAGAATATTGGACATCTTAAGTCATATTAATCCAAATCAGAGGAGACAGAAGCACAAGGACATGAATACAAGGGATAGGCGATAACAAACTTTTAAAATTCTACATGATACTGATACTTTTGATAGAATTTTGACAATACCAATATTGAAAATTGTACGTTCATGTATTATAACTGTGTTTTTGTGTTGCATTTTAACTAGATGTTGTGGTTTTGTTCAGCCTCCTTGTACCTTTGAGGGTGTGGGTTTCTCATGTTTGATGTTTAATAATTTAAATAACTTTTAGGAAACAGCTCAAGTCTGCTGATGATCACACTTACCTCATTTTCTGCCAGTAACGTAGTGAACTCGCTCTTCTCGAGGATTATCATGTCCTTCTTTACAGCTGCTATTTGAGACATCACCTGCTGCAACATGATCTCCTGCCAAAAATCACACAATCCAAAAGTTAGAAAGAAAAACTCAGTACTGCAAAGACAATTATTCATCAGGACACAAAAAGGAATATGAGAAGAACCAGACATCCTACACATATCCTGCATGAATCCTGACAGTGTGGGAGTTTCTTTCTAGAGATTTTGGTCCTACAAACTGGTTTGGTTGTTTTTTAACTAATAAGGCACTCAAATAAATGGAAAAAAAACAACAACAACATCTGTACACTCAAATCTGTGCTAGATTGTTTATTCTTTATCTTTTTTTTTCTCTATTTTTGTAACTAAAAAAGTATAAAAGTGAATTAAAAAAAGATAAATGCAGTATAATTCTTCTCATACTCCAGATTCCTTAGATTCACAAATAATACTACATCACAATCACATACATCATCATATTATTGTTTATTATTTTAATGTGCTGCTATTGATGTGTCCACAAAACAATGTGAATGTTTGAGTTTTTCAGGAAGTTACTGGGGGGCTGTTTCTACTATTTGCACTTGGACATGACCACGCACATATTACGCTGCTTAGTTAACTGTGTGTTTTTGTAATAAATGTGCTGTGGAAGACGAGTACAAGGCTCTTGTTTCAGTGACATTTACAGGACTAGAAGCGCAGCCTTTGAGAAACAAACATGTGGACGCAGTGCTTTCTTCTGTATTTACAGTAAACGCACATTTAACACACCTCCTCCTTACCTGCTGCACTTTGGTTACCATGTCGTTATAGATGACCTCCATGTTAGAGTTGGTCGTCCTCACCAGTACATTAACCATCACCTCAGCTTGCTGAGTCGTGAAGCCTGTTTATGAAAAGTGCATTTATGAGGAAAGTCAACGGTTTGTATTTAACAAAGCAGTGTAATATTTTAATTAATTAAATAATTTATTGAAGTAAGAGAAGAAGCCAAACCATTTTCCTCAAAGAGTCGCACCACCGCATGTGTATCAAAAAGCAACCTCCTGCCTTCAGACTTTGGTACGTTGGGTTTCAAATACTGGAAGGTTTTGATGGAGGAACTCAGCTCTGAAATCAATGGTAAAAATATGGAAGTGATTATCAAAGAAATTAAGCATTAGCTGGACACTGGAGTTGAGAATATATTACTTTTCCCTTCATGTGTTTTTGCAATATACACTATTTACTTATCTATGTGTAGGAGCCATTTCATAGTTTAATTGTTTATGTGTATGTGTTTAGTTTGTTTTTAACCACTAGAGGAGGGAGGTCTCACTCCGATGCTATTTTTAGTTAATCACACAGGTAATTGGCAGCTTCACATTCACAGGTGTTAAAGGGTTTGTTGATTATCAGCAGTCAGAGCAGAGCGGTGGTGGAAGTACACGGTTCTTACCGTATGCCAGCATTTTGTTTTCAACCCAGCAACATAATTTGGTATGTAACCCTTTTCTTCTGGATTTATATTTTTTGCATTAAATGGGAACGTCACCCAAAAGATAAACTTCTTCTGGACAGTTTAATTTAAGATAGAGCAGTTTGAACCAAATTCACAACTGTCAGCTAAACAACCTATAGATAGTTAACTGATGAAACATTTACACATAATAACACAACAATAACACTGTGATGGTGACACACTAGGAAAAATGGAGGCCATGGGGTATATTATGTAAATACAGAGTGGGATGTGGGCAGAGGTTTCTATTGATAACACTGCAGATTTCGCTTCAGGGTCAGCTTTAGAAATATGTAACACTGAGTTAGTTGTAAAGATTTGTCACTGTAGAAGTTGGTGCCTTGGACAGTTACTATTAATGTATTTATTTCATCTCTGGTAGCGTTGCAAGTAGGCCCATAGGTCAGGGGTAGGCAACCTGTGGCCCTGGAGCCACATGCGGCTCTTTGACTGTTCTTCAGCGGCTCTCTGTGGCTTTGACAAAAAAAAAAAAAAAAAAAAAATACGGAAATGAATAACAATTATTTTTAACATTTTCATTTATTATTGTTGTAGCTAGAAAGGCAAGAGTGTTTAACACCATTAATGACAACACTGAGTTTAAATAGAAACTGCTCCACTCTTTTCACAGGTGTGCACAGTGTGGGGAAATTAATCAGCTGTGGGTGTGTTACTCAATAATTGACAACAACCTGTGCCCACTGGAGGGTAACAAATTTGTGGTGAAACCTACTTAGCCTGTGTCACCTGTACTATAAGGCACAAATATGTATTGCAGCTCCAGATACATTTTTAAAAATTAGACCTATAATGGCTCTTTTTAAATTAAAGGTTGCTGACCCCTGCCATAGGTTTATCTTAACATTTTACTGCACAAAAGCAGACCGGAAGAGGACTCCAAAAGGCGATAAATCAAATCGAGTGTGGACATTAACGGTTTATGACAGCTGTGACATTGTCTGACGAGCATCCATTAAAAAGTGTTGCATGGAGGTATTAAAAGGGCACGTAGCTGTCTACATAAGAAAATAATTAACTTTAGTTTGTGTCACTTAATTATGTACTGAATTAAAGCTCTAACTGTGGCTATTACAGCTCCTAAGCGGGTTTAAGACACCGTGGTAAACGTTATTGTTACCTCTCGTGCATATGTGTGTGACCGCAGACAGGTGCATTGTCTTCAGTCCAGCTCCTCTTCCTCTCTGCTCATAGTTTCCAAAGGGTGATGTGATGATGCAGCGGACACACGGAGGTGTGTTGACAGCTGGGGAAATGGTCGCTGGCACATAACTGCTAACTTTGTCTTGATGTAAAGAAAGGTCGTACCACTTTTCTGGGTGGTTAGCACCAAAACGTTTCAGTCGCGATTGACACTGTTTCAGGACCATTGTTGAGACTTATGTTCCAGCAGCAGGGATGTCCTTCTGTCCGTCAAAGTCCTGAACATATCTCTGTCTGCACTGCAACTTTTCCCCCAGTTAGAAACAATGAGGCACAGAATGACAGGAAACTCCCACACTTCCGGTTGGACTCTTCAAATTAAAGCTCACATGTCACAAACCTCACCTTCATTGTAGGGTGGCAGCAGAAGTCACACCGGTTTAAAGACATCGAACTATTTCCAAATAAAACTGGAGCAATTTTTAAATCTTATTTAATATAAATGCTTTTTCTTTTTCTTCTTCTTCTTCTTCTTCTGTATGTAGGCTATTCAAATAGGTTCAAAATGGCCGCCCAAATACACTGAACAAAATTTAAACACAACAATTTTGTGTATGCTTCCATTATTTCAGGTTTAAATTAAAGATTTAAGTTTTTATGGACTCAATGGAAGATATTTCTCTCTATTTTCAGTCACAGATTTGGTGGTAGAGAAGATTTCCACATCTATGCAGTGTTTCAATTTATCATTGAGCTTTCAGTCTATTAGACCTTCATCAGAGTCTGCCAGTTTGGACTTATGTTGATGATGTTTCCAGCACCTTGCCAAGACCAAACTGGGTGGAGTGGTGGTTGTTCTGCTAGTGAGTACTTCTCCATTTCCAAGATAATCCTTGACCTATCAAGATGCCAATTAAACAGCATTATAACTACACAGGTGTGCCTTGGGATGGTCACAATAAACATTTGCGTCCAAAATTTGAGCAAAATATATCCATTTAGTGCATAGAAAATTCTTAGATCTCTGACTTAAACTTTTGAAAACTGGGAGCAAAAGCAAAATGGTTGTGTTTAGATTGTTCAGTCTATATTGATAGAATAATATAAAGAAAAAATGTAAGTTTGTATTTCCTCATTCTTTTCGGGTTGTTTTTTCTCAACATCACAAAAGATTTTGTCATCTCACCATTAGTTTTGTTTGATCATAACAAGGCGTAATAAAGTTATACAGTGTCTCAAAAGTCATATACAAAAGTAGTAGACAAAAGTAGAGTAAGCAGTTTGATGCCTTATGAATTCTGTACATTTCCCATTGCTTTGCATACAACAATTTGTTGCATTACCCAGTTGCTAATCAATAAAAATGAATGGCAAACAACACAGCATCATATCAAAGTTGATACTTTTATAACGCATAACTACATTGTATACACTGTCAGTCCTCTACAGCATGGATTATATACATGTTAAATAACACTGAATCAAAATAGCTTCAGTCATTGGAATCAAATATTCTGTTTATGAACTACAATGCATCATCACCTATATCTTTTCATGGCAACAAGGAATAAAACATGACAAGTGCCTCTCTGACTTTTTAAGGAAAGGATAATATACTGTTTAGGAACAAAAGGAAAATAAGCTTTTAAAATATAATCTTTTTACAGTTTGATAAGTAAAACCATCCACCTTCCCTATAATGTAATCATTATTTTTATTTTAAACCAGTTCAAACTGGCAACCATGTTTTTCTTTACTGTCACTTTGTTCAACAAAGATAGTTTAAAGTATATGGCAGCTTTGGATTCACTGCAGTAAATGGCAAACTGGTTTGCATTCAAATTCATGTCAGTGTATCTTTATCCAAATTATCTATGCATATAGTAGATAACATAGCTGCAATTACAAAATGTAACTCTTATGGAAATAGTGTGTAAAGATAAAACTACTGTAGTTTTACTGGAGCCTTACTGAGGCTATAAAGAAAAAAATAAGTTGAGTGTATTAAGGTTTTTGCTCACGAGAAAAAGAAAACACAGACAGATAAAGTGGCTCCCACCAAAACAACAGCAAACAGCAATAAGAGCACAAAGATTTGACTGCGCTGGCAAAGAGGCTGATGTCCAGGCTGCTCCTCGTCCACTGAGAGCAGACCCAGAGAGGCGCTGTCGGTGCTGCTGAGCGGCTCTGCATACTGTGGCCCATGGGGCTCCACCATCCAGCGCAGCACGTTGACTTTCATCTCCATGTCATCGATCATGTGGTTAATATGGCTGATCTCCTGCTCCATGGTGCAACGCTCCTGGCTCTCCAGCCCATCAGGGAGGTTTGGGCTCTGAGCTTGGTTCAAGTCTGGTAGACTGAGTGCCCGGGCTGCAACCTCAGTTCCTCCTCCTGCATCACCAAAATTAAAAGTGGTGAAATAGTTTAATTTTCTGTCAGTCAAACATGATTGGACTGGTTCTGATGCTGTAAAAAAAAAACAATGGAACTTAATATAACAGTCCTGTAATTAATCCAGTCCAGTCAAAGAAAGAACATTTGTTGGAAGTGTACATTTCTGCAAATCATGAATAGCTTACATCGGACGTGGTGTATGAACTGGCTTTGTCATTGGGAGGTGGAGGTGATTGTGAATGGCATGTCACCTGAGCAAGACACCTGCCAAGCTGTAGACCACTGCAGGCCACTCTTCCAGACAACAAACTGCAAAATCGCTTGTGATTTAGCTAGTCATTGTTGTTTTTTCTGTGGCTTTTTAGGCATCAAACATGGATGTTATGTAGTGACATGTCCCTATGTTTCCAGTGGCTTTTTAGGCCCCAAGCATGGGTATTTTGTAGTGACCAATCATTGTGTTTCTAGCAGCTTTTTGGGCGCCAAATGTGGGTGTCATGTAGTGACATGTTGCTATGTTTCCAGCAGATTTTAAGGCATCAAACTTGGGTGTTATGTAGCAACGTCCCTGTGCTTCCAGTAGCTTTTTAGACACAAAATGTAGGTGTTATCTAGCAACATGTCTCTGTGTTTCCAGCGGGTATTAAGGCACCAAATGTGGGTCATACATAGCAGCATGTCCCTGTCCTTCCACTGGCTTTTTAGGCACTTAACACAGGTGTTATGTAGCAGCACGTCCCTGTGTTACCAATAGGGATTGTGGCATGAAAAGTGGTTGTTTTTTCTACAGAGGCACCACTGCCTTTACAGTGGGAATTGTGCCCCCAAAACCTGGTATGTCAAGCTAAAACATGATCTTTTCCTAACCATAATTAAATGTTTTTTGTGCCTAAACCTAACCGCACATTAACCACAGTGTTGTTGAAACGTATCTGCTACATAATAATATGCAAATGTAACAAATGCATGGTTTTTCAGAAACATACAATCAACCTATTTCTTTTTTTGGCGATTGGATTTATAAAGCATATCTTCATGAAGATGTTCAATGCAATGTATAATGCAATATAGTCCAACAACACTACAAAGCACATCCTCAAAAATGACCATATAGCTGAATACTCATCCCTTTAAAATAGTCTCAAGAAAAATTGGAACATTATAATCTTCATAAAGGTAGGATTTATTGCATGACTGTTATTAGTCTGCATCAGTTGTAGCTATATGTACCTATCAAAGTGTATATAACCATATGTTGACAAAATCTGACCTATTGTTACCAGTTGTTTTTCTATGGAAAGTCGAAAACCTGCTCAAGAAGCACCCACTAAGTCCATGAAATCAATATAAGAATTGCATAATTATGATGTTAGATGAACACTTTCATATCAGACTGTTCACACATTTATGTAGAACCAAATACATATTCAAGAGGTTTGTATCAGCTACTTACATGTATGTGTTTTCCCCCAAATATTACAGTGCATGGGAGGATATCACTGCAACATTTTTACACAAATGATCTTTTTGCCACTCATTATCATCTCAATGAATCACAAAAAGAGTTACTATAAAGAACTATATTGCGGATTACTATAATGTGTTGTAATTACCTACAAAGTTTTCATACTGGATGCTCAACTAAGATCTCATTTTACATTATTTACCTGATGTGCTTCCCTTGACTTATCTACCTCTACTATTTGCATAAACAAAAAGAGGGGCAGGGCTATAATTTACCTTGTAGGCCAGTTTGCACCAGGGTATTAGTGTTAGCCAGAGAGACGATGTCCCCTATGTTGAAAACTTTACACATATCAACATGTAGGAGCTCTAAGCTGGAGGAGAAGGCCACCCAGAGGAGCTCCATCTCCTTGCGCTGCTCCTCAGGCAGGCTCTTGTTTCGGAGATGTGAGGTGAGATGACTACAGATGGCCATGGCCAACATTTGGGCCTTCTCTCGTGTTTGTCGCAACTCATCCCGGAGCTGCAAGCTGTCTGTGCACCCACCAACACATGAGGCCAAGTGCCGATAACATGCCACCACCTGTATGGGGAAAAGAAATAAAAAAAGATTTAATCAACTGATATGTAACTGCAAGCCTTGAGTAAAAATGTTTTATTAATAGACGTAAGCTTAGTCCTGGAGGATTAGCAGGTGTGGTTTCAATAAAAAATATTACAATTAATCCCATTACCATTGATCTATTTCTAGATAAGCCAAAGCAACCTTGTCCGCACAGAGCATGGGTAGATGAGAAGGGAGCATGACAATGACAACAACATATGCTATATTGTTTATATTACTTGTGTACTGTATGTATTAATTGACATTTAGAACTTTCCATATGTTGTTAGTACATGACTTAAACCTACATATCAAACAAATACTGAGTCAGTATTGAGCAAAATGTGATTGTAAACTACCACTGTGTCACTGTGCAAAACATATGACATTGTATAAATTAATGAAGAGATTTACAGCTACATTTTTATAGTAAACTATAGTTAAAACAGCTTCCCATCAGCCAAAATGCCAGGCATGGCCATGGCATTATCTAACACAGATACTGGAACAGTTACAAAGATGCAGTGGACCAAGAAATTCTTTTCAGTGAGAGTGCTTTTTTAGCCACGGGGGAGAAAAAAGGATGCTTAGATGTCTTGTGTATGTTTAGTCTGTAAAATATAAACACAAGGGTTAAAAAAAGGGTTAAAAAAAAAAACTTTTTGTAACACTTTAATTCAATATTTAACTTTCATTTTGTAAACAATTCACAAGTAACAAACCTTTGCTGAGAAAATTGCTGTGTAAGAATGCTTAAATCAACCTCAAAGGTGTTTTATGACATTACATTTTTTTAAAATGTATTACATGGCAACCTGCATATGCTTATTCAACTGTAAAATCAGCAACAAAGTTTAACTACAGTACAGCAGAATTGCACCACTACATTCTGTATGTCGGTCACACCATCAATAAAAACACACACAGTAGCTTACCTTTATCAAAGAATCCACCTGAGCCTTTCCATCAACCAAAGCCTTATCTGTGCCAACTGTGCAATCATCGCCGACTTTGTTATTTACAAGTGGCATGAGGATGACTTGTCCAGAGTCTCAGACTCTGCCACAGCAGGCAAGATTTCAGCCCAGCTGCCCTTCACTTCTCTGGCTGCCCCTGCTCCTCTTCCTCCCCTGGAAGATGCTTCATTCAATGGCCGATGGTTGAGATGGACTCAGTCCCAGAGCCGCATGATGCGCTGCAATACTCCACTCCAATGAAGAAATTGCAATTACAGGTGCTAAGCATGCTTTGGAGGCTGAGAAATGTCCCGCAGAGAGCCAGAAGTGGGAAAGTCTGGGGGGAAAAGGGTAATAAATTGATAGAAGTCTTAAGCAAGGTGCTAATCCTGTGATTGACCCCTTTGCACTGACGCAGGTCAAGACGAACAGCTAATCTCATTAACTATCACTGAGACCAGAGGGAGAGAAGAGCAGCTGGCTGTCTCCACTACAATGGCCCTTTCACTAACTGAGAGGAGGCTGTGTTCTGTTACATCACACACACACCACACACGATACACCTCATTTACTCAACTGTAAAGGTAAAAATGCTACAAAACAGATGCTTTATAAGCATGAAGGAAATATTACTTGTCTTATATTGTATTGCGGAAGAATGAACAGATTTTGCTGATAAAGGGACAAATAAGCAAATGAAATAGTGATGCACTTAAGAATTTTAAATTGTACATGGGTTCTTTGTCCTATCAGCATCCTTTATGGTTTACCGTCCCTCGGGCTGTAGGTAATGGATGGCCTCATTTAACCAGGTCGATATGTCTCAGTGTGTTCAAAGCATGAACTCTCTGGCGTGACGTTTCTATAGCGGTGTATGTATGCATGGATAACACGGTTTCTATGTGGAAAATGGACATTATAAGAAATGAAACCACACATGCGTATGCTGTGGTCATGACATGACATCATACCAGTGGTGCTTTGAGTAGAAGTCACAATAATTGGAGGAACTGATGATGTCAAAGAGCAGATAAATGGAATTAATGCTGATAAGTTTGAGCAATTTAATTTTATTAAAACAAACATAAAAATATAAAGAAACATATTCGACCTGAATAAAATAATGAAACACTAACCCTAAAACTGTCCATACGTTTTAAAAATCTCTTGGCATGGCTTCTTAGTGGTGTACATTCCTAAGTGTTTTCCTGAGCGTTCGGCTGGTCGCTCCCTTCCGTGGAGAGGTCACCGCCTCCCTGATGTTGGCAAGCAGGCCTCGCTTGGTTTTGGGCTGCACAGGAGACTTCTGGGAGAGCTTGGCAAGTTCTGCCTTTAGCGAGGAAATCTCCCTGTCCTTGTCGGCAATCTCCCTGTCCTTCTCAACATTCTGCCGCAGGATGGCCTCCATAGATTTTGTCTTAATGGGAACAAAAAAGAACAAACATTCAAACGATTGTTTTATTTGTGCCATTTGAGGTTGTTTTTCATTATTTATGTGCCGCCCACTTATGTACCCCGACTTTGAATCCCCTCACCTGATCATCAGTCTTCTTCTGCAGAGTCTCCAACTCAGCCGACTTTTCCAGGAAGTCATCTCTGAACTGCTGAAGTGTTTTATTAAGCTCCATCAGCCTTTTCTCCAAGGACAAAATCAGCTGAACCAAACAAATGTAAAAATCAGCAAGTGATCACATGACTAAACTGGGACGATATTTAATTGAGATACATGATAAAAATGTTCTCCTTGTTACCTGTTGTTTATCCTCACACATCCTCTCGATGGCACATTTTTCTTTGTAAAGCCATTTGAATCGATCATCCCCTGTGGAAAAAAAGTGGTATTTATTGCCCTTACAACAAAAATGGTTGGGAATTTGCTTTGGAGAGCTCAGTAAAAGACAGACAGCGTATTAATATCATAAATAAATAAATAAATAAATAAATACAGAACCACTCATTGATCCCCGAGGGCTGTTCCTGCCAAAAGAAGATGCTAAGCTATATGTATGAATCGACCGTATGCTAACCTGCTGCTTCGGTCCCTTTAGATGGCTGAGTTTGGCACGACTGGTCCACTGTTGAAGCTGCACACACTCCTCTGATACTTGACTTTAAGGTCTCCAACTCTGACACTTTACGTTTCAGGACCTACACAGTTGGTGAGAGACAACATGTAATGTTTCATTGATGACCCAAAAATCTGAGATTTCTGATGGCATAACGTGACAAAACCTGATTACTATGAAGCCATTGTGACTATTTGCAATTTAACAACTGAATAAAGCTATGGGAGTTTGAACAGTGTATGACTGCATAACATTTCTGTCAACTTAGAATTGAAACGGACAAGTTTTTTTGACTCATTATTAATAGGTCCAGTGTCTAGGATTTAGGGCAGGGGTAGGCAACCTGTGGCTCAGGAGCCACATGTGGCTCTTTAGCCCCTGTCCAGTGGCTCCTTGAGCCTTTGAGAAAAGAAGTCTATGGAAATTCATTCTATGAATCCAAATGTTGCTGAACCTCAATAGCAGTGGCTGGTTAGCTATGGATGCCAAATCCAAAAAAGTAAATTGAATAAAATAGAGAATGTAGTAGTGCGTGGACAGATTTGTTTGCTCTCACTGCCAGCTCTGCAAAATTTAAGTACCAGATAATTATTAATAGTGCCCTGCACAGTGGCCACCTTGTGGTAAAACATATTAACAAATGCTTATTTAGACCATAAGTATACGCTAATTTAGACTTAATAGGCTATTTACCTTGATTATAAGGCTCAAACATGTTTTGCGGCTCCACACAGATTTTTTCAAATTATTTTTGGTCAAAAATGGCTCTTTTAATGGCAAAGGTTGCAGACCCCTGATTTAGGGGAATGTATTGGTAGACATGGAATATTGTACAATACATATGTTTTTGTTTAGTGTATAATCACCCATTTCTACAGTAGCCCAGTATGGACAAACCAAACAATGGCTCTAGACAGGGCCCCACCGTGGCATGAGCAACAGAAAAACGGTTTCTTTTTAACACGAAACTGCTTATTCAGTGTTTTTACTGGTTTAAATCACCTGGTCCATTTGTTTTAGAGAGGAAGAGACCTCTGGGAATAACCCGGCTCCAAGTACAAACCTCCTAAACAATGAACACTGAAGGAATTCTAACCTAGAGAAGTTTCAGCTGGTTGCAATCTGCAATCCCTACCACTAGATGCCACTAAATCTTACACACTGTTCCTTTAAGTAAATGTTGATTGCACAGTGTAAAGGCTTTAGAGTAATAACACCATCTGGGTTTAGATTAGTTAAGTATGAGCCTCGCTTTCAGTGTTTGATTCTGATTGCAACTGAAATGAAGGCTTGATTTATGGCACAAAGGAAGTGCAGGAAGGAAGCGTTTTTGTTTTTTCTTCTGGTACCTATACTCAGTGACCAAAGAGTATCAATATAAGTTATCTGCAGTAACTATCCCCAGTAGCAGAAATGGCAGATGGCAAAACAAGGGAAGCTGAAACTGTGTGGAAACTGTGGTAGTTGTTAGGCTCTGAGGAAAACAAAATCTGGTTGTTTTTGTGACAGTGACACTAACATAGATGAATTACTAAATGGGTCTGCCGGACACTGGCCCAGGGGCCCAAAATGTCAGGGACCCCCTGGGCTTCACCTGCAAAATGTCACTCAAATTAACAGATGCAAACCAGGAAGGGACTCAAAATGGCCTTAAAGGGATAGTGCACCCAAAAATGACAATTCAGCCATTATCTACTCACCCTCATGCTGAGGAATGCTCTGGTGAAGTTTTAGTGTCCTCACATCCCTTGCGGAGATCGGCGGGGGGAGCGGCTAGCACACCTAATGGCTGACGGCGCCCCAGACTAACGTCCAAGAACACAAAATTGAAGCCACAAAATATCTTCAACATGCTCATCCGTAGTGATCCAAGTGTCCTGAAGCCGCAACATAAAAAGTTTTGAAAAACGTCATATGAACTCTGTTTTTAGCCTCACTGTAGCCTGTAGCTCTGACTGCTTCTCTGTCCTCCGTGTGCACGCTTGCGCAAGACCAGCGAAGCATGAGCTTTGCTTACCCGTGTTTACATCATGTGACACGTGCACCGCAGGGGGAGACAACGGTAACCACAGTAGCTAAAAGATAATTTGCACTACGGTATTTTAGCAAAGGACAGCCCAACATGTCTGAAGACTTTGAAATTGAGGAGGAACAGCATTTCTTTGTTGAGCAGTATTTGTTTAAGCCCGAGTATACGGACGTGGAACTCAGGCTACTGGACGAAGCAGCCGCCGCAGCTCATGAGCCTAACCCTCAGCCAGCCGCAGAATACCGGAGTCGAGCACCGGAAACCTGGTGGTGTAGTTGTTTCAAATGCAAAGCAATGCCAACGGATGAGGAAAGTCTTTGCTGCTCAGACTGGGAATTGGCGATGCCTGCACTTGAGAATCTCGACATCAGTACTGACGAGACTGCTGCTCTTCAGAGACCGTGCATCACCGATCACCCTGAGCGCGCACACGTGAGCGCGGAGGACAGAGAAGCGGTCAGAGCTACAGGCTACAGTGAGGCTAAAAACAGAGTTCAAATGACGTTTTTCGAAACAACTTTTTATGTTGCAGCTTCAGGACACTTGGATCACTACGGATGAGCATGTTGGAGATAATTTGTGGTTTCAATTTTGTGTTCTTGGATGCTAGCCGCTCCGCCCGCCGATCTCCCCAAGGGATGTGAGGACTCTAAAACTTCACCAGGGCCTCCATCGGCATATGGGTGAGTAGATAATGGCTGAATTTTCATTTTTGGGTGCACTATCCCTTTAAGGAGATGCAAAGAAACTGCAAAGAGATACAAAATAACAACAAAAATGGGCAAAACAACCACCAAATGACTATAAAGAAACATTTAACGACCAAAAAAGACACAAAACTACCTCTAAGAGATACAAAAGCACAAAAAGATGCTTGAGAACTGCAGAGAAACATAAAGCAACAACAAAAAAGAGGCAAAACTGCCACAATGAGATATGCCTTTTGCATAACTCAGCCCAGGGGCCCTCGGGTACCAACAATAACACCACTTGAAAATGTTAGGTGGGCGAGTTTTTATTGACCTGGTAACAGCTGATTAAATGACATACCTCCACTTTCTCCTGTTCGGCAATGAACTCGTCCAGAGGTACGTAGTCATCTTCCAGATTGTTCATAGCACTCTGGTAGGCATGCTCTTTGATAGCATCCTTGTACATCTCAAAAGTGTTCTCCAGCTTCTCTTGGTAGCTCTCCTTCAGCTCTTCTATCTGTCGACTAAACATTTAAAGCAAACCTCATCCAACAAGTCTGGTTACATCTTTAACAAGAGATTACGTAAGCAGAATGTTGCTGAAATGAATGCTGATCTGTTGGCATACAATACCAGAGATTCATTACCAGCCTTCCTCTGCAGATGACAAGGAAAAGTAACCTACCTGCGGAGTTCTTCACTCTCCATGAGCTGCTGTAACATGGCATCTCCCATTTCCTTCCGGATCTCCATTTCCTGAACCAGGTTTCTTCGTCGCTCAGCCAGGAGTTTTGTTCGTAGGTTTTCAATCATACTCACAAGCTCCTAGAAGAGTAAAACATTTACTGGAGATCCACACAGTGTATCTTGTAATGACTGAAGGTTAAATATTTAAATAGTTAATAAGTTAACTACTGTATTTGATTAGTAAAAACTACCACTTATCAAATTTGAATAACTGAATAAATGGACTCTAGAGCCCTGCGAGCATGAGGTTGTATTTAGGCGTAGCTATGCTGAATGCTAAAAAATGAATGTCAACATGTTCACAATGACAATGCCAACATGCTGATATTAAGCAGGTAATATAACATTCACCATCTTAGTATGGGGTGTTAGCTCACTAATGTTTGCTAATGATCACTAAACATGAAGTACAGTTGGTGCAGATGCAATGTTAGTTTTGTGTATTTGGTCAAATTAAAATTTTGACCTGAAAATGGAGCTAGATGAAGCTGGCATCGGGACTTCTACGTTGGAGAGACGTTAGATTTTGGTTGGACTGAAACTTGGTTTAAGATATTTTAAATGTCTAATGGCAGTAGAGCGTTAACATTATGTTTTGCAGATGTTGGGTTTTGGACTCCACACCTCACGACCAAATGTCGTTAATCTACTTCAAGATGATGTTGGGATGTTTGGAAAATGTTGGACTTAACTTTAACAGCACAACATAAACAAAATATTAACATTATTTGTCATCAGTATTCTATGTCAGATTGACGTTGGCATTAGACACAGTCCCAATTTTGACGTCACATCCTAAATTTTACCACATATTGTCTGACAACATTGTTGGCCATGTATTAAAACCGTGTGATATGGAGCAGTAGTTGTACATTCTGTGGCAGCAAAGTCATGTCTCCCTCATCTTCCTCATCAAGCAGCTCCTCCTCAGACAGGTAGCTCTCCAGGGCCTGGCTGTCGATCACCCCATTCCTCAACAAAGGTTTGCCATCATGGCCGACCAAACAAGGAGCCAGAGATTCCAGAGGCTTATCTGGGATCACCTGCACAACCTACAAACAGCACGGTAAGATTAGTGGTGTTTGAGATGCAGCTGATTGTCATGCTGCCTCTCACCTCATTATGTATTCAGACTAACCTGTTTGGCAACAGCAGAGAATTTCATAACGTGGAGAGTCTCGTCGTAGGTGGAAGCACACTGGTTAATGTTCACAATCATCGATGCTCGTCCTTTGCCACAGAAAAAAGCCTGAAAGAGCTTGGTGAGCTTACTCTCTCTGAAAGGAATGTAGCTGCTCTTCATTCTGACAAACAACACAGACAAAAAAAGACTTCAACAATGCAAACTTGCTCTCCTTTTAAATCAACACCTGACACATTTGGAAGAAACTGTACCGGTCAGTCTGATTGTTGCGAAGGGCAGTGATGCACTTCCCCAGAATGAGCAGGGAGTTGTTTATGTTCCCTGCCTCCTTCAGCCTCTCTCCAAACGTCTTGGTTTTGTTGCATCGTTCTGAGCCAGCCAGGTCACACAGAGAAAACCTGAGAAGCACAAATCAATTTAGAAGTTATTTTCTGTATCACAGCATCTTTCATGATGCTATCAGAGTGGTTATTCAAGCACAAACTTCTGAGCAGTGCATTTTTCAACTTAAAATTTATGCTTTCCTTTTCAGTTGCTAATGAACACCCTTTGAGCTGCGTTCTTCGTTAGAGAGATGCTGTATGAATTACATTTATTATTATCATCATCACGACTGCATTATGCACCATATTGGCACCATCTTCGAGCATTTCGCAGTGATGCACAAATGCACACGTGGACATTTAAACAAGGAGTTGTAGATGTGCTTCTCTGTAGATGTGCTTCTGCACACACATTGACATGATTTAAGATTAGCTGATACTGTCAAGTTTATATTTTCACTGGCAAATGTTGCTTTGATTTTGTGTTTGGTTGCATTTTTAATTAAAAAAGGGGCAGTTCACCCCTATATCAAAAATACATATTTTCCCTTTTACCTGTTGTGCGATTTATTAATCTAAATTGTTTTGGTGTGCGTTGCTGAGTGTTGGAGATATGAACTGTAGAGGTGTATACCCTCTCTTTAAAATATGGAACTAGATGGCAGCAGTGTCTCTTAGTAAGCATGGAGCCCACACTGTAACTAACTGCACTCCCTGAAGAAATCATATTTTTTGAAAAATGAAAGTGATTCCAGAGAGAAGCAGACAGAGGGGTCTACAGTCTGTGTTTGAAGGATATATCCAGGAAACTGCCTCAGCAGCAACAACAGGTTAAAAAGACAAAGATATGATACATTATGAATTCAGTTCTTTTGTGTTTTTAGATCATAATTTAATAATACTTACTCTGAGATCCTTTTAACTGTACTGCCATCGATCTTCAGTAACTTCATAGTGAATATACTGTGGCTGTAAAAAAAAAAGCTGGAGTGAATTTTGGAAACAGAAAATGACACCAAGTAAAGAATGTGATAAAATGAAACATTTACCTTCTGCTCGATGACTGGTTCATCTTTGTGGCTGCAGCACTTCTGTTTTTGTTTCCGAACTGCAGTAGCTTAGAGGCCTCACCCAGGGTCTGGATGTTAATCCACCTGAGATCTGAAATTATTTAAAAAGC
The DNA here is from genome assembly GCF_006386435.1 of Epinephelus moara. Classification (NCBI taxonomy): domain Eukaryota; kingdom Metazoa; phylum Chordata; class Actinopteri; order Perciformes; family Serranidae; genus Epinephelus; species Epinephelus moara. Next base: position 28,801,123 of record NC_065516.1, on the reverse strand, counting down.
ACCTTGTTCTTTAAATCAATTTTAAGCTTTTAAGCGACATAAAGGCTTTTGCTGGTATGTTTCTACCAGCTTAGGAAGACATGATGAAGTTACACTCACACCTTTGACATAAGCATTTCCAGCACCGTCGTCACACACTCGCAGAGCAGCACGTTTCTTGGACTTGGAGCACAGCGAAGGTTGAAGCAGATCATACACACACTCATTGTAGATTTCAAAGAATGCCACCCATAATGCAAACTGGCTGCTGCCTGCTTCTGTTGGGTTGCTTGCCAACACTAAAAAGGAGAATATGGAGAGGCCAGTGAAAGCCAAAGAATGAAACAGAAACATCTGAGCAAGAAGTGGTATCAGGCATAATGACATCATTACAGGTCACTCCTCTTGCCTGAAATCCTGCAGTGACAGTTTATCACTTCCCTAAATGAGCGCACACTAGGGATTACTGCAAGCATAAACTGCTTTTAAGATGCAAGACGATGTGTGCTCAGTGTGTAGAATCAGTGAGGGTTACCGGTTTGATCGTAGGACAAAGAGGAGGATGAGAGGCCGCCAGTGGAACAGGACAGAGACTCTGAACCTCCACTGGCTCTGAGGGGATCAAACTCCTACATGGGAGCAAAGACACATGCATGTTATGGTATTAATTTAAAACTCTTAGCAATATTTTCTGGAAAAGCCTGAGGAAACTTCTCAAATTGGATAGAATTCTCTCGCCTCTTTGACTGAAGCAATAATGGCAGCTTTAATGCTTCTCTCCTGCTTGACTTGGTCAGGATCAAGACACTGTGCATCGTTCCTGAGGTAGGGTTTCAGGTCCATCCCCTCATACTGACGGCCTCCGATGTAGTGGAAGGTGGCATCCAGCACTTGAGGAAGTATTCCTGGCTCTTTTGGAGTTCCTTAAACATGTCACGACATATTTAAGACTTGCAGAAGAACTTATGACGCTGACTAATGCTTATTCAAATGTTTTTCCATCTTTACCTTGGATTGTGTAAGTTTTCCCAGCATTGGTTACACCGTAGCTGAATATCAGCGCATTCTTCCCATCCAGGAAATCAGACATTTGGCTTTTGACAGTGTCCTCAAACAGCTCAGACTGTGTCTTTTCTGGTCCGAAAATCTAAAAAGCCAACAGAAAGAGTGGTTGGTGCCTGTCTAAAATGCCACTAAGCTCATTCAGTATGTTTTAGGAATGATTGTGTACCAGGACTTCTTACATGTTTAAGCATATACGACTTATTTCAAATGTAGCAGACCTGTGAGAAGGAGAATTTGTGGAGTGACATGCCGACACCCTTCTCACTGGTCTTCATGGTGGCAGAACCCTTTGGTGCATTCAGTGTCACCATCTGGCTGTTTTCAATCACTACACAGTCCTGAGGGGAGGAAAAAAAACACTGGTCACATTTGTTGTCAAGATTATTATTAGCTACTGAATGACACCTTTCATATCCAGTACTGTACCTGATCCTCATTGTCGGAGAGCTCTTCTTTAGAGAAGGGCCTGACTCTGAGGTAAACTCTCATGGTCTGCTGCTCTGCACCACCTGCTTGTTCAGTCTACAAACACAGAAGACAATTAGACTAAACCTCAGTGCAGATTTTGCTCAAGATAATCTGCACAGGTATCCTTTGCCAGATTACTAAAAATCATGACACAATTAATCTATTTTGGGAGTACGAAATGAAAGAGAATCTGAACTTTGTTACTGTTTGGTGAAAATAAAAAGGGAATAAAACATTACCTGCTGGGTTGAGCTACTGTCCCGAGGAACATTACATGTCAAGTCCATGTCAACAGGCTCCATATTGATGCTGTCTTCACTGGTCAGATCGATAACTGTACTCATCATGAGGCAACTCCAAAATGTCTACAAACTCGTGTGCTAATTCACAAGACACACTAAGAAAATTGATACTCTGAACAAATGAAGGCTTAACAGCTCCTGACTATTTGAATTAAAATTCACAAGAAATTCTGTCTTTAAAAATTACTTATTTCATCCACATGTAGGTCTGCTAATGTTCCTCCACTGCAAATCAAGAAGGCGCTTGTAATCAGCTGTGATTAAAAGCAGGTGTGAAGTCAAGCAGATCAACAGGAACAGCCACCCAGTTTAGAGGACTCAGGCTTTACTAAGTGAAGCTTAATAGTGATATGCCAAAGGATAATCTGAGAATCAATCTCTGCAGTACTGACCAAAGATTTGTTTTCTACAAAAAAGGAAATGAAGACCTTAGTTTTATTAATTAATATACCCCTAGAAAAATAGATACAGCACATCCTTCCTCTTAGTTAAATGTATAAGCAATAAAATGCACCCTTGTTTGAGTCCATAAAATCAGGGGTCTCATTTTTAGACATGACATACGCACAAAAGGAGGCCTGAAAGATGCGTACGCCACCTCCCATGCAAACGTTGTGATCTATAAAGACAGATTTGATGGGAGAAACTTTGACCTCTGCTAACATTTTGTAGACAGGATATTGGTGAAGCAGATGGCGAGGTGGGAGCCTGATTGTAGACTGTTGAATATTGATTGGCGGACGCCATTATTGGCTTTTATCTGTACGTACAGTTTTTAGTATGGATCCTATGCACTGTTTTACAAATGAGACCGCTGGTGTTTTGCTGCTTCAGTCTTACATGTCACCTTATGGTGGACATTACTACCTCAGTTTCCTGACTTGTGGTGATATTACTTCAGCATTCACTATTATCTTGTAATTGTCGCTTGGGGCCACTGTGACTGTAACTGACTTTTTAATGTCAGTTAATTCATTGTGTTTGAGTAAGATTGACAGAAACGCAAACAAAATTAAACGTGTCCTTTCCTCTTGGGTTAGAGCAAAGTGTGCAAGGCTGTGTTTGGGGCACTTATTTTACAGAGACAAACGTAAACTGGTTTTGGAAAAGCTTCAGAATAGTCTAGTCAGGCGGCTGTGGCTCAGGAGGTAGTGCAGGTCATTCACTGATCGGAATAATAGAAGTTCGAATCCCAGCTCATCCAGTCTGCATGTCGAAGTATCCTTGAGCAAGAACCCCTGATTGCTCCCATTGGCTGTTCCATCAGTGTGTGCGTGCGTGTCAAAAACTGAGTAGCAGGTGGCATCTTGTTTAGTAGCCTCAGCCATCAGTGTATGAATGTGACTCGTAATGTAAAAAGCGCTTTGAGTGGTCAGAAGACTCTAAAGGCGTTATACAAATGCAGGTCTACTCATGTAGCATGTGGGTATTAGGCCACTGTTTCTGCCATTTCACAATATTCATCCACATGTGAATTTTAACTTCAGGGACAGAAGGGCTTTGCAAAAATTTCAAACTGGTGAAAAACTGTAGAAAAGTGGACTTTTCTCCCACTATTTTAATCTTCTAGTGCAAGTCTGAGCACATTTATGCAGTAATGTACTTTTCATTAGCTCCACAGTCTGCATTGAAAGACTATAGAGATTGTGTTTAATTGTCAGATGTCCGTTAACATCTCTACTTTGACCGTCTGGAAACAGTACTGTAGATTCAAGTTTTAAGCTGTTCCCAGTAAAAGGACTTGTCTCTAGTATAAATCAATGAACTTAGTCACTGACTTTTAACTAGCATTTGCTTATCCATTTATCATAAGTTGAACATGTTTGTTATGAATCTTACAGCCAGGGTATATTCTCAAATACTGGGTGAACTAACTTTGCCCAGAAAACGCGTTTTCATCTTTCTATAGGCTTAATTATCAAGGGGTCATGTTGGACGGTGATTGAAAAAGATGTGTTTGGATCAGTAGCATGTTTGTCACTTCATTAAAACCCATACTTTAGTATGTCATTTGTAAAAGATACCCATATTTCCTCGACTCCCTTTACAGTGTAAAAATGTTCTGTGCTTCAGACATTCAGAGCCCACCCAATAACACCACATCAGTTTCCTTATTAATTTCTTTATTGAATCATCTGCACTGTTTATGCGTCTGCGATGGTAACTTCAACCTCAACACCTGGTTCGATGCTGATGGAGGTGATCTGCTTGACAATTTCAGATGGACTGTGCAGATCAATCAGGCGCTTGTGGATCCTCATCTGGAAGCGATCCCAGGTTTTGGATCCTTCACCACAGGGGGTCTTTCTGGTGGTGATGCGCAGAGTCTGGAGGGGGCAGAAAGATGATTTTAGCTTGACCAAAATAAGAATCCAGAAAACCACATCTAAAAAAGTAGTAGTTCCAAATTCACGCTGTATTCATACCGTCCCTGTGCAGTATAGAAGTGTGGGTGTACTATTTGCTCAGTCTCCAATTCACTTCTATTATAGCCTGAATGAAGAGCCAAATTCAAGTGTGTCTGTTCGGCTTTGTACTCACAGGTCAGAGTTCATCTTTCTTAAACTTTGAGAAAGGCCAATAAAAACACTGCTACACTGTCAGAAATGTAGAAATTCACATTACCATTCTAGCTTGATAACTTTGATCAGCATTTATGACTCGCATCAGAAACGTGACATGTTACCATTTTACAGAACATAGTGCAGTGCAGAGAAATTTCAGTGACTTGAGTGACTGTTTAAGTGTCTCCTATATACAGTCTGGCAAAGCTCTGAAAAGAAATTGAGGTTTTACAAAGGAGAGAAGTGTGCATATGCTTTGACTTTACTTTAAATAAATCTTTTGCATCCAGCACCTCCTTGACTTTTGTTATACTAACATAAAGCCTGATTGCTACATCTGATTTGTTGCCATTTATAAATAGCATCGAATTTAAGTTGGTAGAACAGATGGAGGGAGAAGCAGGTAAAAAATTAGGTTAATCATTTGTAAGAAACATGGCAGACACATAAAATAAGTCATACTAAGTTTAATCTGTGTTAAACATTTTGTGAATGTCCACGCTGGCTTTGTTCAGACGTCTTTGAACACACCAGAATTAAATTTTTTGGTTTTGTTTGAGTAGGAGAAATGTCAGTACAGTCCACTTAAATATTAAAATTGGCATGCACAGTGAGTGCCCGTCTGTCCCTATCCTCAGACACCAACACGTGGCAGATGAGACTCACCAATGTACATTACAACAGTAAATCCATGTCTTATACCAATGGGGTAAAGAAAAAAAAAATGCCGTCATGTATTTCAGTACCTTGGTAGGCATGCGGACGGGTCCCTTCACCTTCAGGTTCTTCTCCTTAGCCCCACGGATCAAGTCTGCGCAGACTGAGGATGATAAAAACAAATCTTTAAAAACAAAAGCAACAGGCAATCACTTCATAATACTTTTAAAGCCATGGCTCAGAATAGCGTATGTCCAGTCTTCACTGTTTATCAGATGGAATTTGTATCCTCATAGCTCAAGTCAATGTTCCACTCCATACATGGCCTGTTGTGAGTTTAGTTACCTTTCTCCAGAGATTTGACATTGCGGCTGGTGAGGGTGATGCGGATGCGGTGAATGGCGACCTCAGTCTCAACGGGTGCCTTGCCAGTGTCCTTGAAAGCCTGCATGTGTGGAGACAAAAATGATATAAGCACTGAATCTGACACTGATAATGTTTATAGGATTTCAGATAACATGGGACTGCAGCAGAAGTTTGCATGGACGACATATTGGTGGGTCCAGCAGAGTCGGTGGCGTAAGTACTGTCTTTTGTATTGGCCTACATCACCTGCATCTGTGTACAGTCTATCATTAAAAAAAAACTGGACATATAAGATTCAGTTATTGAACATTATCTGTAATCTAGAGAGGTAAACCCACAATGACTATTACATTTTGGCAATTGGTGCCAATCGTTCAGATTTGAAAATTGAAGATAGGTTTTTTCCCCCAAATAGTTTAGGGCTTTCAACACACTGATAGTGGATATTTACGTACAGCACGTAAACGCAGCACCAGTTAACTAGCACGTGGGGCGCCTAATATTGACAAACTACGCTCTATCAAAAATAAGTGCTTCAGCATATCTAACACTGTCTACATTTATATATGGATAAATTCCCAAGTTAATTTCTCCACTTAATTTATCAAAGAAGTCAAATAAATGGCGCATAAGCCGGCTAACGTCAGCTAATGTTGGACAACTGACGATCGTTGTCCCGGTGCTCGTCTTCAAAATATAGCAAATTACGACAACTACTGTCTGAGAGGAAATTATCCCGACATTCCATAAACTTCCAAAGTCATTCAAAATTCGCGTCCGTCTGAACTTCTACAAATAACTCACGTTAGGGGACTTTATGCAAGACACGTTCGTAGGAACAAGAGCAAACAAATGCTGCTGTTTCACTTGTAAGTATGCCGAATAATAAAGTTTATCATAACGAGTTGGGGAATGTGGTATTTCGTGTACTGATGGGCTTATTACTTAATGTATATTTTCATTATTATTTAAGAGTCCATTTTGTGAATGATTCTTGGCGGGACATACAAGTATAGCAACATAAGCAGTGGGAGCTAACGTTAGCCAACGGACTCCGAATAATTTCGGTGTCCAGATTAAGCTATGAAATTACAAAATAACTACAAAATGGATTTCGCAAATAAGAAAAAGAGTTGTGTTTACACAACACATACCATTTTGATTATTCCTGACCGACTTATTCGGAAGAAATTCAAGCGAACAGCGGTGAGCCAGGAACGGGTGCCACCAACGTGGTTAGCTCCTGAGGAAAAGGGCGAGCAGAGGGCCGTTTCCTGAATATGTACTGTTCATCCGGGTTTCTGTTCTTCTTCGTGGGTGTTTTAAGATAACTTATAACCAACAGCGGCATCTAGTGGCTGCACTGTTGGATTTAATGCAGCGTTGCAGTTGTTAACTGCGACCACTGAGGGGCAGGCTCATCTCTTTGGAACTGCCACTCTCCACCAGAATTTTATATTGACACACTTAAATATCTTTTCTTTGAAAGAAATTATAGCAAATATAAATGAATATTGTATTTCTGCTGGCCAATGGAAAAAGTGGAGCTGTAGCGTAGTTGCCAACCTTATGAAAACTGACTCCATTGGTGAAATGGCAGACCATAGACAAAAATAAAATAAAATAAAATTAAATTAAATTAAAAATGGCCACACACAAATTACGACCCTAAGACATCCGACAACAACAATGAAACAAATAAAATAGATAATGTTGCATTTACTGTTGAAATGCATTCAAATTAATGAAACAATCCTCATTGGAAGTCTTCCGAAGCTGCCACCAGCACTCTATGGTTTAGTGACATCATGTCCTTTCTAACGCTAGAGAAGGTTTAATGTTCAATCAGAGTTAAAGCAGATAAGTTCTATAATAAGTGGCACTCTTTTTTAAATCTCTGTCTCAATTAAACTTTGTTTAAATATTACTATTATTATGTTTCTACTAAAAAAAACAGTGATTCTCATTGTTGAATTAACACTGCTTTGTCATACCATGTGCTATACTATTACGGAAAAATAAAACAATATATAATAATATAATATAATTACAAAATAATGTATAAGTATAGAATTATATATAAAAGTACAACGAGTTTACAAACATCAGCAGCACATTTGACAATTGTAAGAGAAGCAATATAATATTAATTTAATTTAATCAAAATTTTGATAGAGATGAAGAATTCAGATATGTAGTTCCTCAATGTGACCACCAGAGGACAGTAAAGCGTCACTCAATACTTGACAACTACCCCCTCCAGCCAGCAGTGTGGTGTTAAAATAAATACAGCAAGATACTGTCACATCCGACAATTATTTTCAAAATAAAACAAGTACGTTAACATAATTACTAATGCACATATGAAACGCAACAATAATTAGGATTAATATTCGAACTACGGACTGGAAAAATATAAAAGCAGTAAATAAGTACTCCCATCATCCGATAGGTCTGATTAGCTATTGAGCGAATAACCGATAATTTCAGCATAGATAATTAGGCTTTTATTTTGAAAGATAAAAGCGGATGTCAGGTGTTGTGTTGTAGATGTCTTGATGCTGGTGAAGTTTCTAAAGTAACGGAACCGGGGCAGTGCCGGCTGGTTGCCAGAAAGTTGTTTTGTTGAAACCCGTAAAGATATTACGAAAGTGTAATGATGGTAAAAGATAACTCTCTGGGTGTAGTGTCTGGGAAGAAGAAGAGTAGTTGTTGACTCAGAGACTAAACTTTATTTTGCTGTGCGTCATGATTTCCAATCACAGGCCGCCGCCAAGTGACAGAGGAAAAGTTGTACCGTTACTGTCGATGAAACTATCTGGAGTTGAATGGAGACGGAGTAAATGAGGAGATGAATTTCGGTGTCCCCGCTAATTCGCTTCTGCTTTTCCGTGCCTGCGACGAGGGGGACTATGAAACCGCCCGGGGGATCCTGGAGCCCGGAGCCCCGAAAGAGTCCGGGCGGCAGAGCAGGCTGCGGTCAGAAGCGGGGTCGGAGTGCAGTACCGCGGACATGTTGTCTCTGGTACCGGTGGACTGTACGGACGAGGAGGGGAACACCGCCCTGCAGTTTGCGTCGGCCAGCGGTCATGAAAACCTGGTCCGGTTTTTGTTACGAAAGGGGGCCTCGGTGGATAGCCGCAACAACTACGGCTGGACCCCGCTGATGCAGGCTGCTAGGTGGGGCTGCGGGCTGGAGCTCATTGCACGGTGTTCTAATGCACCAAGAGAGGGACACACCAAACTCCATGATAACATCTGGCGATTTATTTGTCAGTTCATGACGGTGATGGTGAAGTACTTCATATCACAGTGTAGGAATTGTCAAGAGCCTCTCTTCAATTCGTCCAATAGTTACACAAATTTTAGTGAAAAATAAAAGTTGGATTTTCTGGTTTTCCCAACAACATTTTCTACCATAACACACTGACAGTGGACATCGTGATACTACTACAAACGTATATACAGTATATTTTGCTTTTTAAAGCAAAAGTATGCACTGTTTGTGTGTGTGTGTGTGTGTGTGTGTGAGAGAGAGAGAGAGAGTGAGCGTGTTAACGTTTGTAAAAGTTTTGCCTGTCACATGAACATTTGTTCAGCAATTGCCAGATTCTTGAATGGAGTTTGGTGGTGTAATATGTATATTGGTATTGTGATCATTTAAATAATGCAATCATATTTCTTCATGGTTTCAACAAATGGTTTATTATTGTTGGTTTATTCAAAATATTGAAACTGTCAGTGTCATGGAAGTTTGACAAATGGCTTTTGAGAGATTATTACTGGAGTGCAACTTGAATATTTTAGTGTCTTTGTGTCTGATGTCAAATTGGCATTGGTTTTCACTATCACTACTACTACTACTTTTCTTCATATTGCTTAGTGTACAATTAAGTGCACAAGCAGGGCATGTCATATAGTAAAGAACCTGGGACTGAGATGAACAAGAGGGAGAACAAGAGGGCCTTTACTTTTGACTTGGATTTCACAAGTTGTATCTACTTATAATTCTAAAAAAAACCTACTAACACTGATTGTAATTCAAACATCATGTCTTTGCTTCCAAAGTGATCAACAGCATTTCTGGCAAGGCAGGTCACGAGTCTGGGGCTGGTTGCATAAAACACCTTAAGTTGAGATTTTCTTTAAAGTCCTAGGTTTCCTCATAATAAAACTGGTTGCACAAAACATCCCTAAGTCTTCGTCTTATGCTATGCTTTGTTAAGAGTACTCTAATGTATTTGTAACATGTTGAATGAGCTGTTAAATTGGGGGAAAAATAAATCCCATAAGTCCTACGTTCTATATCATTCTTTATGTCTCTAATTTCCCCTCCAGGTTTGGTCACCTGACTGTTGCTCACATCCTGTTGGAGAACGGGGCAGAGATTAATGGACGGAACAGACTGGGTGCGAGTGTTCTGACTATGGCAGCCCGTGGGGGACACACTCATGTAGTCAAGCTACTCCTGGAGAGTGGGGCCTATGTTGATGATTATGATCATCTGGCTCTTGCTGCAGAGTCAGTCTCAAACGGCAACAACAACAACAGCTGCAGGTTTGGGCTCTTTTTTAGACAGGTGTTAAGCCTACTAGAATAAAACAAAACTCAATCTGGATTTTCTTTGAATAACATCTTTAGTCTTTGACTGTGCTTAATCCTTGTCTGGGAAACTGGTGTGGCTCCCTCTTTTTCCACAGTGCGGCTGGTTTTGGAGGTGAAGGTTGTCCTGGAGGAGGCGGCGGGAGAGAATTCATGGATATCATAGCCCTGATGGTGGCATCTCAGCATGGCCACGAGGCCACGGTGCGCCTGCTACTAGAATGGGGCTCTGATGTCAACTTTTCCCAGAAGACCACTGGCTGGGGACCACTGATGGTGGCCACCCTCAGTGGGAAGGTGGGTTCAATGGATGGATGGGTGGTTAGATAGATAAACAACATGGACAGCTAACACACTGTGGATGCTGTTTGTTTAATTTGGGTATGGTATTTTATAATGTGCTACTTTAAAAGTATTCACACCTTGACACATGTGAGTTTATTTTAAACAACGTTGCAGCACAAATACATACAGAGCTATAACTGGTAGAAAAACAGACTATTGTTTTAAGTTACCGGAGCAGCCGACGAATTAAGTTTGTGTGTTTTGAAGGTGGCTGTGGCTCAGCAGCTGGTGGAGCGTGGAGCTGACCCAGACCGAGTCAATGTCCTGTCCAAGACGGCCTTTGAACTAGCCATGCAGCTCAAACAGAGAGACATCAAGGCCTATCTGGACTCCATCACCACCGTCCGACCCCAGACAGGTAAGACCCCTTTCTCTGTTTCAAATTCATAATGATAAAGTACAGTACTGCCAAAGCACACTCTACAGAAACAACTTCTTAATAAGTCCAAGGATGAAATAATATATAAATGATAACATAAAATATGGTTTAACAATCATTTGTAATGGGAATAATCTGGTCTGACATGCTAAGCTGCTTTTTAATCATCAGTTTCTCCCCCAAGAACATATTTAATTAACTTCTGGTGTGGGAATGTGTTAAATTCTTGGTATTTAAGTTTTGTTGCAGTGAAGAATCAGCTTCTTAAAGGTTTTTTATTTTATTTTTTTTTTTACAGTTTTAAAAGCAGTGCTAATCTGTCTTTACCCTGCTGGCAGAAATGACAACCTATTTCTGTATCTGTTTGTGTTGCTATCTTGCACTGCCATTAACACTGATGTGAGAGCGAAACCGACAGTGGCAGCTCTCAGACTCTTTGATGTTTATTAGCTCCTCTCTGACCAGTAGTTCAGGTTTTAGCCCAGTTTTCCTGCACAGCCATACCTGATGGGAATAAAGGCAGACACTACTCAGAGCTCTTTGTACTGTGGTAGGCAAAATATGCAAATACAAAATAACCAACCTACCTACCTCATTATATCATACTTAGATATTTGCTAGATGTGAAAAAATACAGTTAAAGTATGTTTTCTTACTTCATTGTGTCCCCTCCACTTCCGAAACCAAACCTAGACCCTTGATCAGAGCTCACTGGTGGTTTTATTGTTTGACACATAACCTATTCAGATCACAGTCACAGTCCGTAAATGCGTCTTACGGATGTCTAGTTTGACTTGTTACTTATTTCTTTTTCTGTATTTAAGTACATTTTTATTTGTGTGAGTGGTGAACTCTGCAATGATTAGTATTTATTTATATAAGCCCCCCCCACACACACACACTAACAGATGATGTTGAGCTATGTGGAGTCCGGCCAAGTTGGACTGTTGTTTCAGAGCATATCAGAACTCTCTTCTGTTCTCAGTCTTGCTTTTTTCCTCACAGACGACGAGAGAAGAAGACCAGATGTGTTCAGTGCCCTCAAGCTGGGTGAGTTAAATTGAATACTTAAAGATGTGTTGTAACAAAACTACAACTAAACTGTGTTTGGGTCGCAAGATTAACAGGTGTTTGAATTTAACAAATGTCTATTATATGTCTACATCTATGTTTGTATGTTCACCCAGGAAATTCCCAGCTCGTCAAAGAGATCTTGGAGGAAGATCCTACTCAGGTGAATTCATCCAATCAGGAGGGAGCGTCACCTCTCATGATGGCAGCAGTGAGCGGTCAGTTAGAAGTGGTGCAGCTGATGGTGGAGAAGAATGCCGATATAGACAAACAAGATGGTGTCCATGGGTGGACCGCTTTAATGCAGGCCACCTATCATGGGTAAGAAGAAGCTGCTGGTTCATTATGGTAAACTTAAGTGGGGATACAAAGTAATTTCATAATGTAAGGCACATACACTGTTACTCCCTCTTTCCACCAAATTAGCTCTGGTTCTTGAACCGGTTCTTTTCAGGATTCAGAGATCGTGGTGCTGTCTAGCACAGTGGTTCCCAACTGATCCAGCTGCAGGGTACAGATTTCTCCTTAGTCATTAGTTAATGGTCCACACAGTTTAATAAATTCAGCGTCATACTTGTCTTTGACCATACTGTCGAGCTAGTTACTGTCTCTGTTGAGTAGCTGTCAATTGGTCACTCAATCCACAGCAGGAAATGGCACTTCAGAATAAAAGCTCTGTGCCGAAAATTCACTGTACTTAAATATAAAGTGTGTTTTTTACAATCTTGACACGTTTGCCAGTCACTTGCAGTCCACTCAGAATGGACCTTGACTCACAAGTTGGGAACCAATGATCTAGCACACCAGCCACGTGTCCACCTGTCTTGCATGGAACCACTGTAATCAAGAATTTGTGATCAGCTAAAGGGTGTTATAGTGAACAACAGAAACAGACAGGAGAAGTATCAAAATCGCAAATTACATTAATTACCTGTGGACCTTTGTTGTTTGTTTTTACCCACAAAACAGTGCACTGAACATTTCAAAGTTATTTACAGGAACCGCAGCAGAACCAGTTTCATGTTGGCGGAAAAGGGTTAACTAAGTGCTGACATGGTCATCAGTCCTCTTTCTTTTGTTCCCTGTCTTTCTCCTCCTTCTTGTAGTAATAAAGACATTGTCAAGTACCTGTTGAGTCAAGGGGCTGACGTCAACCTGCGAGCTAAGAATGGATACACAGCCTTTGATTTGGTGATGTTGCTGAACGACCCAGGTACTCCCACTATCATCACTCTCTTTTATAGCCCTTTAGAAAAGTGTGCTCAAATTGAACAAAACAAACAGTTCCTTCTTACTGAACTGTAAGATAAAAAAGATATCTTCCATTTGTTTGAATTTTCATTTATTGAAAGGATAGACCCTTGAGATGTAGCGATAAAACTACATTACATAACAAACATACACTACAAATACACAGATAAAGAAGACAACTCGCTCACTATCTCCCACCCACACCCCTGCCCTCAGCTGTTGTACAAGAAAATTAGAATAGGATAATGTGACCTTGAATTGTCACATCGCAGTTTTCAGTATGACAACTGAAAAACATGAGCAAATTGTTTTGTACAACCAATTTGTGCTACAGTGTTTGTTCTATGTTTTAAAAGATGTCTGCTGACATTATAATTCTTCAAAGAAGACAGCTGGAAAGCTGGATTCATATTCTAATCAAGTTATGACTACGCAGCCATTTATGTCTCCACAGCAGATTGACAGTGGCAGTTGACGCAGTCCATGCTAGGACGTTTACACAATGTTTGTTCATTCTCTCACTCAGTGAATCCTTATTTATTTTCTCTGTGTCTACTCTGATTTTCACAGACACTGAGTTGGTGCGTCTGTTAGCATCAGTGTGTATGCAAGTAGACAAGGACAAGTCCAAACACCGTGGCAGAGCCTCAATGACTCGCTCCAAGAGCCGACAGTCTCTCAACAACGTCCCCGTGCCACCTGATGACAAGGGAGGCCTCAAGGTAAAGGAGAAGTCCTGTTACTGTAATACTCTGTTAAATGGTATATCAAGGCATGCTGTAAGTATGAATAAAAAGCCAAACCATATTGCGCTGGTAAGTTATTTATATACATTATTAGAATGCAATAATAATGGCTGAATGATGTAAACATTTTAAGGGAAAACAAATAAGCCACCACCATTACTCTACTCCATGATGCTCGCATGTTTAACACACTTTTCCAGTCCTGGTGGAGTCGTATGTCCAATCGTTTCCGTCGGCTTAAGCTGACTCACACCCTGAGGCACGGCCTTTCATCCAACCGCCTGGCTCCATTTCCGGACGATGCTGAAACTTCACTGGACGCCACAATGAAGGCGAATAGGAAGCCTGCCGCTGTATCTAATGGGCCACTGGCGCCAACTCCTGCCCTGGGAGGGAACGACGTCAGCGCTGCCTGGGCAGTCAAGAGCAAAGATGCTGGTGGGACACATTGATTTCATGAATTACTCCTCTTCATTTTTAGAGCACACTTACTGTAGTCGGTAGCACAACAGATGTTTAGCTTAAAGGGAGCTCCACTGATTTCACACATCAAAGTAGGTTTGCAGGTTTTGGGGAGTGATACTGCATGTGTGAGGAAAAGTTTTTGTGGCTCCAGGGGAAGCTGCTGCTTTTGATTGTTGTTAATATTGTTCAAACGCTGGTGTTCTGAGCCTAACGCTGCATTATATACATGTTGATCCTTGAATTCAGAGAGACGAGTGCAGTGCCCGTTTAAAATCTGTTTGTAACAGGCCGATTGCTTGGCCTCCTGTGCGAAAGCAGTCCATACAGACAGACAGAGATTCCTTCCATTCTAGTTAGATGTCATACAGCAGTTGTATGTCATCAGGAGGAATGTGTAAATGTGACTTTTTTTTTTCTTTTGCAGGTCTTTGCAGGACATCCTCAGAAAAGGAGGACTTTCTTATCACCACAATGGTAGGAGTGTTTGATTTGATCATTCATTGTACATTTCTTCAAGTTCAGGCATTATTGTGTTTAGGATAAATTTCCTTTGAGGATGTTAGAAAGTTAACGTGCTTGCATATTTATGTTTGTGTAATAATCTTTTATATTTGTGTACATATGTTATAATTTATTAAAGGTTTGGGGTTTGCACTTTGTAACTGTTTAAGAAACCTTGTATAAATAAGATTTTTGTTATTAGTATGAGTGTTGTAATTATATGTTGTCCATCTCCTCCAGCTCAGAAGTGGTGCGCCTTTGACCCGATTGCCCAATGACAAGCTCAAAGCAGTGATCCCTCCCTTCCTGCCTCCGTCCAACTTCGAACCGTGGAACTCAGACCGTTCACGGCTCCTCAGGGAGGGAAAGAGCGAAGTGCCCCGCCTGCCCATGCCACCCCAGAGGAAACTGAACAGTAGTGGAAATTCAGATATTGTGAGTGTTTGTGAGTGAGAAATTTTTGATTAAGGGTGGGTGCCATTTGCCATTATTTATACACCCTTTGCTCTCCTTTTATTAGACGTCTATCAGTCGTGTGGTTAGCAGGTCCATAAAGTTTCCCAGCATCCCCAAGGGGCCCTCCTCCTCCTCTCCTTCAAACTCTGGTCACTACCACTCCCCCCACTCCTCAGGAGGCTCCAATGGAGTGGCAGGGATCAACCGGGACTCTCACAACCGCTCAGGTTCGCATAAACACAGACATACTCTGACACAATGTGAGAATTAGCAACAGGATTATAAACTCCCTCCTCTTTTTTCCACCAGGGGGCAGTGCAGACAGTGTTCTCTCCCAGATAGCGGCCCAAAGGAAGCGAGCAGCAGGCCTGATAGATGTGAAGGCTCAGGCTCCAGACAAACAGCACAGCCAGACACAGAGCCAACCCTCACTGCCACCCTCAGCACCCAGCCTGCCGCTGCCTGATATCAGCCTTCCTGACATCCACTCCCACCCGAGCCTGGTGGCTTCCGACATTCACTCCAGAAGGGTCTGTGTTTCATCTTCCCACCTGTCACATTAGTTTGTAAAAAAGCCAAACTTAAGGATGTGCCTTCTGTCATGTCAGTTAACTGGTGCTACTCTCCACACATTCCTTTGTAGAAGATGGAGCTGAAGAAGAGACCTCAGTCGGGGAATTCCTCCACCTCCAAGAGCACGTCGCCCACTCTGACTCCGTCTCCTTCCCCGACGCCAAAACCTCCCACTGGGCCGGGAGACTCTCTGTCCTCAGCCTCTTCCCATCCACGCTCCAAGAGCAGCGGTGGCTCCAGTAGTGGAACCATAACTGATGAAGGTGATACCATGTTGAATTAATTGAATCATTGTTCTGTATGACACAGTCGTTGCCACAGCAAGTACACAAATCGGCTTCACTGTAACTCGCAGCATTCACATACAAAGCACTTGTCTTGTGCTGGACACGAATACAACATGCTAATAATGCCTATGGCATTTTACATTGTATAACGTAGCCTAGCAACAAACTGAGATTTCCTCTACTCATATGAAGCCAGGATAAATTACACATAAGATTTAAAATGCTTTTTTTATTGGGGCTTTATTGTCTTCACACTTTATTGTTTCTTATCTGTGAAATTAAAGTAAATAAAAGCTTTGTTTCCACTGAGGGAAATGGTTTCAGCCTAAAAAAATAGACAGGAGGTAGGGAAGGTGCACATCAGGCTACAGTGTAGGCTACGGCGTGAGTCACAGCGTAGGCTCTGTGTCGAAGCAGAGCCTACGCCATATGTACGGCATTGATTTGATGCAGAAGTGCAAAGTATGATCACATTTCCTTAGATCATACTATATGTTGTTTTTGTCTTTTACAGATGAGCTGTCTGGTATATTAAAGAAACTGTCCCTGGAGAAATACCAGCCCATATTTGAGGAGCAAGAGGTATTCTATCTTTTATGTCAAAGGGGAATTCAAAAACATTTTTCTTTCAAATATGAAGTCCGTTTTTACCTTTGTTTCAATAAGTTTTGAATCATGAGTTCTCAACATGAAGTATCACTAAACCGCAGCACCTGAGAGGACTACATGGACTATGCAGTTCTAGGTACATGTTTAATTTATTGCACCTGTTTCATACAGTGTTTTAATCAGTTTTACTCTTCTTCCAGGTGGACATGGAGGCGTTCTTGACTCTAACAGATGGAGACCTGAAGGAGCTGGGCATTAAAACGGATGGACCCAGACAACAGATCTTGGCGGCCATATCAGAGCTCAATGCTGGAAAGGTGCATTTGATCGAACATATATTTTGCATCTCTGCGGAAACTTTGCTTCCAGTGGTGTGTTTCCAGGGATCTCTGGGCTTAGGTTATGTATTTTTTTCCACTTTCAGTTTTCCACAGTATAACCCAACAGTATATCATAATAAACTCTTAACAGCGTGAGCCAGCAGAGATAGGTAGAATTACTTTGAACTCGGATGGAAATTGGGAAAAACTTAAAGTGGATACCAGAGTGACGTAATATGTGGAAGTATATCAAGAGCATCATCTTTGCATGAAAATAACTGGTTTATAATGACCATCGTTGGTTGTCAACAGGGCCGAGAGAGGCAGATCCTTCAAGAGACCATCCATAACTTCCAGTCTTCCTTTGGTAGCAGCGCCAGTAACCCAAGACAACCTGGTGAACCACGCTGTGAGTGTCAAAGATGAAAGTTGAGCTATGAACTCAGGGGGAGAAATTGGAGCACTAGTACACGCAAAGACACAATCATAATCTGTCTCTCTACCTCTTCATCTGTTTTTCTTTCCTCAGCACCAACGGGTTGGATGAGACACCAGGTTCGTTCCTCCAACAAAAGGTAACCCAGCAGCCCTGATGCCTGCCAGGAAGTACACCAAAGGTACTTAGAATAAGAGTAAAATGCTGGTAACCTCTAGCAAGGGCACGAATAATATGGAGCCTTCTGGACGCCGGTGTCCCAGACCACTAGCGGTGTTACTGCAAGAGGACGCTGCAGCAAAACCTGACCCTGATAAACTGCCTTTGTAGGACCCTCCAGGACCAAACTGCACTAAAGTATTTCTCTTATGGATCCTAAAGCAGGGGAGGTGTGACGGGGCTGGCTGAGTCCAGTGCCCTGCTGCTTTTTGACATGATGCGTGGCAAATGGTATTTTTTTTCCACAGTGATACAGTTGCCACATCTACTGTTAACGCAGCACATGGGTTACACAGAGAGAGTTCTGAAAGACTAGAAGATCAAATACACAGCAGAGGGAGAGCGAGCTTGAGCCAAGAGAGATTATTTTATCCAAACAAATGTGAGAGATACAGCACATGTATTGTTAAAAAAAAGGCAAGGTACGTGAGGAGAAAAGAAGAGAGAGATTATGTGTATATTAAAAAGAATACAATAATAAAACAGGTGTTATCCAGTAATACTATGATTGAGACTTTAAAGCAGTGGAAATGACTGAAAAGGTGCACTGATGAGGAAAGAATATGGAGAGAGAAAGAGGGATGTTAGCCGAGCGATTTTTTTAGTCATCCAGTGTCTTGGACTGCTCTTACAAGTGTTTTTATGTCTTCTGTTTATGGGCCACAGTGTAAACGTAATAAAACGTATGCAATAATTATGTTTTTTATTTACGGTTTAAGATCTTATTGGACTCGAGATGAGAGGACATTGGCAAAAACATTTTGGGAGCTTTTTATGAGCAGCATAAATTTAGATTAGAAGAGGTACTTTGAGCAACAGTTTCCACTGAGCCTGTTCTATGTTTTTACATCTGGCTGCACCATTAAACAGTCAGTCTGCATGCAGAAAGATTGAATGCTATATCATTCCTAAATATCAGGTACTTATAGTCCATGTCTTAAATCCAAGGGATGGGCTGTAACAGTGTTCAGATGGGTCAGTTAAATATGAGATGACACTGCTGTCATATCCTGTCTAGTCATGCACTGTGTCTGGGAAAGATGAATAAACATACTGGATGCTTAAAAAAGAATCTGGATAATGAACTGAGTCACTAAACAGAAATTAAATGTGTGTCCAAAATTAAATGCTGGCAAATGAAATAAACTGAATATAAACTCTCCTAAGTGGTGCTGGGGTTTAATCGTTGGAAACCAGGTTTCAGGTTCAGCTTTGCCTATATGCAAACCAAATCTAATCTGATGTGGAACCATCTTCCTCCCACAAGATGGCAGCGAACTTCTATTAATGCAATAAATTAACAGAGTGGTACTGTCCAGCTGTGATGTACTGTTCTGTGTAGTGTGTGTTTGGCTCCTTGATTGTGGTCTCTTTAGTGGCATAAAGCGGGGCAATGTAACTAATCAATGAAGGAACTGTATGTTCTCTTATAAATGCAAAGTTGAATTCATCAGCAGTAAATCTCAACCTGACTCATTAGAGCACAGTCAGGGCTTTTGCTTCTTCAGCCTTACCTGCTCTGGTATGACGGGACTCCCTAAAATCTCCATCTGAATGGGTGTGGTTTTGCAGGACGTGGCAGTGCACACTTCAGCGAGCTCTGTGACTGTCTCAACCCGTGAGTGCACGTTCATACTTCATATAATATAACCTGTGTGCACCTTTGTAAGAGAGCAGTTCCGATATTCTGAATTGTTTTGGTTTGATGAAAATGAGAAGTTGGACTGACTGGTAAAGTATGGGCTAGTTTTATTTCTAAAAGCTTGGGAAATTAGGAAAACTAGACTGAATAATATACACATCAGTATGTGATCAGTTTATTTAATGCATGTCAATTGTGAAAGCATGCAGAATATACTACGCATATTTTCCTATAATTTTTATATTTGGTCTCACATATATGACTACGTTGACATCAGAATACAGACCTCCTCCACCGGAGTCAATTTTTGTTGTTGGACATAATTTATTCCATCTAAATATCAATATATTTTAGCACTATTTAGTTGTAAATATTTTTCAGTATAATATTATGATGGTCAATTTGAGAATTTATCAGCAGTCAGGTAAAAGTCATTTAAAAAGCTGCAGCCGTGCCTACAGTACAAGGAGCAAAAATCTAAATGTATCTTTGTAAATCAGTGATCACAACAGAAAATCATCTGTTTGAAGTTACAGTTAGTCTTGAGGTCTGTAGCTGTAATCTGATAATATATAATAACAATAATAGAAATAATCAGAGTTACAAAGTGCTTTACATGACGATGAATAAAGCAGACAAGACATAAAAAAAATAACTTTTAAAAGAACTGATAAAAAAGACTTCAATATATAACAGAGGAAATAAAAGACAGTCAAAATGAACTTCAAGCTCAAGTGAAATCAGGAAAGGCTCTCCTATAAAAAAAATGTTTTAAGAAGGGACTTAAAAGAGATCACTGACTTGGCCGACCTGATTTCCTCAGGCAGAATGTTCCCAAGCCTTGGGGCCCTGACAGCAAACGCTGTGTCTCCTTTAGTTTTCAGCCGGGCCTCTGGAACATATAAAAGACCGCTGCCCGAGGACCCGAGGCCTGAGGACTCCTCTTGGGGTTAAGGCAAATATAAGGTTAATACACAGCTTATGGTTTTGCTACCCTATCCAAAAAGTGACGAGACAGCCGAACGCAAACCGACGAGAACACACATCAGGCACACAACACTGTGTGTGCACGCGCATGATGTAAGGCTCCACCTGCGAGTTTTTAGGGAGTCCCCTGGTGTGACCTGGAGTTTATGGTGGCTAATGTTAGCTATACAAACTTTGGATAGATTTCACTGTGTAACTGCCATTACTGAGTCAGTTTGCCAACTTGAGAACTTTTGCCACTCGTGCCACTGGAACACCTCTTTTTAGCTTTAACCATTATGCCATAATTTTCACTTGAAGCCACAGTGGCCAGAGCACAGCAAATGATACACAGGCTCAGTTTAAAGGTACACTATGCAGGAATTGTCAGACATTGTTTGTAGAAAGTGTCGCCAGTGAAAGTGAAAGCCAACCCCAGATTAACTCTAGTTTTTTGCAGTTGCGTGTTTTTTCCGTGCTTTGATTCTTTGATTTTTGTAGCTTCCTCTTGGATGCGTGCTGCATATGGTCTGGCACCTGGTCGCTACCTTTTTATAAAGTCCCGACCTCACCTGCCCGCTGTGCCCTGGAGCATCCCAACCATAGCACAATGAGAAGAAGATTAGAAAATCCAGGCAGAGAACAGTCTCTGCAGATGAATACACTGACAAACACTTTTAGTGGGCCATACTTGATGATTTAGAGAGATTACTTTTGAGTCTATACATTTTGGTTGTTTTTTTTTGTTTGTTTTTTTTAGGAAAATCCTGCATAGTATACCTTTAAAACTTCCATGGGTGTAGCAGTTCAAGTCACATTAAGCAGCCAAGGAGGTGTAAAGGCTTCGTGTGGGGGCTCATAAGAGGTTTTCAATGACTTCAAGGTCCCCTTAAGACATGTTTAAGGCCCTTAAAACTACTCTGATTTGAATAATAATTTGTACTAACTAACTAGCTATAGTATAACGATTGAATAACTCAACTATGAATTGTCAAAACTTCTTCTCCAGAATCTATAGATATGCAAATATTTTGTATTTCAGTAGTTTAACACTGGACAGATGATGTTTCCTCCTGAATCTGTTGTATATCCGCGTTATATATAACTTCCAAACTTTATGATGTCACAAAAAGTAAAGTAACAACAGGTTTCTCTGTGTGTGTGTGTGTGTGTGTGTGTTTAGAGAGATACATGTTCAACACTTACACTGCTGTCCACATTTTCGTTTTTAGAAGCTACTGTTACCATGTCACTAAAGTTCAGAAACATAGACCATCCCCAAACATGACCAAATAGCAACACACTGGCGTTGTTGAAATGGTTATTGATGACCTGGATATAGACTGGCCCGACAGGCAGGCGACAGGGTTCCTGTAGAGTTTAATGAAAAGCATCACTCAGTGTAGGAAAGCTGTCCTCTCCAGGGCTGTGGCAGATTGAGTGTTCAGATGTACAGTCACATGTGAGCTGTAAGAAACTGAAGGAGAGAAAAATACATTTGGAATATATTAACATCACTGTGGCATGTGGGCAGCAAATGGAGTGACTCATTCAATTTCCTCCCAATTGATTTCATCCACATACGGTTTTGATTGGATTGAATAACATTTAATAATATTGTTTTTAGCTGTCAATACAGTAGTCATGCGGGAGTACAAGGAATAGATCATGGGTGCATAGAGGTCATTAAATCAGTGATGTAGTCTGTAATGAGTAAATTAATTTCTTTTAAACTGAATGTATTTTTAACTAGCTCTACTGCCACTGGTAAGATCCAGACAGCCTTAGCTAAGATGTCTGCCGCATCGGCTAAAAGTGGTCTCCTGCCTGTGGTAAAACGGGCTGACTGAAGGAACCTGAGTCTGTCTGAGTTGCACACTACGTTAAGATCCCCAGAAGAGATAAATTTTCACTAAGTGCCAGTTTTCCGATCTTCATCCCCTGTGCTTTCCTATAGCAGTACATACTGTTCTCCTTAACAGACACACTGAGGAAAGACTAAAACAAAACCAAATTTTGGTGGTTTGATGAGCATGTACCAAGGAGCATTTAGTCTTAATGTAATAATCATGAGAAAATATATCATTTTGTCAATACTGACAAATGTTAAGGAACATTTCGCAACATCCACTAATGCAAATGTGCTGCAAACTCTTGAAATGTCACTTGCCAACTTTAAATCCATTTCATCTGTTTTTAAAAGCACTGGAACAAGTGACATTATCCTAGTACAAGGTAGAATACGGTAAATCACTCCACAGCAGTCAGGAAATTCACTCCCATTATTGATTTTCCTTGGAAACCAATAAACTCCCCCCATTGTATTTCACCTGTTAAAAGAAATACAAGATGTTACGATTAAGAACCAAACTTAATGAGCTGTTATGGTGCTGTGCTCCAGCAGGTGTGTGCGTGGAGACGTGTGGGACTGGGGGGAAATGTGAGGCAAGAGACTTGCTCGCTGCTGGCGATGACACATTCTGCGTAACTTGCCAGATATGGAGGATTTTCCCAGCGTTTGGAGTCTTCTCTAAAAGCTTGGGTGCCATTACCATGAAATTCACTTTGTGGCCATTGGCCTCTGGCTGTACACACTGGTGTGGTTTTCAGATGTGCATCACCTAGGGCAATGGCTTTACTACAGTGTGTGTGTGTGTGTGTGTGTGTGTGTGTGTGTGTGTGTGTGTGTGTGTGTGTGTGTGTGTGTCCTGTGATGGTCTCTCAGACGCTGTGATTTAGTGGGGAACAGGGATTGCAGGATTTAGCCCTCTGGAGCTTTCACTCTGAGCAGGATCTCATATTTTACACTTTCTTTCTGTGCTGAGTTCTTTTTCTCTCACTTTACTTCTCTTGCCCACTTTGCACTCTCCTTCACCAGAGAGCTGTCAGCACTTTTACACATCCATCATTCTGTACAAGTAACAGTTGTTAATCAGAGCCCAACTACATCCACTAAGCTGTGTGCACAACTATCGTTGCCTCGTGCATTGTTTGTCCAAACAAACAGTTGCTGCCTGACTTCACGTTAGCATTCCACTGTCAACATTCATCCTTGTAAAAGTGACTCGTTTGCGCGAAGGATTTCGCAGCATCCTGGGTGTAATACAAGGCTGTGGATCTTTCACAGTCTCTCTGTCCCCCGTCTCTTATTCTGTGTACTTCACAATCACATACAGATAGAAATGGATCCACAGACACAGGATGGAGCAGATTATAGCGAGCATAGCAGGAACACAACCTCCATCTGACCCTTGTTTTGACCATAAAATGACCTCTGAAAACGCAAATCCAAATGTCAACAAAAGATTATCCCCACAGTGTCCCATAACACAATTTTCCCCCTCAAACCGATTGACACAGCTCTAGATACAGGGACTGACAGACATGTGACAGGAAAACACGAGTTGGAAGTGTAGTTTGTAGGATATGGCTCTAATGGGTAATATTTCCTTGTTGTGTGAAACCAGCAAAACACTTATTTGTTCAAACTGTGATTGAATGGGATGAAAAAATAATGTTGGCATAACAACATGTCCATTAACAATGCTCTGCTGTCATTGATTATACTCCATAAATGTTGGCATTGTACTTTTCTGCAAACTGTGGATATGTTATATTTGTATATTTCATATGTAGAGGATATGTTGAAATTGAACATTTCTTTGCATGTCAGTTTTCAGTTTTATGTTATGACAGTATTATGGATAACATGTGGTTCGGCTTAGACACAAAAACCACTTGGTTATGGCTTGGAAAACATAAAGTCTGGCCTTAAAAGCACTGGTTTGGTCACTACTGACATTGCTGGACATTTCTCGAACTGACATCCGCCTATGTGCTGAAAACATGGCTGGACATGCTCCCAAATGTTGGTTAATAAAAACCTGCTTCTGTTGCTACAAACATGGCTGGACATGTCTCAAACTGTGGTTAAAAAAAACATGCTTTTGTCCCTACAAACACAGCTGGATATGCCCCAAAATGTCACAGCTGGACATTTCTCAAACTGTGGTTAAAAAACACTTGCTTTTGTAACTAGAAACACTGCTGGACATGTCCCAAATGGTGGTTAAAAAAAGACCTGCTTTTGTGGCAACAAACACGACTGGATATACCCCGAACTGTCGTTAACAAAAAAAAAACCCACTTTTGTCACTACAGACATGGTTGGACATGTCCCGAGTTGTTGTTAAAAAACACCTGCTTTTGTCGCTACAAAAACAACAGGACACATCCTGAACTGTCATTAAAAAAGACCCACTTCTGCTGCTACAAACACAGCTGGACATTTCTCAAACTGTGGTTAAAAAACACTTGCTTTTGTAACTAGAAACACTGCTGGACATGTCCCAAATGGTGGTTAAAAAGACCCGCTTTTGTTGCTACAAACATGGCTGGACGTGTCCCGAACGTCATTAAATAGACCCATATTTATCACTACAAACACAGCTGGATATCCCCTGAACAGTGGTTAAAAAACGCCAGATTTGTCGCTACAAACATGGCCAGACGTGTCCCCGAGGGTCATTAAATAGACCCATATTTGTCACTACAAACACAGCTGGATATCCTCTGAACTGTGGTTTAAAAAAAAAACGCTTTTGTTGCTACAAACATGGCTGGACATATCCATACCTGTAGCGAAAAAACACCTGCTTTTGTTGCAACAAGCACAGATAGACATGTCCTGAACTGTCGTTAAAAAACACCCTCTTTTGTTGGTCTTGAATAGTGGCCTGCTGCAGTCTGCTGCTTGGCAGTTGTCTTGCCCAGATGTCACAGTTGTGTAACCCTTAATCAATCACAAGATCTATTCTGAGTTCTGACGCCTAAGTTACGTCCCTGTCAATAAGTCGTGCATTTCTACATTTTGTAATAGTTATGGTTTGTCAAGTGATTTTGTGCATCTCTGGCATTTCATTCTGTGACTTTCAAGTTCGTTGTCTAATTGTGTCCCGGATTTAAATTTCCTAGTCTTACGAGATCAAAGGAGATCTATTCCTTGTCCCCAGAAAACCTTCAATCCGTTTGGTTTTAAAACACTTAAAGGTCAGTGTGTGATTGTTTCTTACTGCATCTGTGAAAGAGATTTGAAACTTCACTTTTTTGTATGATGTTACGTGTGTATTTGTACATGTATGCACAGTGAGGGTCAGAACATGCGCCCTGTTTGACCTAAGAGGACCTCTTGAGCTGGTCATGTCCATTAACAATTCTCTGCTGTCATGGATTATACTCTGGCTCCACAAATCCTGACAACACCATTCCTGCTTTGCAGCAGTGTTTGCCAGACTTTGAACTCTCCTCCTGCATTCTGAGATCAGGGTCATCCATGGGTGAGGTCATCGCCTCTGTCAGTCCCACCCATCGTTAGAGATAGGCAAAATTTAGACCAATAATGTAAATTTCATCATATTGTCTCAAAAGGTTTTCCCCAAAGATTACTGATGCACATCCACTTATTTGCATGCATGGTTGGAATTGTTAGCTGTACTATGTATTAATTGTGTTTTAAGTTGTCTCCCTATATTGACCATCCCATCAATTATGAATGTCCATTAGAATCAGACTTGTCATGTCACAGCTCCGCACGGCTCCTGAAGTCCCACGGTGATGCTAACAGACATCTTAATCAATGAAAGCCACACTTCCAGCTGGCAGATGGCTTTCAGTAAGTCCTATTTGGCTCTGTGGTCATTATTCTGAAATGTGTATTAAACCACACACACACCCTTGTTGTGAGCACACACACGCAGCGGACACAGACATGCACTCACTCACACACACGGTCGCGTGCAAAGGTCTGTCCCAGCCGCGCTAGCACAGCTTTAAGCCTGAGCTAATCTGGAAGGCAGCTTGGATAGTGTTGCCAGTGGATTTGCATTGATACTAAAGCTCCCTGTAGCTTTAATGGCAGCCACTGACAGTGTTAGCACGACCTTAGGACCTCTTCAGATCCCCTGCTCCACCTGTCACAACAAATAAAACATCACCCCTGATGGATACTTTGAAACAGCGCCATGATATTTAGAAATTATCTTAGGTGGAACCGGACCGCAGCTCCACATCTTGGCCATGTCACCGTAGAATGTCTCAATAAGTATTTAGCTTTTACAGATACACACAGTGTGTGATAAATACAATGACAGAAAGACTATGTTTAGTCATTCAGGCACTGTATTTACTTAATGTATTGGAGATGGAATTGCAATTCTTTGATGTGAAATTGACAGTGCAGTCAAATTTCATATGCAGCCAATCATATTATCTGTATAGTATTATCATGGGTATAATTACTTTTTTTATTTTCCATTTGCTCTATTCTAAAGAGATGCTATAACAGCCACAATGTATTTTTACTTATTATGCCATCAATGTTGATTAATTTTGTTGGGCAATCAGGCAAGAAAGTACAAAAACAAATATGTACATATGAACAATCAACCCTGCCAACAACGCCCTCAAGAGTATTCTCCTATTTCTGCAATTTATGTGTGATCACATGTAGCACAAAATCACCAAGGGGATTCTCCTCTACTATTTCATCTTTATTTAAAGATGAAAAGTGTATCTCAGTCATAAACTTGCATGAGTTACTCTGCATAAATACACAATAAGCAGTGAGTGCTGAAGTGGTGTCACTTAACTGTTTGTAGTGCATGAATTTGTACACTAGGGTGCAGTGCAGCAGACAGTCATGCAAACTACATACTGTGCTTTTATTCTCAGACTATTCTTGTTTGTTTCAATGACAAGACACAACATATTACAATGGCATGCTTTTATTAGTTTAATGTTTCACAAGCAACCATTGAAAACAAAAATGAACATTTAAAAATCAAATGATACAAATAATTCCTTTACAAACATACTGTAAAATACACAGAAAAGCATATGTAATGGTTATTCAAGGTTCTTTATTTTTCATACATACATCTTAAGTGTATAGTCATGTGAGTGTGATAAAAGGATCCAGCCTTGGCATGACACAAGCTGCTGCTGATAACAGAGCAGTAGTAAACAGTCTGTATTCTTTGTTCCTTTTTCATTAAGGCCTATTCATTTGCAGGCATTTGTAGCTGCAGAGGGTGTCCTGCATTTATCCACAGGTCACTCAACCACTCTGGTTTGCATGTAGCAGCAACTGGTTTTGTCTATGAAAACAATCTGCCTGCAATCAGCTGAGGCAACTAAATAAACTGCAATATTAAATACAAATATGAGACTTTTAGAGTAATAAACAAATTTAAACATAAAGATATGACGTTAGTAAAACAAACAGAGCCTCGACATTCAGTACATCACAACTGAAGCTTTTTTGTTATCTCAAAAATCTACTCTGTATCAATTAATTAGGTTGCTAATGCTTTTCAGTTTAAATCGATAAAACAATAAAATATTTCTATGTAAATTCACAATAGTGATTTCAGTATGGCTGACGATGTGTGCTAACTCATTATAACAAGTCTACAAGACGCCTCTTTATCCTACACTCAAAAATTTTACAGAAATAAAATCGTACAATCAAGCCAACCAGATTGCAAGAGCACATCCGGTTACAAAATTCCAAATTAAACTGTGAACTGTTGAGACTTGTTAGAAGTAGTACAGATAACAATAAGGACAACGTTTGGCTAGCCCGCCAACACACTAAATCACATATTACTACAAGATAATTCCTCTCGCGCTCACAGTGGTGTCACATTTTTACTCCAGAGACTCTACATTGTGAAGGCTGTTAGATCCGTGACACAGTAAAGCTTTTGTTTTGAAGGCGTAATCATCTAACTTCCGGCGGAAACTTGGCCGCTTTACCGAGCTGCACCCAAACCTGTCCCACAGATACAACTTCATTCTGAAAACTACGTCCGCTGAATTCATTATCGGTTAGAAGAGGTCCCGTCCAGCGCTGTTTTACATTCACGTGCAGCAGGGTTTCGTTGTTAGATGTGTGTTTGTCTTTAGAGGGCCGCGGTAGCAAAAAAAAAAAAAGCCCTCCGGTCCGTGAGCTCCGTCGACCGCGGATAGCCTCGGTGTGAATCTGGAGATTTGTGCTTCTGCTGCCCTTCGCGTGTGATCCCTCCCCTCGCGCTGCTCAGAAAATGTGTGTGTGCTGCGCGCGGCTGCGGGCTCGGGTCGGGTTGGGCTACAGCGGCTTTCAAGTGCTCCTCGTAAATATGCAAACTCATGCACTAAATGTGGTTAAATCAAAATATAGGCTACATATAATTGAAAACAGATGACACTCTAATAATGTTATTGTTGGTAGCGTTTTAAATATTATTTTAGCAAGCAAACAGACGCTGCAGCGACGGAGTAAAGAGAAAATACTACATATGCATCTCCTTACTGTTGCTGAGAAGCCTACCAATCAAAGGGTGCAGAAATTAATGAGAAAAACAGTCATGTATTATTCGTTGTCACGCTCCTACTCAAAAGCACTCGTCTCAAATATATTTAAAAGCCATATAAAAAGAATTGAAAGGCAGAAATTCACATTAACAGACAGCACCTGAAAGCGGCATAGACTAAGCCCAGTGTGTGTATGTGCATGTGTGTGCGCTGGCGCTCTGTTTGTGAGGCAGAGAGTTGCGTGCGAAGAGCTCGACATGTCATTCAGAGGAATCCGCCACCTGAAACGCGAGGAAGTGAAGGCGACTCAATTGGGTATAAAGCATCAGCCAACATCTGCCCCGAGCAGTGCAAAGCTGATGAAAACATCAGCTCGGAGCTCATACAGGACCTCTCCGATTTATTTTATTTCCCTTGGATTTATCATTTGGCATAACCGAGTCGGTGCACCCAGGGAGACGCATCTCTTTTCTGCACTTTGAGTGAATGTGACTCCACAACCATCACTATACTGGAATTAACTCATACCCACAGGGATTTTGGGTCAGTGCTTATTTTTAATTTTGCGTGATTTTACATTTTAAAAGATCATTTTATTGTTTGTTTTTATGGATCTTGTGCTTTTGTAAATATTGATTAGATGTGTTGCACCAGTGTGTTATTGTATTTTGTAACTACTGGCAACTGTTAGTGGGCTATTAAGCTTTCAAGTGCAATGAATCTTAATATTCTGCTAATTCACACAGACTTTATTGTTTAAATTTTAACTACAGTTTAATTATAGCTATTTTGCTTTAATTTGGGGATGCAGGGATTTGCTGCATTTCACTATAATAGTAGCTTTTAATGACATAATGTGCAACAACCGGTCTGAACATGTTTTTATGCCCACTGTCTTGCATGTGTTAAGTTTCGCTCTCCAGCCATATTTAAGTTAACGTCTTCTCTGTCTCATCCGCAGCGCACCTGTTACCTCCACGGAGCGCAATATCATGATCCCTCCGGGAGACTGCATGTATGCAGGCAGAAAGAGGAGGAAGCCCGTGCAGAAACAGTTAAGGAGCGATAATCAATCTGTGACATTTGTTAAATCAGTGCTTGCTCAGAAATGGTTGCACATGTTGATGCTTTTTTTGTCTCCTACTGTGCCAACATGCAAGGGGAACTTCACTCTCAGACATATGGTCTGTCACATTAAGGAGTAGTTAAATTATAATGAATCACAGGAAGTTAGAGAGCGGCAGCACCACGAAGGTGTGAAAGTAACGGTATAAGCTCCAGTTGGTACACACTGCCAGTTTTAATATAATTGTAGCACTAAATAACATGTCATAATCACATAACCAGCAGTC
The DNA here is from genome assembly GCF_006386435.1 of Epinephelus moara. Classification (NCBI taxonomy): domain Eukaryota; kingdom Metazoa; phylum Chordata; class Actinopteri; order Perciformes; family Serranidae; genus Epinephelus; species Epinephelus moara. The sequence goes on along the minus strand of NC_065516.1, from coordinate 28,771,150 downwards.
TAATAATCATACTATTAAGAGTATAGCACTTAATATAAAGTGGATATTTGATTATAAGCCTCTTAAGGTTTGATATATGTCTGTATTTCCTCCCTCTTGATCCCTAATAATTGGCAGTGGAGTGACATTTAGCATTTTTTATTCTAACTTTGCATGTACATGTCATTACCCGCAGGCACAGGAGTTAAAGCGTGTGCCTGGCTGACAGTAATTTAGGTGTCTGTGGTTTTCATTGTTGAGGACAGTTGTTTTTTGGGCCATCTTGTCAGCTGATGTCATGAATAGTGAATTGTAGCTTATGTAAGATTTTGAAGAGGGAAGTGGTAATTTAACAAGGCCTGTGGCATTTATAAAGTTTTCATGTTTTGCACCGCCTTTGCTGCTGATCTGAAAGGAAGTCTTTGCCACATCAAATCAATACGGTTTGTGCAGTGGATGGAAATATACTTTTGAAATTCTACTCTGCTAGTTATGACGCTGGATATTTCAGGGCTTTGAATTATAATTCAGTGCCTCCAGTCATCCATTGATTTTCTTTGTTTAATATTTGAAGTAATGATGTTGTTTTGTTTCCTTTAGTTACTCATAAATATTGTTGCGCTCAGGAGGGAAGTAAACTTGAGATTATTTGAATAATCTTGTGACGTTCAGATATTTTTTGTACCAATAGTAGCTAGTGGAGAACATGTGATTATTCATTAATCAGAGTAAGTCAAAGTCAAAGCTTTCGTGAAAAGTATTCGTCTCTGTGGAGATGAACAGAAAACTCTCAGCTGTGGAAATAGGAGCTGACCATTACATATGCGGATCATGTTTAGTTCAGCTGGTAACGCTGTGGTACCTCATACTAAAATACACAAATAACTGTGCCTGAGGAGCATTTTACGTGCTCTGCGGCACCGAGAAGTACAGTGCAATATGACCAATAACATTAATATCACGAGTTTCTGAGAAGAGAAGAACAGACACAGTGGATTTAGGTAAATACGGATACATCACTTAAATGTAAACCTACAGGTTTCATGTCAGCATACAGAGAGGTTCTGCAGGGAGAAAAACAAAACTCATTTGTTTTGTCTTGTTGTGAAGAAACATATCGAACTGCTAAATAAAGAGACTTGTCATTGGAGGAAACCCAAGTCATCGTGGTGCATTGTGTATTGTGGAAGGCTGAGTAAAAAAAAACATAGTTTAAAGAAAGAGGGACTTGTGCAGAGTGTGGTTTATTTGGTCATATGTTTTACTTTCTTGCCATACTTAACTAGCGTGAGACAAAACATGAGTGTAATTATTATACAGAGGAACAAATATTAAGCAGAATTGACCTATCTAAAAAATAAATTCATACCAATTGCGCCCTTTAATTTTTCACACTGATCCAAAAAATTTAGAGAATCATATAAGCTCCACATTTTCCCCAGAGACTGACTTGATATGAGTTTTTGTGTAAGATACATTTAATACAAGATCTTAGCCAGAGTTTAGAATTTAGAAAATTATATAAATAATAGCATCTTTTAATATCTTTAAGACCAAAATCATGAGGGGTTGGCGAGTGTACGCTTTATTAAAAAGCTTGTGTCATGTTGTGTGGATGAGATTCAAACTAACTTTGCCATTAACAGTAGCGAGGCTCTGACAACTTCTCCGTGTGCTGCTGTCACTTATTGCCTGTTGAGTACTTTCTCGGCGTAGTCAAGTATGTCCCAACTAAAACACACGATTTAGTCGAGACCTTTTAGCAGAAACTGCTCTTATTTTACAGCTGAATGCCTGACACACGTCCCAATACCCATTTAACCCCGTCTATCTCTCGCCCCCTCTATCTGTCTCATCATCAGGAAGCCGTCCTCTGCCAATGAGAAAACCAACCCGTCCAAGCGGCACAGAGACAGGCTGAATGCTGAGCTGGACCGGCTGGCCAGCCTGCTGCCGTTCCCCCCGGATGTCATCTCCAAGCTGGACAAGCTGTCCGTGCTGCGGCTTGCAGTTTCCTACCTCCGTGTCAAGAGTTTCTTCCAAGGTAGGTTGAAAATTGATTTTAGTGGCAGGTGGAGGGGGTATCTAATTTATGAGTGTGGGTGTTTTTGTCTGAGTAGACAGTGTTGATAACTGGCATATAGGTCAAAGTTGTCCACCTCTGATACGCATTTATTATAAAACTGACCAACTAACAAATGTGAATTGATTCCAAGATAAGATGTAATGTAAATATCTATATTATTAATAGCAGTTGTAATGTTTATTTGTATTCTTAATAGCCACAGAAATAATAATATCCTGTTTTCTGTGGAGAAGAAACATGAATACTATTCTGCAATATTTTAAAAAATTGTCTTGTTAAAAATTTTCTACATCATTTAAAAAATATTGCCTCTTAAAAGCTGAAAAAAAATCTTGTGTACCCCATAATAATATTAGTCAAACACATGTGTTGAATGGGTAGAAATCCCCGAGGCTTTGTGACATGAACTGAGACAAGAGATACTATCCAGTAGAGCAATGGGCAAAGAGTTAACAGCACAGTTTACATTATAGGAGTTGTACTCTTCTGTGTTGTCTGGACACATTGTCTTAAAGGAAACACTTGTTTTTTCCATCACTATTTTTTGTGGTCGTGCCCCATTAAGTGATATAACAGAGAATGTGTTTCTTATTTTGTCTAACTCTCCTGTGTTGCCACCTTTCTTTTGGGGTTTGTTTTATAATTGAAGTTTTGTTTAGTTAGTGAGAATTATTTATGATGATTTTAAGAAGGCGTCTCTGATAGCATCAGTGTCAATATGAGGCATGTGTATCTATTCACTCACCCCAAATCCCTATGGCCCCTCGGTGTCATGTAATCACATGTAATTAAAACGTATATTGAGGCACACTCTTGTTTTCCCACCCTCCCGCCATCCACTGAATGCCTCCCTTCCTCTCCTTGTGTTGCTCCACAATCCGTTTCAAATATTCATGGGCCGCTCAGCATGTATTTCATTGCTGGTAGCCTCGGTTGCTACCTTATCAACTCAGAGGCTGTTGGCACAGCTGGATGCAACAGCTCCAAGACAAGAGGTAGTGTTTTTTTTTATAATGAAAGGAAGAATAAGCATCTCCTTCTTGTATTCTCAAAGAAAATGCTTGTAATAAAGTAAGAGGGAGGATGAAGGAAAGAAGAAGGGCTGTGGAGAGGAAGCAGAGGAGAGGTCCTGTGAGGATCACTAGTCCTGGGGGCTGAAAGAAAGCCCTCATCGAAATCTGTTTTCTTGGAGACGTTGGCGAGGGATTTGTACGGTTCCGACCAGCTGAAAGTTTTGCGGCCATCCCCTCCTCGACACATGTGGCTCTCCTCTTTCACCTTCTGCTCTTCTGATCCTTGCAGTACCCTTAATCTCCATCATCTGCTGCCTTGGTTTTGGCATGGCACCCAACAACTGGCATCCTGTTGGCCGGAGTCATGCAACTTTACACAACACACTTACTTGTTTTACCGTGAATGCTCATGTAGCTTAGTCATCACGCAAAGTTGCAGTACAGGTGCTAATTGGACTTATCAAAGGTGCCTTTCCCGGATAAGGGATCACGCAGAGATAAAGACCGCAACCGCTGCCTCAACGATGGGTGATGCTGAGGAGTGTCGGTGCCGAGTGAGAGCTGTAAATGGCCCAATCTTCTTGGAAAATAGAGAGGACTCAGTCATGTGTGTAAACCTGCTAAAAGTGTTGAAAGGTGTGTTGAAAGTGAGTGGGGTTGTTGCTCATGTGTTGTCAGAGTGTTAATAGCTTTCTGTGCTCACCTTCCAAAGTTACAGTCAGTTTTCAGGCACTAATATCAACAGTACAGGTGGCATTCATCAGGTGTTATTTTAGGATCTGAGCTCTTTAAACATGCATTAATGCCAAAGCCTCTATTTGTTTGCTCTACCTCTGCTGGATGCCTTGTCATCAGTGGCAGTTGTGACCAGCTTAGCTGGCTTTTGATGCTACGCTAATGAGATTAATCAGAGTGGAACATGAGGGATTTGGTTCTGTATACATCTGCAATCTCTGCCCTCCCTCTCTTTGGTCAACTCACCAAGTCACAGTCGCAGTTTTTTCCACTGATATTTAAACATGGAGTGTGGCCATGGCTCCTCCAGATAAATTTAAGATGACGAGCAACAAGTATATGTCCACATCCTTCCTGTGGTTTGGAACAACAGTCATAATCATCTTTTTTTTCTCCTCTCCTTTAATCACCGAGTCATTCACTAGACACATGCTAGGAAACCATGAAACCTGCAACCTTAAGTGTCATTTGCATTTATAAACTGTCCTATAGAGGAGGAGGAAAGAATACTCTTCTACTCATACTGATACAGTTCTCCTTTTTGTCCACTGGGGGGACTGTGTGAAGTTGCCACTTAGTCATGACTGATGTCCACTTCATTTGGTTGTGATTAGGTGGGTACGGTATTTGTCGACAAGTTAGACTGCACTTTGTTTTGTTGTTTTAAAACAGATTTACTGTTAATTTACTCCATTATAAAACAGTTGAAGGGATAGAGATACAGGAGGAGAAGAAGAAAATCGTGTGGCAGGTGGTTTTGGAAACACACTGAGATTCTACTGGTTGTCTCTTGTTGCGTGACTGCTAAAGGGTGGAACAAAGTAAACAGTATGTACCTATGTACTTTATGCAAATATACCCTAAGGCTTTGTGTGTGTGTGTGTGTGTGTGTGTGTGTCTGTGTGTGTGTGTGTGTGTGTGTGTGTGTGTGTGTGTGTGTGTGTGTGTGTGTGTGAATAAAAAGCGACATTAGACAGGGATTCACCTCAGCTTGTTTCACTTTTTCATCATATTCTATTAGATTCAGCTGCGATGTGCTCAGGGGCACAGTGAGATATATGACCTGGGATGACTCTGTGTGCTATTACATGACAAAATATATAAACAATGCTATTTGTGTGCAGTTATGCACTTCGACATTGATTTATAAATTGTCTTATTTCACTTTTATTCAATAGATTTTTTTATTCTGCCTGGAGGGTGCAGATATCCACTGGTGTAGAAGGAAAAACACATCTTTCACAAGGATGCCTGACACATAAATATAATTGGATGTACGAAAATATGTTCATATTCCAAATCTCATAGTCCTCTCAGCTGATAACCATTTCTAGATGTCCACATTCAGACTATTATGAAGTTAAACTGAAAAACTGATTTCATTTTTAGATGGACAGCCCCTCTGGACAAACATTTGTCTCTTCACTTGTTTCAGTGATGCTGCTATCCCAGTTATCTCTCAGTTGAAAGAGCACAGTGGAAGTACATACAATCATACCTCAGTATACCATGGCACAGGTTAAGCATGCCGAGCCAGCAAAAATGGGCCACAAGTCCAGAGGGGCCCCTCTGAAAAATAAGAAATAAAATAATAATAATATTTTTTAAGTCATCAGTTCATAGCCTACAGGCTGTGTGGAACTCTTTGTCCCATGTTTTTTTTTTTTTCATTTTTATTTTAGGTCAGGATATCTATATTTTCAGCATTTTTAGGCAGATGCCCAAGTGAGTAGGTCCATGTGAATGTGTGTGTGTGTGTGTGTGTGTGTGTGTGTGTGTGTTGACAGTCAGCAGGCTATAATTCCCTTCTCTTCCATGTTAGGGCTCTGCCCTCACTGTAATTGCTGAGCTTGTTAAATATTTACCCTAAGGATTAACTATCCCTCCTCCTTTGTCTTTCTGCCCGATTGCTTTTAATTCTCCTCCGGTGTGTACTTGTTTTTTTGGAGTCCGATTTGTGCGATTGTATTTCACTGCTTTTTGTCTCATTATCTGAAATTAGAATTTTGCTTTGTTTCAAACATTTAATCAGGTAATGACCATACATTCAGAGGGGATCAGGTAACTAAAGGCACATCTTCAAGGGAAAATTATTTGGTATTATTACTGAGATGCTGACAGGGGGCTGTTTTTGTTTATTTCAGGGACATAAAAGCAAACAGGATGTTTTGTAAAGCAACTGATGAAAATTCAGAGTGTGAATCGAGGAAATGTGACATATACTTTTACTCTTTTGAATCACCTTTCCTTTTGTTCCTCCTCTTTTATCCTGTGTCACTGGACTAAAATAAATTAAAACAGGCTATAACAGAGCAAGCAGAAGTCAGCAGGGCTGGAGATGAGAATCACATGGCAGTTACAAGGCAGAGAACCTAGAAACCACATACTGTAATACAGGGCAGCCGTCCCTCTTCCCACCTATTTATAAGGTGTGTTGCATTGCTATAGGCTTGATATTATTTGGTATAATTCATGCTAATGCATTTAAGTTTGCTGCTGGCATCAAATATGGCAGCATGGTCAGTGGCCTTATGCCTAAAACTATGATGCTCTAGGTACCCATCTAGCATCAATTTTGGACACCCAGCATGGATTTATAAAGAGGATAAAAGGATAAAGCATTTGGGGAGAGGCCCTGTTCATGCCTATTAAAGTTGCGTTAAGTTGCATACTTGCTTTTGGCCATGTTGTTGCGCTAGTTTGTCGTCTCTGTCAAGTACTGTACTCTAAAATGAAGTGTGTTTTTTTTACAAACTTAACACGTTTGTGAGTCACTCAGAATGGACCTTTGACCTACTTTTGGGCTGCAACCCACCAGTAGGGAACCACTGCACCAGAAACTTTAGTTGGCAGAGTGGCTAACTTCCTGTTTAATTGTATAGCTCTTCTACACTACTGAAATGTTGTCGGATTTTTTTTCAGGGGTTGTGACACTCAAAAAATTTATCCACTGATTTACAGACATTTCTTTCAATGGGAAAAAGTATTTTTGGGCCCAATGGCATCATGTGATGGTCTTGGAAGTTGTAGTTACACAATTTGTCCATTATGTCAAATTGGCATCAAGGCCTGGCGCTGTTCCTTGGGTTTGACACTCAGGGACGCCATGTCAATTTTCGTTCGTTAGATGCCTAGTGTCTTTTCGTAATACATTTCAGTGTTTACGGGAAATGTAGGTTTTATCACCAAAACTACTTTATGTCGTCTGACTAATGTGATGTACATGACTTATATGACATTTAACTCAGTGTTTCACATGGGACATGAACACCGGTCTCCTGGGTGAGAGTCCTGTGTTTATTTGAGCCATCAACCACCCCTCGCTCTCACCCAACTTGTTCTTTCTCGCTCTTTATGCTACGTCATTGCCACAAAATTATTGGAAAGCCCAGTACGTCACATTCAGACACTAAAGGCTGCCTTGTGTGTCGGAATCAGATGTCGACAGCTCTGACCAAGCTGCTGTATTGGCGCCCTGGGAATGAGAACAGACTGTGTGGTCACATCCAGCTTCATTCCCTCTCACACTCTCTGATGAAGCAGAACATTTTCAAACAAGTATTCTTTGAGAAAAGGTAATTGTAAAGCATGTAAGCTTGTGACCAGACGATTGGCGGTTCAAATCCCCAGAATAGCTGGAAAAGTTTCAGTTGGCAATCACACTCTCCTGGACGACTACTGTTGAAGTACCCCTGAGAAAGAACTGCACTCGTATTTTTGGAACAGAGCGTGGCATTACATTGACATTAAACCCTGACAGCTAGTACAATGTGTTAAATGTAAGAGTGTTGGCTGTGTGCATTACTGTTATGTGCAGTGGTGGCTATTTTCACTCCATGTGTGTGCAATGAGGTGTGATAGACTCTTATTTTGACGGCGTCTGTCACCATATCAGGTCTTGACCCTCATGGCACTGTGATCAGATTCCCCATCACACCCTTGGGGGAAAAAAAGCAGCAGCACTGGCACTAATCCATACGTATATCTCATTGCCCGTATCTCGCTCTGTCCTCATCGTCATTCTTGGGATCACACACACAAGGAGTGTATCCTACATTTCGTCCAGCACACTAGCTTCTCCACCCACAGTATTGACTCACAGGAAAATGCTTTTGGGGACCTTCAAACCACACTGCTTTGTGGGTTTTTTTGCATAATTTGCATTTTATCCTGTTCTTCCATGTTTCATGTTCTGTTCCAGTTAGAGAGCAGAGGAAATTTGAAGTTGAATGATGGGTTTCAGACGAGTTTAAAGAGGGTGTTTTTTGTTGTCTGTGATTCTGGGGAAATGGTATGACCAACATCAAGTTTCAGTTAACTCCTCAGATGATTAAAATCACCAAATTGCTACCTCTTACAGGAACCTCCTTTAAATAAGTTGTCTGTATTTGCCAGTAAATGTAACTTACTGCCTTATTGTTGCTTGTTTCATGATATTATTTATGATGTTATAACATTATATTGTAAAACTACAATACAGAGAAGTGGAATGACTGACTGACTCATTTTAGATCAGCATGCAACAACCCGTGTCCTGTTTGGCTTTTGGCATCTGTATACCATCAGTTTTACCACACATCAGTTTTACCACACATCTATGGTTAACTGAGCAGAAGCTGAGGCAGATTATTTAACGCTTTCTGTCTGATATCATCTTGCAGTAGCTTTTCAACAGAAGTGAGCTATATATGTCACTGCTGTCAGTTGGGTTGGAGAAGTCTGTGCCTTCCATTGTAATATTGCATGTACTATACCTAACATTCTTCCCATTTATCCATTGTAAAATAATACATACACACATATTATTCAACACACTTTGGCTTCTGACCTTCATTTGTACACTCTCCTGCATAGCTTATGCATTTTTTTCCTTTTTTTGCATCTCAGAATAGACCTGCACACTGACCTCCATGAGACACCAACAGCCTGGAAACCATCTATATGTCTTCAGTGCTGTATTGCTTAGCTGTCAGTAAATGATCCGCCCTGAAAATCATCAATGTCTTGCAATACATCATAGCAGCCCCTAAAGTTACCACCAAAACAAATTTCATGCCCAAATATAAATGCCTGTGGTGTAAACGTATCCACATCGCAGCGAGGTGTATTTATAAATGTGTGTGTCTGGAAGCCCTCAATTAAAGCCCCACCTTCCCTCATAGCTGTCAGTCCAGTCACAGCGTTGACAGGGTATGGGAACACACAAACATAGACACTCACAAAATGTGATGAGAGATCAAGTGCAAGTATGCCTATCTGTGCCAGGTTTGGTAACGTGACATGCCGATTGCCTCACTGCTACGCAAAGTCCATACAACAGTGTTTAGATCTGCACTGCGCATCTGTGTTGCTAATCTCCAAACGTGTGTCAGTCAGTTTCAGTATGTGTTGTCTGCCTCTAACTGCTGGGTGAGCTATTATAAAAGAGGAAGAGAAAGGCCACAGAGCCCACAGACTCACGGCAGGCATACGACACTTGTGACGTCAGCAAGCAGACAGGAGACGGTTTTGTAACTAACCAAGTATCATGCAATAGAGGAAGGATGGAACAAGGCAAAACAATCAGTCTAGATCCTTAGTCTCTCATCTACACATTTTAAGAGAATTTCCTAGTTGTAAGCCCCCTGTGCCAGACTGCTGGGGTTAATCTGTTTCATGTCAAATCTGTATCAAATCGCGTCAGTACAAGTGCAGACAATTTGCTTACCCTAAGAAGGAAGTGTTGCAACATGATAGCAGTTTCTGAATGGGGTCTTTGCTCAGGGGTGAAAATATGTATCAGGTCACATTATAGACAGACTTTGTGTTTACTAAACTCTCAATGACCCCACACTTTTTCCTTCCCCATATTCTGCAACCCAACGGCAGACAAGACTGTAGGGCAGAGGCCAAGACAAATCAGCAGGCTGCGTGGACTCTAAATGAAGTGAAAAGGTTTAGCATTAGAAAGGTCAACATGTGGTCAATTCACTGCTGTTTTCAGAGTTTGAAATAAAATGTCTTCTCGAAATTTGAGAATCATATACTACAACCGCTTCACATTCTTAAATGTTGCGGGGAGATAGTATTGGCAGCTTGTTCAAATTACACTCCTAAAGTCCATTCCAGCACAGATCTGTTCATGTTATTACCCTGAACTAATAGTTCAGCCAGTCACCTTTTTTTGCTTTTTAGAGGAGCTCTATACAATAATCAGAGTGTATCTATGATTTAGAAGGTTGTCTGCACATGGCTCTCAACACGAACAGGGCTAATAACGGCAACAGTGCTGACACAGCGACTGGTGTTAATCAAGGGAAACTGGAGGGTGGGCTTTGTCCGGATATCAACAGTAACAGCAGTGCAAAGTGGTGGCGATTAGCTAGCCAGTGGGATACGAACACAGGACAACAAGCAGCTTGCATTACATTATACACAGAGAGAACTTTCTCTGCTAAGGATGCCTTTACTCTGCTATATCTTTACATAGCAAATAGTGGTTTGCTGTTTTATTAATATTCTAAATATTGTATACAGCTCATTTAAAGCAGCCAGTTAGCTTAGCTTAGTTTAGCACAAAGCCCTTTTACATTCATTCTTTCATTCATTTTCTGTGACCACTTATCCTCTTAGGGGTTGCAAGGGGCTTGATCCATCCCGGCTGACATAAGGCAAGAGGTGGGGTACACCCTGGACAGGTCGGCAGACTATCACAGGTTTAACATAGAGACAGACAACCATTCACGCTTGTTCACCCAATTAACCTAGCCTGAATGTCTTTGGATGGAGGGAGGAAGCTGGAGTACCTGGCGAAAACCCACACTGACACGAAGAGAACATGCATACTCTGTACAGAGGGGCTCCCCCACCCTGGGGATCAAATCCCCCACCCCGGGTTTGAACCAGGATCCCTCTTGCTGTGAGGTGTCAGTGCTACCCACTACACCACTGAGATATAACATGTTAATGAGTGAGCTTTAAAGGTGCTACTTTCGGAGCTACTGTGTTTTCAGTCTTTTTGCTAAGCTAAGCAACTTGGCTGCAGTGTATTTACTGAACAGATTCAAGAGTTGTTGCAATTTTCTCATCAAACTCTCTGTTTATTTCCCAAAATTTGAAACTATATGTTTAATTTTCTTTACTCACTTATAGTGTGTAGGCTGCCTGCTCAGTGTTATAATGGCCTATAGCCTATCCCAGCATGGGTGGAGAGTTGGTAAATACTTTTGACAGGTCCCTCACCGTAAATCTAAGATCTACTGTTTAAATATTTGTGTGCATTGCATATTTGGACAGAGGGCAGAGTTAGCACCCACTCTCCAAAAGGCACTTGTTGAATGTAGAGTTCACACTTATCCCCATGTTCTTGCAATTACGCAGAACTGCCCCTCATATTTATTTTGCCCCAAAAAGTTTGAAATGAAGAAATAATGATTCTCATATGGTTGTAGATATTTACTAACTATTTTATTAGAATCCAAATAGCCTAATTTTGGTTCTTTCAAGGGACCTATTCAGGTTGACCTGTGGCACTAATATCATGGGCTCTCAGGTTGTGTCTATGGACTGAGTGCACAGCTCATTAACCCATTTGTTACATCTGTCTATACCTTTTTTGAAGTGAACACTCAAACTCACTCAAGGTCCAACCCTTCGACCTTTTCATTCGCCTCTGTTGTTTGACCCAATCTTGGTCTTACAGGGATTAGGAGATAGAAATCAGCGGGAATCAGTTAAACTTCTTGGGTAATTAGTATCAACTTGACGAGCTGTGAATCAATGCTTGCATGCTGATTTCTTGATGCCTTAGCTGCGTAGGGCGATTGCACATTTCAGTCCTCCAGCACGCAATGCTTCAAAGCCCAAAGGATCCAAGGACTTCAACCCATCAGCCCATCATATCAGTTAAATGTCATATGTCACAACAGGCCTGAAGACAGATACGAGCAGACTGGCCAGCGCTATTCTGGTGTTGGTGGCACGACATCTCCAGTTCACCCGGAGCTGTTCCATTACAACACTTACATTATGAGTTATAAAAGGTGATGCTATGAATGGCATGTTTTCTTAAAGTGGACCAAAGCGGCATTTTTTTCCCTGAGTAACCAGCACAACTGCCAGCAGGCCATATTCTCACGATTTCTTTTAACAGTTCATTAGATCATCTGATGTAGCTTCTCATCCTGATTCACATCAGTTTTAGTGATCAACACACATCAGTAAACCCTTATAAGACCTAGTGATGTGTATTGATTAAGAGCATCCAGGGAGATAATGGATCACAACATCCCAAACTGTGTGTGCGTGAATGCTGTTGAAGCAGAGAAAATTTGCTCGTATGTGTGATTAACATCATCAGATGGGGGTTCACATCCTGTCACCCCATTTCCATCTACGTCTTTTATGAATTTTTTGTCCTTCTTTCTTATTCTTTTTTCTTTGACCATGACCATGATAACATTTCCCCCCTCACCCCTTTATTCCCTTTCTCCCTCCCTATGGGGTTCTGCCCTTCTGTTTGTTTCACTGACCTCTGTGAAAGAAAATCACCCCTCATCTCCATGTGCTTCATGAAGAGTGCGTGATCAGGCTAAATGCCAGTGCTCAGGCTTTTCTCCTTCCTCTTTCCTACACATGCGATGTCTGTAATTCCGTGCGACGAGTTCTATATACAAATGTAGATGTATGGCTGCTTAATACATTTCCAGTGTAAATGTTAATGTGTTCTCGCTGTTATGACTAACCTAATACCAGTGCTCAGGGTCTTATCATTCCTTTCCTTTATTTTGGCATGCTAAAACCCTGTCCATTTGTTGTGAATGGGGTTAGACAGACATAGGTTTATACACTAAAGTCATATCCTTTTAATGATTTTTTTTATTTAAGTTTAATAAATTTCTCTGTGGAACATTTTAACATGTTTAAATTTGACTATTTTTATACTAAAAATGGTTGGGTCAATAAAGCAGTATTGGAGTTAACCACACCAAGGATGCAAGGGTAGAAAATGTGTCACATGTGACCCATGTGTCACACCAATCAAACACAAGATAATGGGTTGGTTTCACACTGTTTCTGTCATTTTTAAATCAGGATTATTTACCCAAGCAAAAATATAGCACAGTTTGGACCAACCATCATCTTGGGTTTGATTGGGACCCAATGGTTTTTTACTCATGGGTCCTGTGTAAAGTTAACCCAGTATAGCGTCTGTGCCATAACGACCAAATGTGTGGGTCAATTTTGACTTTATTTATGCACCCAAAAAACAGTGAGTGAAAACTGACCCACTGGTTTTCAGTGTGCATAAATGTTTCCCCAAGACTCCCCAAGAGGAACCACCTCATAAATTATATTGAGATCATTGTCAAAGTCACTCTAATGAAATTATTTAAGGTGGGATAACAGCTCCTTAAAGTGGGATGAGATCATTTTTGTTGCACTATCACCACAAGAAAAATTACACTAGTTGCTTTATATAGTATATTTCAATTAAAATGCTATATATGCTGTATATATATATATATATATATGTACTACCCACCCAAAGGTTCCATGCTAAATTGCACATTAGTTGCATGTCGTCTCACTCTCCCACCCTCTTGCATGTGTGTTTGCCCCCTCTGCTGTAATCAGCCACACAATAGCTGTTAACTAGCGCGACAGGACAGCCACGCTAATCCCTTGTATGTGTCGAGAAGCATGAATGGAAAAGCCGCCTTATGCATTTAGGATCCTCACAGCTAACTCATTAGTTGCTTGAATCAAAGGCATGACACTGTCTTTGTCCCTTCCTGGCCTCTCGTGCCTCAGACACTGAACTCGCTTGAGTGGAGTTGGACTCTGTCGGCCCGAGGGAGGAAGGGGGGGCAACAGAGCCCCCTGGGATCACAAAAGGCCATAAGTGAATTACTCAAATCAGTGCTGAGGGGGGCCCCATTAGACGCTAACTGTAACAGCTAGTGGCGGCCGCTCAGCGAGGGAGGTGTGTTTGTGTGCAAGTGTGTGTGTGTGAACAGACGGGTAGAGTGTGTGTTTGAGTTTGAGTGAGTGTGAATAGACAGCCAGGACTCATGCAGAGGGAGCAGAAGCCTTTGTTGGCCCAACACTATTGTTGGAAACTGTCTTGTGTAATTACTGCCACAGCTACCGCCTAGCGCGCTGCTCTGCCTGAGCAAAGGAAGCTCAGAGGGACAAGGAGGGAAGCAACAAGCGCACCGAAGCCCCTGGAGTTTGAGTTGATAATTATATTATGGAAGCACTTTAAGCATGCAGTGGTGCTGCAAACACGCTGACAAATCCCAGCTGTTGTTTTACATAGTTTATAATATCATGGCATTCAATTAGAAATCTCACATGCTGAAGTCTGAAGTCAAGTAAATTTAAGGTTCAGAGGGTGTGCAAACTGTAGTTAATCTACAGTTATTGAATGGTGATGTTATTGGCAGATGTATTTCTTATTACAAACATTTGTTCTGCTTTTGGTTTGCAGTGTAGCTGTGCTATTTTTACAAGCACGCCACTGTAGCATGCTTAACCCCAACTACACCCCTTTTGGCTTAGATTAACTAATTTCATATTGCCAATTTATATTCATCCCCTCACACAACAAACAAATAGACTTTGTTGATCTCCATGCAGACATGGAATATGGTTTACAGATTCAGCACCGCCCAAAGCCACATGTTGAAAGCCCATTTGATAACTCATTAAGCCTCGGAACAGTCATTTTTCTATTTGTTGTGGCATGCAGGCAATTCTGCTCAGAATCAGCTTTTTGAGTTTATGAAAAAGTTTTGCGACTGTTTATTATGAGATCACTGAATTTAAAAACTGAATCCATTTTGCAGCAGTGCTGGAATGTGTATGACCAAAGAAAAAGCCCTACATGTGGCCTTGATTGGAATTCAGCATTGCAGAATTAACCAAATCAGTAGTTGAATCCAAGAATCAGATTTTGTTATTGTTGAGCCTGTCTGTGTCCCTGAGTTATTCTGTTTGCATGCTTTAGAGACAGCCCACAATGAACTGATTGATGACATAGATTCAGTCCCCTGTTGCCTCCCGAGTGCACACCCGAGGCCTATTAGCTACAGCACAACCAATTTAACATGGCCACCCGCATAAAAAGCTCACTGGTGTCAGTAATGCGATCTGTTGATGGCTAAACCGAGCGAATGGAGAGGCTATTCACAGCGGCTGATGAATGAACTCAGCGACACTGCTGCTCTGGCACAATACCGAGCAGCATCACACCAAGACAAACCATCGGAGCAAAAGGGAAAAATCACAAGAAAGTGACTACTCAATTTAACAAACTATGTTATTGTTCTGTTGTGTATGAAACAAATTCTGCAGCATCACCTGAATGCATCCTTTTTACCTGCATACTTTCAGTGTATGTTTAAATACCAACACTTAGTCAAGTGAAGGAATGAATACAAAGGAACTGAAGCGTGGGCCTTTTATAAGCAATATTACTAATGCAATCAGGATTGTGTTTGTTCTCTGAAGACTCGCGTGGCATGAATTCCACATGTACTTCATGTCATCAAGTTGTGTCTGTGCACTGGCTGCCGAGGCTCACTGTACACCAGACCGTTTGATTTGTCTGTCACCTCCATTTATCTTAATTGAAGCATGCTTCAGTGTGCAACAGTGGCCAGGCCCGGTCCCTGCTGTTGTTGCCTAATGTAAATCGATATGTTTCCATGTGGTTGGAAAGATCACTAACCAAAGGTGGCATCTGACCCGATACAGCTCAATACGCTAACTACCGTCAGCCAGATGAGGTCCCCTTTCATCAGCATTTGATATGGGAAAACAGGAGAACGTAACTCGCCTGAGTAAAAATAGTCCCTCAGATCATGTCAAATGAAGTTAGGGTTATTTGGAGCAGCTTTGCGGGGGAATGGGTTCTTTTTTTCAATCTCAGACAGACTGTGTTGTAAATTCACCATACAAATTTAACTGATACTGAACCAAGATATATATTGCTGTGTATGTTGTATATCGCAGAACATGTATTTCAGTAAGAAAGAGCCGTAGTAAGGGCTAATTAAAGATAACTAGAGAATGTGATGCAAGAGGATGTTTAAAACAGTTTGTGCATTTTTTTATTGGCTGGCAGGCCTTCGCTGCACTCACCCAGAGCAATCTGAACTCTGTTTGAACTGCTGCTCTCTGCCGAATTATGATCGAATGAGTGAGCCTGACAAAATATTTTTAGGGTGGAGAGAGAGATTTGTAAGTGGAGGGTATGGCAAGTGGGAGAGAGGGTATAGACAATCCTTCCTTATCACAGACACACACACACACACTTGGGTGCTGCAAAAAAGAAAGACAAGGTGAAGCCAAACATCAGTTAACAGCAGCAGGATGGTCTCTGACTTGACAGCGTCCAGGCACATTGTTAAAGAGGAACAGCTCTGCAGGGGCAAATGTCTCACCCAGGCAGCCAGGTATCCAGTGAGTCAGGATGGCAAAGTGTGTGAATGTGTGTGTGTGTAACAGGGTGACTGAGAGGGAGAGAGGCAGTTGCGTGACTTGTGCTTGGCTCAGCCGTTCAGCCCCCCAGGCAATATTTGTTAGCCAGGAGAAAGGAAGGTATATATCTTAAGTGTTCGACAGTAAACAGAGCCGCGACGGAGCCCTAATGCTCACTGGGATTTGTTTGAGATGTGTGCAGTTGTGTGTGTGTGTGTGTGTGTGTGTGTGTGTGTGTGTGTATATTCATGTGTGCACTGCAAAAAATGATGGGCAGGGTAAGGGTTTCATTTTGTATCCCCTCATGCATCAGCATCACTTGAAATTTCATCACACTGATAAAACAAATGAGAAAAACTCCAGTGGGAAATGATGATTTCGCATAATAACACACGTGCATACAAACACACAGAGATCGAGCTACAGGGCCGCTACAAAGTCACTTCTTGATGCCGCCTTTGTGTTTTTATACAGAACCAAACAATGACGGAGTCATGTCTCTCCAGTGTGTTATTTTAGTCAGCAGGTCAGCATTGCAGAAGCAAATAAGGTATGATGGGCAGGATGTTTAACACAACAGCACTGGCCTCTAGTATAACATTTAACATATGCATTAGCAGCGCTTTATAAACAATAACAATGGCATTAACATAGTTGTAACAATCATTTACTGTCCCTGTTATATGGCAGCTAATATGTCCGCTGCTTGGAGGGTAAGGTGCTCCTGGACCTCATTTTTTCCCCAATTTTTTGACATTTTTGGCCCTGTTCTTCTTAAGTTAGCTGCTAACTGCTATCAGCTGCGTTTTAAATCTCCCAGCTGTGGGACACACGCAAAATACACCTTCAAAACGTCACATGGGTTCTGTCCTGTCGGCTGTCCCTTTTATACAGACATCTTTTCGGTGCTGTTACTAACTCTGCTGTCATAAAGGCGAGACAACTCTGTCCCCCCCATTGTACCTTTTATTGTACCATTTATATAGAACGGTAAAGCAGCATCATGGCGTGAAATTCCGGCCTTGAAGAGGCAGTGTAAAAAGGGCATATGCCAAGATGCTGTTGACTCAAGACATTCATTTTATAAGTGTTTGCTTTATTCATAAGTGTGTTGAAATTGTTAATTCTACTTGAAAACTTGAAACCAGCAAAGTTTTCCTGATATAAATTTACTAGAAGATGAGCCTTTCCATTTTTTAGTGTGTGTGTCTGCAAGCTGGATCGCTGACCTCCCACTGGAGGTTTTCACTAACATCACGAGCACTAAAGGCCCACTGGGGGAGTTCATGGTGAAAGCTCTCTGAGGCTTTCTGAGTGGCTTAAACTGTAGTGTCAACTGAAAAAAAAAGAAAAAAGAGTAAAAGAAGTAGTGAGTCAATAATAGAGGAGGAGAAGAATGCTATTTTTAAAAGTTATGTTGCAGTCCTTTCTTGAGATGAGCTGTGGTTATTGTGTCAGTCTTCTTTGGATGTAAGACACTAGTGGTGAAATAACCCCAGCACACACACACACATACACACATTAAAGTATTTCATATGAAGCACTTTAGGAATCTACTGTCACATTCAAAACAAATATTTGAGTAACATTTTTAAAACAGGAAGTGCAATGTAGTAGCCTTTTGTAAAAAATAGTACATACGTGATGAAGCAAATTGGTGCATTTTATTGTTACTGTCAGTTATATACTCTGAGGTTACCTAATTTGATCAAATGAAACAAAAATTCTTTTGCCTGCTGCAGCCCTAACTGAATCTTAGACACACATCCCCTCTGTTTCATCTCTTACTCTTCAGTTGGCGATTCAGCTGCTTTCACCACTTAACATGTCAACTGACATTTCGACTGCATCCACCTCTTTCTCCTCTGTACTGACATTTAAACTCCTGTCAGTGCTTACACTTTGACTGCCACCTTCAACCCTTGCAGGTCTCAGATCATTTGCAGATTTACTGCAACTGCTTTCAGTGCTCACACCTCAGCTGACACTTCACTGACATCATATTTCTATTAATACAATTGAGCTGGCATGAGGACTAAACCCAAATAAAACCCAAAACCTAATATCAACATTTTTTTAAAATCTTATTTAATTGCACTGCATACATATTTGTTCAGCCTGTCCTTGTTCTGCGCTCTCTATTTTGTATGAGAGCTCTGCTTGGTGCCAGGGACTGTTGGTCATAGGATGGGCTAACTGTTGGCATCACACAGCTAACAGTCATTAACGGGTTTAGAGGCCGAGTCGAGCCATTTTAATGTCAGTGTGAGTTTGTTGGAACCATTATGACAGCTTGGTGTCGGATGTAAGCCATAAATATAAATCTCGATTCTTAAATTTGTTTGAGCTAGAATCCTGTTTCTGCACTTCTGTTTTCAGGCGTTGTCTCAGATTCGGAGCTTCCAATGTTCACTATTTATTACTACTGAAGGTCCAGAGCCAAAGCAATTGGGGCGACCTTTGCTGGCACTATTCTCTTTTGCTTTCACTTTATCTGATACATCAGACTACAGTAAATTTATCCTCTACACTTCCACTTCTTGTGTAGTGCCTACACTTTAGACTACATTTCAACTGACATCTTTAATTTTATATGCTTGAGATGGCACTTATCTCATTTTAGGCTTCAACTTTGACTGACACCTCCAGCTCAATTTGCTCCCTACACATGAGCTGACATTTCAGCGCCTTTCAGTGCTTGAACTTTAACGAAGTCTTCGACTCCTTTCAGCACTCCCCTTTGACTAAAACTTCAACTTCACTCAACGCTTACGCCTAAATTTAATAATCAACTTCATTTAGTGAACATGAGATTAAGTTCACTTAATCTGCACACTTCAACATGTTTCAGCAGTTCCATTTCAACTTATGTTAGTATTTGTACTTTAACTCCTTATTTCAAATATAACATTTCAATTGCCTAATTTCAGCAGTAAGCTCATGTTCATTTTCTTCAGTAAAGTTGGCCTTTTCTAGTTTAATATGACCTTTTTATCTCCACAAATGTCCATGTCTTTTATTCTATCTGCAAGGATCACGGCAGATCTGTTGTCTGTCACGGAGGTTCCTTTTGTGTCTGTGACCTCATTAGAAATGGAGCTACAGGCACCAGGCCTCTGGACCTTTCAGGGACGAGCACAGCGCTGATCTGATGACTTATTCATCAGGCACAATGACACGACTTCTTAAAGATGGTACATGACAGAGAGCAATGGGATCAAGTCAGATCATCATATCAGGTGCAGGAGCTCATCACGGCTAATGCAGCGAGATAAGTGCAGCCTGAGTACAACACAGGCCACAGTTAGAGACACTGTGGTGAGTTTTGAATTCAGATTTAAAGTCAGCTCAGAGGCAACACAGCGGATATTTGCAACAACATGAAGAACAACAAGGAGAAAGAGAGAAAGAAAAGAACTAGAGAAAATGACAGAGGTGGTGGAGAGAAGTGTCAGACTCTGTTTCTGTCCCTGAGGATCGTGTTTAAATTGGCATGTTGCAGAGAGAGCACTGTTAGACTGAATTTAAACAGCTGCCGGCTTCACCCACAGCAACACACACTCGGGCCCTCCCCTGCTCTAGGTTTGCGTGCGGAGCAGGGAAATTCTCCATGCTAATGTGCCAGGGTTTGTTTTCATCATCAAATTGCAAATGTTTTAAATATGCATCACACACGCACATACACATACACACACGCACACACACACACACACACACACACACACACACACACACACATATACCCACATTTATCCAGTCAGAGCATTGACAGTCTAATCCTTGTTTTCATACAGTGTCATCTGTCAAATATAGAGCTGGAAGTGGCTTCCACCCATGTTTATTTTTCATACGCCACTCCCATAATTTTTCAATCATATTTTATTTCCAACGCGGCATTTCTTGACCTGTAATGGATCTCAACACTTTGGCTGGCTGTGTCTCCAGATTAACACATGCAAGAGCTTTTCACAGTTCGGGATAACAATTAGCCCGAGAACAGGGAGATTAAAGAGGGAATTGAGGGGCGTCTCGGCATGTTTATATATTGACTGTACAGCCTGGAATATGAAGCTTTCACATCTTAAGCCCTTAAACTGCAAGTTACCACAAAAACAAAGTCAGTTAACCAGTCATTTAGTGACTAATTCTTATAAACCTTTATTTCCTGAAAACAAACAAGATTTCCATATATATATATATATATATATATATATATATATATGTGTGTGTGTGTGTGTGTGTGTGTGTGTGTGTAATTACAATGTCAGATGTTTTAATTAAATGTGAAATAATGAGGTACACATATGTAAAAGTAATCCCTGAGAGCAAAAACCTCAGGTTTCATCTGTTCTGAATTCTCTGTTTGCAACATTTTTGTTTTTTTCTCTATTTTTGAGACAAGCTGACATCAGATTGTGACAGATTTCTTTATATCATCATCTGCTTCAGGCATGTTACATTACATAACCTACACTGCTACATGAGGCTACATTCTAACGTCAGGCAAACATGTTTACTTGGTTGCCGGCGTCGTTAATTTCTCCCTGATTTCGGGATCATATTCCTGCTGTAACATGTCCAGTTGAGATCCAGTAGAAACCCCAACATACAAGTATGAACCTGAAAATGAGCAAAATAGGTCCACTTTAAATGCACTTTAATTGTGATAGTGTTAATGTGGAAAATAAATAAGTATCATAACCTCTGTTTGCTTTATAGAAACTAAAATTCACAAAACAAAGTGGATGTTATTCAGAATTTTTTAGGGTGACTTGACAAATTAAATGTGATAAAATTGTCATTCTGAAGTCTAACCCAGTTTCTCACTGTCAAAAGTTAGCCCGGCCCAGCAAACATCCTGACACTGAAAAGATGTTGATATGACAGCCTGCACCGATGTTGAAAGCCTGTGTAAATATAGCATCAAAATCAAAACGGAGTCACATCCACTCGTCGTCCATAGCTGCCACCTGCGTCATTTTGTGAAACCACGACTCCGATATCTGTCTGATACAAGTTCAAATAAGCTGCTTTCACTTTTATTTTTCACTGTGCTATAGCATCATATTGTAAAAACTTTGCGTTTGCTTGGGATGATGTTGAACTTTTCTACCTCTTGCATATTACCGCCTGTCAAATGTTTGCTGGGAGGCCGTATTTGATTTTCAGGGGAAAAACAGCAAATCTTGGCTTAAAGATATGGATAACCCAGTTTAGAATGAAGGAGTGTGAAATGCTTGTTTGCCTAAAGTTAGGAGCAAAGTCAGTGTGGGGTTATCACTTCAAAAGTTATATTAGTCCATTGCTTAAAACTCTATTGGAAGAGTCATTACACCCCACAGAATAACCCTCTTTTACCTTTAAAGATGGATAATTGTCGTGTGGTCTATCCTCAGAAATCCCCACAGTTACTGTATGATTTCCAGTGTTCTTGCCATACTTTTGCTTAATAAAATGAATGTTGTGAAGGATAAATAGAGATAAATGATAGCTTTTGGATAATTAAACTTCATTCTCTCTCAGAGGGGGTAATAACAAAAAACAGCTTTTTTAAAACTGAAATTGAGGCTGTGATTCGTCCAAGTTCTACCATGAGTAATATGAGGGTAAACAACAGATCGCTGGAGACTCCTTCCTTGTGACTCATGAGCAACAAGTTCTCAGAAAGGAGAGAGAGGCTGGGGAGGAGGAGGGGGGCGACCATAATAACATCATTGTGGCTGTTTGAAGTCGCATCAGGCCCATTTCCCAGATACAGTAAGTACAGGCTGTCTGCATGTCTACTGGCCTCTCGCCACTCAAAGGCCACATTCATGGAGGCGCTGCCGCCCTCACAGAGGGCAATTGGATCCACCGGATACCCTTCCCTTCTCACGCAATGTTGTGTAAACCCGGGGAAAATGACCTCAATATGTCCTAAACTAGTTAAGGATGAAGATGCCGCACCCGCTCACATGTCTCGGGCATGATAATGCGGTGATGGTTTTATAAATACCCGCTCTCATGCACACACAGAAGCAGCGCATGCTGATTGTCCTGTGTCTGTCAGTGTTTCTTGCTTGAGCTGATGTGCTGTTGGATCTCTTTAAAGGCTAACAGATCATCCATACCATCTGTTCATATTTTAAGCCTTTGTCTTTAGTGTTGGCTGAAACAAAAGGGTTATCTGTGACTACAAAAAATGAAGTTACAAACTCAGCAGGGTGAGTTTTAAACTGATAATGATAAATAATGATGAAACAGACTGCACTACATTGCAGAGGTATATGTTTTTCTTGATCTATCACTTTCATCGTCATTGTATTCTGATGTCAAGGCAGCTGCATTTTTTTCTATGCTTCTGTGTCATCTCTGATCTTGTTAATCTTCCATTTAATCCTTCCTCTCTTGTGGTGCCACCCCGCCTTGGCCTGCAGGCCTGGACAACCTCAACCTGACTGCCTACTGGGGTGACTTCAGCCTGCCGCCCACTCTCTCTCACACACTCACTCACTTTTCATTGTTTTCACAATAGCGACTGAGGCTGCTAATTCTTACTTTTCTCGCTTTACTTCCCACACCTGTCCACTTCATGACATCCCACTCCCATTCTCACTTTTCCCCTGACCACGACTTAGACATGATCATTGAATGTAAATGAGCATTGCCGCTGCTAAACAAGAGGACTATTGCAATGAGGTCAACATGTCACGAGAGATGGTGCCATGAATGATTTTAACGCAGCGCCATGTTCTGCAGAGGTGGATGGGGGTTGCAAAAAGGCAGAAAGGAGGCATAAAATAGAAGGAGAGAAACCCTATTGCATAATTCATTGGGCCATCACAATACCAATTCTCCATCCATCCATCCTTGGACGTGCATCTTTGTTAAAATGTCAGATGGGCCAATTCATGTAGAAAACTCTGACTTGACCTAATTGGCAGAGCCATATGATCACTGATGAGGCCGAGGCTGCTGTGGGAGACAATTAACTATGATTCATGTTTTCCAGAAAAATGATCATAGTCATTTTGTTGAAAGATTGCATATGGTTGATTGTTAACTATTTATCGACAAGTCAGACATCAACATTTGCAGAATTCTTAGACATTAGCACAAGGACAGAGGATTACAGAGATTACAGCCTGTCTGTGCAGCTGATAGATTTTCTTGTAACACCTCCCATGTTTTTAGTCAGCAGCTGGATGGATAGCAGAGTCAAAACACCTGCCAAAAGCCTTCAGGCCTGAGCCTTTACTCTTGGCAAGCCTCTCCTCCCTGCTACTTCAAGTCCTTCTCCTTCTCATGCAACCTTTCCCCGGCCAAATTCTCAGTCAATTTCCAGGCCATATTGAGGCTGTTTTGTGGCCTCCCCCCTCCCCTTCTGGTGATGTCATGACAAAAAACACAAACTGAGATTTGATGAGCTGGAAAATCTCATTTCGGCTTGTAAAGAATTATTGTCCACTCTGTGTAGAGTAAGTGTCAAAGTGTCAACTTTGATTATACAGCTAGAGTGCAGGTAATAATATTTGAAACCAACAAGGGTTGTGTGTGTTCATACATATTAACAGTACATGCGTGCATTTACACTGCAACAAATGAACATTATTGAGTCTTTCAGGCAAAGCTAAGGCTGCTATTGTAAACCGCATGTGCCGTGCGAGAACAGAAAGCTTAGAAGCTTAGCAACAGTAACCGGGGGGGGGGGGGGGGGGGATGGGCGGTGCTTAGCGGAAGATCAATTAGCAGCAGAGTAATAGATTAAAAGTCTACCACTGCCCATTTGTGTCTTGCTAATCACCTCAACATATGTTCCCAAGAAACCATAGGTAATGAAAGATGCTAAATGTATATACAAATGCAGCTGACGTAAGGCGGTTTGGCTGAGCAAGAAGAAAACAAAACTAAGCAATGGAAAGAAAAAACAAGTGCCATCTTAATGAGTATTTCAGGAGACGCCTCTATTTAGTTAAAAGAGTGTACTGAGACCATAAATATGTTTTAACAAGTAGAGGTGCAAAAAAGGATGTGATGTTATTTTGGTGAACACCCTTTCAACATCCCTGTCAATTAATTTTGGTGTCAGGTCTCAGACACATCCTTCATATATGAGACGTTCAACAAACCAGACTTTGTAGGAATCTGCAAGTATTTTAGAGGGCCAGCGATGTGAATGATCCCTTTGTTTCACTGTCATTCTAAAGCCGTTCAAACCACTGGCGCTCACTTTCTCTCTGCGAACTGTCTTTTTCTCTAGTCCCCTGTCATCCCCAGTTACTGTATATTCCCCCTTGGGCTATCCTGGTGGTGGAAAGGTGATGAGAGGATAGAAAGGTGTTGGGAGAGGCAACAAGACAGAACAAGAGGACAGAGAGGATGAGAGACACAGATGGACAGGACAGTGTGAGGTTTTGTTGTTCTGTCCCCTGAAAGAATTCCACATGGACAAGACACACACACACACACACACACACACACACACACACACACAAATCCTACACATGGAGGGACCGTCAGGGACAAAGAGAAATTGTTTCTGAGGAGCTGACACCTGCACTAGCAGCTGCCATCATTCATTTACATGTGGTTAATGAGGTTAAGAAAAGCAATTACTTTCTAAGTATGCACCAACCACAGAAAGAGATTGTTATTATGAATTGCCCTGAAGCAGAATGTGACCAGAACAGACATATCACCGCTGTAATTAAGTCAATGTATATGTTTTTTGCTCAGTAAAAACTCCAAAACATGGTTAAAATGTAACAATTTCAAACAGTCTGAGGTTTAATTTAAAGATCAGCTTCAGCCCCATGTTGCATTTCCACTCCACTCAGCCACAGGTTGCATGTGTGTTGCCAGCAGCGGAGGAATGCTTTGAGCACAGGGAGCCAAAAATAGACATGCTGACCCTTTAAATGCGGAGTCTGTAACATGTTGTGGCTGCTGGGAGAGAGCCGCACACTGTCTCTTTAAGAAAGGCATTTGTGTACTGTAGTAGTGTGTGTGTGTGCATGCATGTGTACATATAGTGTGTGTGTGTGCATGTAAAGCTGACTGAGCAGGCGAAGGGTTGCGTGACTACTGCAGACGAGGCTGTGACCTCAGAAAAGTGGTTATGAAAACGATCTGTCGAAGCGAGCGGAGAGAGAGAGAGTGAGAGAGTGAGTGAATGAAAGAGAAACGAAGGAAGCGAGCAAGAGAGAGAGGAGAGGAAGAGAAGGAGAGAGACCAGCCCTGCAGAAATGAGTTCATTTACTGCCTACGCTACACTATCAGTGGATGACACTTGAGAGCTGCCACACACACTTATTCCTTAAGGTATTAACTGCATACACACATAGGCTAACTCTCACACATATGCCCTCTGGTCTGCTCCATACTGTGGTGACAGTTTCTTTGTACTGTACTTAAAGCAATTTAACAGAGCCGTGAGGGATCGGCACTAAAGGCCAGTTCACACAGGGGAGCGGACAGTGTGCTTGGACAGAAGTGATACAAAAAGTGAAATAAAAGAAGAGAGTGAGGGGATATTTTTGTCACTGAGACTCAGAGGGAGAAACATTTGAGAGAGATGGAGAAAGACAGTCAGGTATCATATTCCTACTGTGGCAGTGGCATGCTCTGAATATGCAGGAGAGATTCCTGAGGCCGACCACATGGAAACAATTGGAGAAGATCCTGTAGAAAGGACTTAGAGCATACTGTTGAATTACATATGTTTGCGTCAGCATTTTTCTACAAATTAATCTGCATATAATTGCTGTAACATACTGTCACTGTGGTTCAACCTATATCAAGCTCATTAACGTTTCGAGTTTTGGTTTTCTCCTAAATACAGAGTGACGTAATTTTTTTGTTTCCGGAACGTTTGAAATAATTAGAGGAAGAACATCAGGTTAGTTTCCATAATGTGATTGTGGTGAGACCAGTGACTGTTTTTGCTCATTGCTCAGTGAGCAAGAGAGGCTGTAAACCTGTACTGTGTAATCAAAGAAACATGTAAGCTGGTCATTTTGTCTCTAACAGCAGATACTGCACATTTTGTTAACAAAGGTTTCAGGAAAAATGTCTGTAAATATAACTGCAAACTAATTTATTTGTAACATTAAGCAACTGAGAATTACAGGATGGATTGATTTCTTACATACTTGAGTAAAAGTAGGAATTTGCTGTACAGTTGTAAATATTTCTGAAGGTCTACCGGCTCTGTCTTGAGACAGGGGTAAGAAAAATGAAGAAGGGATAAAAGATGGAGGAGAGGAAAAAAATGAAAAGAGAGTAAGGGGGAGAAACATATCGGTGTTCAGCACAGATTGCGTGTGAACAGTAATGCTAGCCTTCAAAGAGCACAGTGGAGCACATTGTATCCATGCATGAGTCGCTCAACAGGGACAGCGGCATGACGGAGGGGAGGGAGGGCATACCAGGACAAGGGCCGGGAGAGAGATGGAGGAAGAGGGAGAGAAGCAAGAGGAAGGGTGAACGAGTCTGTGTCATGACAATTGTGATCTTTGTTATGAGCGGGGTTGCCAGCTCTCACGCTTTTGGCGTGAGATGCACGCTTTTACGCTCTGTCCCACACTCTGTGGCTCCACATACCAGTCTTGCACCAAGGAAAGTTTAATTATAAGAGCAGAGCCGGACTGTGTGAAAGCACAGACTTTCTGTTACGTAGCATGTTTCTTTGTTAGCGTTATAAAGTTTGTTGAGTGTGAAAGAGAGGCTACAATATAAAGTTAGGGCCTTTATTTCTCAATAGAGCCACCCAAATGGACAGTGATGACTAAATTAACAATTTTAAAAACACATATGCACATTTACACATACTGTTTAGAGTGAAAACTGTCTCCCAGAATCTGTTATGAAAATTGGAAACCCTGTTTATGAACCCTTCTTACAGTAGAAAGTGCTCTGTAAT
Source organism: Epinephelus moara (assembly GCF_006386435.1). Lineage (NCBI taxonomy): Eukaryota > Metazoa > Chordata > Actinopteri > Perciformes > Serranidae > Epinephelus > Epinephelus moara. Next base: position 28,743,972 of record NC_065516.1, on the reverse strand, counting down.
GAGGTGAGAGTTGGTGAAAAGTAGCTTAGCGCTTGTTAAATCCTGGGCAGCTGTGAGTATCTTGGCAAATAAAAAAGTAATAACCAATAATAGCTCACTGCTTAAATTAAGTTGTTACAGCTAACATACTGGTAGTAATAATGATAATAGTAATTTTTCTTTTATCATACCTTGCATCAAAAGGCAAAGTGACACAATTGAAAAACTAAAATAGAGAGCAGCAGTAACACATGTAAAGGCACAATATGACTAAGCAGGAAGACAGTATGAAATCATTTATACCCACAACCCGAAATTTGAATTTCCTTTGGAGGAAGTGCTCTCTGGGCTTGTCCAAACACAAATCTGAACACATTTTTTACAGTTTCTGAAAATCAGTCCCATCAGTCCCATCATGTGCCCAAAGAATAAACATAGTATGACAACAAAATGTCCATATCTCAGAAACTACAAGGAGCACAATGATGTATTTGATATCTATGAAGTTCTAACAAGTTGAATATCAAAGTTACGCACTTGTAAACAAGGTGCAAAAAATGTAATATGGAAAACATTTAATATTTAATAAAGACAGTGTAGCATTTTCCCTCATTTTCAAAAAGCCTGACTTTGATCACTTATAAAAGTCTAATTTTTCATGTGAACTAAAAAAAATTGAAGTTGTACTGTGAGATACCTCCCCAAAGTATGTGCGTGCCAGATCTCAAGACTTAAGACCCATCAGAGCAAATGTTGTGGCATTTTTTTACTTACATGCTAAATATAGTCTTTGGGCACAAATGGGTTAAAAATTGCCCAGGACTAAAACGAATGCCTTCACTAAAAGGTTTTGAGGCCTCTTTTAAAAGACCCAACAGTTTGTAGTTCTGGTAGATGGTGGGGAAGTGCATTCCAAAGCTTGGGGATAGCTGGACTGAAGGCCCCATCTGCTACAACATGAGGATTAGTCAACGGGTCAAGAGGTCATCAGATTTGAGGTTGTGGAGTTTGGGAGATTTGGGGCTGAGCAGTTCTTTCAGGTAGACTGCTGCGTTTTTATAAATAATGTACAGCTCGGAGGCCTGTATTACCAAGCAGCATTTGGATTGGAAACAATATATGATGAGAGAAAAAGAAATTGCACTGTAACCTTTCAGGGGAATTTTCCACGTTTAATAAGTTCTCAGGAAAATCTTAAAATCTGTTCTGAAACTGTAAACACTGACAATTTAAAACCAGCGTGATGTTTATCTGGTCTCAGGCAGCTTCATAGCTGCGGCATTTTCCAGGCCAGTGAAGAACTTGAACTGTGTGTGTGTTTGTGTGCGTGTTTGTTATCGTGATATCATTTCTCTGTACCAGCAGGGAAACAATATCACACACGCATCTTGCACATACATATTGCCCTCCTCTCCAGGGTCAATATTTACAGTTCATCCTCTTCTGCAAAATCACCCTGTCACACTGCCTTAGCATCTCCCCCTCCCCTCACTTCCCTTCCCCTCTCTTTCTCTCCCTCTCTCCACACTGCCAGTCACTTTTACTGTATGTCTCAATGGCTGAGCGTGATCAAGGCCAATTATGGTTTCTTTTGAGCGTGCAGGGCATCCTGTGGAAGCAATACATTACAGGCAACTCGTGCCAATCCATCTCCCCCTCCATATGTGTATCCTCCCCTCCATCTCTCCATCACCCGTGCTAGTACTACACATAGTAATTCATTCTTTACACAGCTGTTGCATCCAGTTGGAATGTGGGTAAATGTGAATTTAATGGTGTGTCATTCGTAATGTATATAAAAGTGTTTCTCTCTTGTCCTGGGGCATACTAGAAGATGTTCGATACCCCACTCATGCTTTTCCAAAGAGGATTCCTGTGTTCCATTTCTTGCACGACAGTAAGTGGATCTGGTGGCCAGACCTGATAGAGTTTCACCTTGTGTAGATTTTCTACTTGGATTGTGCAGGAAAATACACATGAGAGTCACATGAGACAAATTTCGTTCCAAAGAAAAATATCCACCATTCAACATTAGGAACACCTGGCTTTTGATCCCAGCATATGGGTCCAAAGTTGTTGTGAAACTGCCGCAGCTTCAGAGACCGGATGCTAAAATAAAACATGGTGTAAAATAATCCAGATTTCAACAGAAAACAAGTCACACATTAAAAATATAAACAATAAATAGTATTATTAATACCATCAAAATTAGTCACTCTAGATCCTTTTTTGCCCTGTTTGATGAACTCAAGTACCCTTTTATCTACACCTTACTTAGAAATGTGTTTAACTGATTTTAAACTGGATGTTATTTCACACGATTGATTATTTTGTTGTTTAGTTATTTATTTAATGTTAAGTTATTTTAACCATTTATTCATTACTTTAAGCTAACTATTTAAACTTTTATTACTTTTGGCTAATTATTTCAACCATTCTCCATTATGTCCAGCTATTTCTGCAATTTAGTCCTTTTACTTTTACCTAACTATTCAGGTTCACGTTCAGGTACATATTTTGGGTTTCAACTAGAACATTTAACATGCCTTACACATTTCTTTTCTCATACTTACTGCCTGGATACACTGAATCATCCTCGTCTGCAACACTGGGTTTTTTTAAAGGCTGTTTCACTGGAATTACTTTACCAGGCAACAGCTAAATTTTTACTTCCTGTTTTACTTTGACACTTTCGCAGTATTTATATAGCACCTACACCTTCTTTATTTTTAAAAAGACATGGAAATCTGACTTTTCACAATATGGGACCTTTATACCATCACTCCATTACAACATTTATCCATTACTTTTAGCCAACTATTGAGACCATTAGGTATTTCGACCATTTATTACTTTAAGCTTACTATTTTGACTATTTATCCATTACTTTTAACTGTTTAAACCACTTATTAGCTAACTATGACTAACATTTATCTAACCCGTTTAACTAACTAACTATTTAAAAGATTTATTAGCTATTTTTCTCTAACTATCTCTGCTATTTCTGTTACTTTTAGCTAACTGTTTAAAACATTTAGCTATTTTTAGCTAACTAACGTTATCTCTACGATTTAACTATTACTTTTAGCTAACTATTTAAACCATGTATTAGCTATTTTTTGCTAACTATCTCTACTATTTATCTGTTAGGCTACTTTTAGCTAACTTTTTAAAAGATTTATTAGCTATATTTAGCTAAATATGTCTAACATTTATCTAACCCCTTTACCTAACTATTTAAACCATTTATTAGCTATTTTAGCTAACTATCTCCACTATTTTGTTACTTTTAGCTAACTTTTTAAAAGATTTATTAGCTATTTTTAGCTTAATATGTCTAACATTTATCTAACCCCTTTAACTAACTATTTAAACCATTTATTAGCTATTTTTCACTAACTATCTCTACTATTTAATACTTTTAGCTAACTGTTTAAAACATTTATTAGCTATTTTTAGCTTAATATAACAAACATTTATCTAACCCCTTTAACTAACTATTTAAACCATTTATTAGCTATTTTTTGCTATCTCTACTATTTATTTATTTATTACTTTTAGCTGTGTAAAACATTTATTAGCTATTTTTAGCTAACTATCTCTACTATTTATCTGTTACTTTTAGCTAACTGTTTAAAACATGTATTAACTATTTTTAGCTAACTATCTCTACTATTTATCTATTACTTTTAGCTAACTGTTTAAAACATTTATTAGCTATTTTTCGCTAACTATTTCTACCATTTATCCATTGGCTAGACTTCTCTGCCCGCTTGCCAGCTGCTTTGTATGCACTCCCAGTTGCAACATGCGCAGGTTTTACAGCTGAATCACTTGCGAGAAACAAAAATTGTACAACAAAGAGTGTAAAGAAAATTCTTAAAACCTCATGTATTTTTTCCCTATGTTTTTTAAAATGATAAAAATTTTAAAGAAAGAGGAAGAAATGTCCCGTTCTATCATAAAAGGAATGGGAGGATAATGATATCGTATTTATAGTTTTAGAGAAATGTTTTTTTAAACCCCAACAGCTGTTAAAAAGATATTCATATGTTTATGTATGTATTTATGTTTAGGCAGTGATACAGATCTATTAGTATTTCAAAGCATAGACCTTCAAAAGGTAGTACAGGGGTTCAAAAGAAAAATCCACTTTCTATTGTTGTACGTCCGTTTCAGTTGAAGTGTTGGTGAGCCAGGGGGTAGGAAGGAGGTGTCGACACACACCTACACAATGGTATGGTTTCCCTCTGCTTCTCCACAGGATGCTGACTACATATACAGACATGTGCAATACACACACACACAAACGAAACAGGAACAATGGATCCACATATGTTGCTTTCATTTGATTTACTACTGCTGACTCTCCTCTTGTTAAGAAAATTCACATCACCTGTTGAACCAGTTCTCAAATGTCCCATCAAATACAGCTTGCATCTGCCTAAAAAGACAGGAAACAAGTTGTGGAATCTTGGCTGTTTAACTGTCTTCACACTTCTTTTTTCTCCATCATGTGTGGAATATGGTCATATCTGCTTCATTTTTTATTCTTTCTGTACTTTATAGGAATTTTAAAGCATTTCCATATGACCTCCATTCAGTGATTTTTATATTTTACCCAATAAATATTCATATCAGGCCAGAGAGGTGGATAAACACTACATCAACCCTTCACATCCCTAATTAGGACCAAACTTCACATCTGATTTCTCCTGGCTACCATCTTCTGGGTATTTAAGTGTGATCATTCCTGCCAAATTCAAGCCTATAAAATCTGAATTGCATAATGATACTGGATTCCTTAGGTTATTATAATCAAATCATGAACAGTTTAACTAAAAACAGCTTTTTGCATCAGCTAGGTGCCTAAATAAGCTGAATTTTGGCATCTTTGGATGACGAGATTGTTGTCTCTGTGTGAAATACCATTGGTTGATAATAGTGAGGTGTTTGGTAAAATCTGCAAGACAACTCTCTGTCTGCTTCACTGCCACTCCAGTGTGGTAACGATTACATGAAAATTACACAGCATACAATACCTCAAAGATGCCGTCACATGTTTCTTACCTACCATCAAGTACACGCTTTCGTTCAGTTGTCGTGGATCATCACCTCATCATCAAGATTGGTGCCATTTAATTTTGTTGCATTGTCATTTTCAGTTCCCTTTTCCCATTTATTCCGACTTGCTTGCGGATCGCTCCTATTTTCATCAATAGCTCTGACATTAGAAGACATTGCGTGTCCCTGCTGCAGTGTTAAGTCTATTTAAGGCCTTAACTTATGTCAGGAAAAACTCAGTGGCATGTTGCTGAGCTAATAATGTCTGACCGCTTTCTCTGTGAGCTTCACAAGTGCTCCTTTGGGAATAAGAGAGAAAGAGAGCAGGTTGAGAGAGATTCGGAAAGAGAAGAGGGAGAGAGCGGAGCACTAAGACTCTCCAGTGTATAAAATGACCTTGCTGCTGTTGCGTGCCATGGTTTGTTTTCAGTGCTGGCCACATGTTTGAACATTGCATAACTTCTCAGATGTGGTTTGTAAATCATGAAGTATTTTGGGGTATTGAGGTGTGTGTTAGTGTGTGTGTGTGTGTGTGTGTGTGTGTGTGTGTGTGTGTGCTGACAGCCACCTTACCTAACAGCTTAACCTTATTTATCTTCATGTAAACATCCTTTTTTATTAGAAGACTCTGCGTGATAAGGCATACAGTTGTTATAAGTACTGATCACACCTTTGAAAATGACTGATTACCAACCGGTTGATGTAGGCAAAAAGAATTTTCCAGCCATTCACACACTTAATCTCCGGTCTCTGCTCCTTTTCGTTCCACAGCTGTCTGGTTGTGTCTCACTGTCCTAACTGTGGGAGCTGTGGCCCAATTAAAGGCTAATTAAAGGGCCAGTCCATGAAAACAGGGAAGTCTTTGTAGTGCTGTTTGCACAGGTGGTGTGCATCACATGCTGTAATGGTGTCAGGTTTACGCATCAAGGCTGCACACATGGACATGCATTAGCGCATATGCACTGTACACTTGTATGCACACACTAAAGTGAGGCAGGTTGCATGTATGCATCATTTCTTTTTCCTTCATTGTGTTAAATGAGTCACACTGATAAACGAAACAGTTCTGAGATGTTCCTCTTTGGCTGTGAACTGCAGAGAAAAACAACTGTATACCAAACCAAGTGTTAAGAGAAATCATACGCAAAATGTAGGCTATGTACGAACAACAAAAGAAACCTACAAATGTGTTTTCTTTGCTAATAAAGATTACAAAATTACAATAACCATCATACTATCTTCGTTTAATGTCATTTCAAGGGGTGCCCAGTTGCTTGGTGGGTAGAGCAGGCATCCCATGTACAAATACAATGTCCTTGCCGCAGCAGCCATGCGTTTATTCCTAACCTGTCCTGTTCAATAAAGGTGTATGACCGTCCTGCGTTTTGATATATTTTCATGTCGCATTCCCTCCCTTTGATGGGATATGACGCCTGAAGTTTAACTTAAGTCCAGCAGTGAAGTTGCTGCATTTGTTACCGCTCCTCTAATATCAGTGCAGACTGGCAGGGTAGGAGCACAGGTTGGTAATGTTAGCCTGCAGAGCACTGCTAGTTGCCTGGTAATGAAACTGTGTTCTTTTCTATTTGATGACTTGTTTATTAGAGTGAAGTTGTCAATGATTCACAAGTGTCCTGACAACCGCAAAGGATGTCTGTAGCCCATGCAAGAGAAATCAGCACAGCAGAAGCTTGCAACAGTCTGGCAACAGTTGTTGTGTGCATTTATGTAAGCACCAGCATACCAATGACGTATCAGCGTCTTGAAGGGTTTTCTCATTTCATAGAGGACGTTTTTAACCACTACCCCTTGTAACTCTGTTCTGAGGGGCAAGGTACCACTCAAAAACTAGAGGTTGGGGTAAAATATCAAATGGGATTGGGCCTATGTCCACCTTATAATACATCCACATTATGGAGATGTTTGTTGCAGTATTGTTATTGTTTGAGAGTACAGAATGCCAGGTTGCAAGATATCTGGTTTGTAACACAGCTGCCTTACAGCAGATGGGCTTTTATTCTAAAGGTTTTCACATAAATTTACAGTCAGTTTCATTGTGTACATAAACACGGAAGGACAAAAGACGTCAGGGCTGAAATCAGCGTCAGTTCTGAAGCTCTTGTTCAGGTGTTATACACCACAGATCAGCCATAATATTTCTCAGAGGGCTGGCTGGAGTTGATCCGACTGACCCATCCCAAAATAAAAATGCTCAACCGCAAAATTTCAGACATGGCAGAAGAAATATGTTGACATTTAAAGGCTTGTTTCCAGAGCAGCTGCCATGTTTGTTGAGATTTACGACCTGAAGCAAAGAGCAGTGACGGCCTGGCAAGCGGTGCGTTTGTCTAGTTCGGTATAAGATGAGTTCTTCTAGATGTGGGAATGTAAAAAAAAATACTGTCAACTTTCTATTGTGCAGTGCATGATATAATGGTTGTGCTGAAACTTGCCAGACCACAATGAGCAAAGCAAAATGTGAGCTAACTTTGCAGTTGTACTCTATGTCCCAGAAGCAGAACAAGTTGTTGATCAGTTCTCTCTCCCAGTAAAGCTGGAGCTTATAGAATTTCATTATGCCCCTGATAAAAAGATGGTTCTTCTATACAGTCAGTCGCCTTTATGCTCTTTAATCTACCCATATAGCTGCACAGGGCCAGTCCTCCCAAAAATTGACTGGGATTTAGATTTTCCTCCAAATTTAAAATCCAGCTTCACCTGTAAGTATTTCAACAATCCAAAACGGAAGCAGACGTTGTTTATCTGCAATTTTACAGCATGATAATAATAATGTTCAAAATGAAACTGAAAATAGTTTGGAGGTGGAGAGCCTACCATTTCTCAGCAATGACATGTTTTGGGTCAGTCGACCATAATAGGCTGCACTCTCACCCTGCGCCCTCCCTTGAACACACATCCACCACCACAACCAGACACACACACACACAACAGTTCAACTGGTTTTTCTTGTCAGCGCTCTGATCTTTTGTGGACTGACCACCCACACTGCAAACCAAAACCTCCTCAACATGTGAGACTCATCAGCCAAAACCTGCTCCTTAACTTCAAAACCACATTTGTCTTAAGGTGTTACAGCAACGACAAAATCACAAACACACTGAGGATTAATCCAAAGGTATATTGGATCGTTGTTTTCCTTTTTACACGAGATAAGTATCATTCTGTGTTTCTGGGAGTGCTGCTGCGAGCATACAGGGGATATGCATTTCCACTGACACACAGCATGGAGAGAAAGCGGGGTTGAGGTTAACCAGATGAGGGCTGTTATAGAGATAAGAGGTCTCATTTGGTCACGGAAGGACCAGCTATGGATTTAATGGGGATGACAGGTGAATAAATGGTTGAAATCCATTAACCCTCCCACGACACCAGCTTAAGCCTTGCACCTAACATTACACTGGCCTCTGTTAGGAGCTGTTGTCTACTGTATTTGTGTGTGAGTATATGTGTGTGTATGTATGTGTGTGGAGGTGTGGTTTAACTCCGGAGTCCCACCCTGCTGCACGCGATGCCTGGGAATCCGTGCCGGTTGAGGATTTACTGAACACGCTTTAGGGAATCCCAGCTCTCTCCCTCCCACACACACACACACACACACACAAACACACACCTTCAGGATATATAGAGCTGACATAGTTAACACTGATCAGGTGGAATCACTCATAAAGATGGCCCTCATACACACACACCGCTTGGTTACAAAACACTGATGTTGTGCAGTTGCACATGCAGTGCAACTCTCATGCTGCACGTGCACACACACACACACACACACACACACACCACACACACACACACACACACACACACACGTGCACACACACTTTCCCAAACACCTTCAGGANCACACACACACACACACACACACACACACGTGCACACACACTTTCCCAAACACCTTCAGGATGCAGAGCTGTCATACCTGACACTGATCAGATGAGATCACACACAAACACAGTTGCTCCACAGAAATGCACACACAAATCTGCACCTGGAATGGGCGATCAGAAGAACCTTCCCTGCTTTTCCTTTCCTTTGTCACAGTCTTTTCTTCTGCACCTCATAAAAACACTGGAGCCCATGAAGCTGTGTGATTATGTGCCAGATTAAAAATTTACTCCCAGCTCATTTGTGATTTAAGTAAGAGTAAAAGGGAAAAAAAATTACTACATGAAAGAAGCCAAAAGCACAACAGTTAATGTTCCAGTTGGCAGCATATCAACCAGCTTGTTTGGCTTGGATTCAAGTAAATATGAATTTGAGATACAAAAAAGCCGACTATGGCATGTTAGCTAGGCTATAGCAGTGTTTCCATCCAACTGTCAAGCTCCTCTAAGCAAATGTTTGGCATGTGAGATGAAAATTAGCTAGATATAAATCTAAATAAATTAGTTTCCAGAACAGCAGAAAAATATAGTCTTAATTGTGCTGGGATTTTCTGTCTTTCATTTGAATCCAAAACCATGATTGAAATTCTTTAGCATTATCAGCAACTATAGTTTCTGTTTTTACATGACGTACATTGTCACCACAGTTTGAAGCGATGGAGAAAAATGTATTTGAATTGGGGGGTTTTTAAATTCAGAATTTATAGTTCAGTATTTACATACGAATTTCTGGGATTATTTTGATGATTAATATCAGAAGTGATTAACATTTTCCCTTCCTTTCCACTGCTCTCCTTGCTGACTTGACCTCCCCAATGCCTCAGTGATTCATGACAAGTAATAGGAGGCGTATTTCTATATTTTGGCACAATGACCGTAAATGTTTAGAATGGGAGAAGCTGTGACTGTCGAGCAAGGGGAAGAAGAGAGAGAGACAGGAAAGGAGAGGTGATGTCAGGCGCTGACTTTCACATCGGAGGAAGTGTTGAAATGAGGGAGGTGTTACAATAACCTTTGCATTTGCTGGAACTGTTGTTTTCTTTCCTCAAATACTCAGGCACCTAAACAGCACAGTCATATAGTAGGTAAATACACTCAACAGCTGCTTTAGATTTTCTTTTTAAAGAGCATTTATACCTACAGATAACCCGAAAACAAGTGCAGAATGAGGCGTAGTCCACACAGACACAGGTATTTTTGAGAACAGGGTTATTCCCTGTCCACACCAGCATTGTTGTAAAAAATCTCTGTTCAAATGAAAAAAGCAAAACACAGTTGAAGCGCTGTCAAGAGTATGTCAAACCAATAGGCAGCGATAGAGCCCTTAAGACGCGCAACAATGGCCAATCAGAAGCCTGAAAAAAGCTAATACTGGAAGTCTAGCTGTAACATTGAACCCCGTAGCACATTCTGATTCCTCTTTCGTATGCGTTTTTTAAATCTGTCACCCGGAAAAAATCGTAATGTCTGGAAACCTGACTGATAATATTTTTGTTCTATGCGTTGTGTAAATTTGCAAAACGAGACAAAATAAAAAGAGACATTTCCTCTTTTGCTTCTCTCCACTGAACTTATGTATCTGTCACCACTCTCTCTCTTTCTCCCCATGGTTTGCATTTAGCACAGCAGCTGCGTGAAGGGCCGGAGCTGTCCTCCGTTCTGTCCTCCACATTCTGTGTGCGTTCTACATCCTCCTTCTCTTCATCATCATCCACCCCAATATTACTATCTGACCTGTTGAATAGAGGTTCCTCAGTCATGAAAGAATACTGTGGAACCCGTTCCTCTGTCTTGTCATGGCTGTGTCCCGCCTCCAGATTTTTTTCACAGATTCTTAGTCAAACGTCTCTAAAAGCTTCTGACAGGTGCGAAAAACGCAGAAAATCGAACCTGTTCCAAAAATCTTCATGACAGACTAAAGTTTCGGATTCAGTGTTCAAACGTGATTAACACAACTTGAGCTCGTATTTATTTATAGACGTGCGATAACTTCGGATGAAAAATGGACACAGTGTGCAAAGGCCTTAACTGTACATTTATTTTAAAAAGTCCTAAGAGCAAGGTTAAAACCAGCACTATTTTGGCTTGCATCCATCATTGTGCAAAATGTCGCCCCGTCTGTGACTCAGAGAAGATATAATGCCACACACTGCCATTACAAGCTGAAAAGTCCTCCTGTCCACATGTCAACAATAAAAACAGAGTTTATAAAAATCTATGCCCTGGAGTTTTACAAATGGTTTGTTTTTGGTGACTGTAGACTATAGTGACGCCTCACAGTCACTCAACTTTAAGCCTTAATAAAAATGTAAATGGGTGAGTTATATAAAAATTCACCACCCTGTACAGTTGTCATGAATATTGAAATTAACTACAAAGACCAAAACTGTTTCTTTGTACCAGGCTGCAAAGATGCTTATTTCTGTTGTAAAGTTGGGCATTTTAACATGGGGGTCTATGGGGATTGACTGGGTTCTGGAGTCAGCCTCAAGCGGCCATTCAAAGAACTGCAGGTTTTGGCACTTCCGCGTTGACTTCATTTTTCAGCCCTGCAGGTTGCTACTTACACAAATAGCATAAATTCCATGTAATTATCGCTTTTAAATATGCAGTAATGATGACTCTAACGTGGTGCAAAGCATTTCAGATAGATCACCCCAGACAGTGATGGTGGTGCAGTGCAACAGCGTTCATCATCTTGTTGGAAGCTAAGGAATAAATCAAAACTACTGCGTAATTTGGTGGATGGCGTGTACAATTATGTTAAAGATAACTGTACAATTAAGGTCAAAGCAGTTGCTATCCATCTCTCATGTGCTAACCATCTGGCCCTGCGTGAACACGGGCCAGACTCGGTGGGTTTAATACAAGCCCCGGGTCCGCTTCACTAAGACCCACTAAGTATCACAATGAAACTTGAAGCATGTTTGAGACACATCTGGAGCTCTCTCAGACTCTCCTTCACAGTACAGTGGAGCCACAAAGGATTTCTCCTTCCTTCTAACACATACTTTTTCATGTTTTATTGTCCGGTGGGAAAAAGACTTTGAATCTCATTCTCTGTTCATTTTATGACAGTTCCCACCCTGGCTTCTTTTTATCTTTTCCTCCCTTTCTGCATTTCTTTTTTCATTGTGCAAAGGATTCCATTCCTTTTTTCCACCCACCTCTTCTTTGTTAGTCAGACTTTTAGACAATAGCATGGGAATTGGTGCTTGAAATGCGAGACACCATATAGAGCCACCCTCAAGTGTTCTTCTATAAACAAGTTCATGATGATTATTAGCCCACGCCCAAACAGTTTGTCAAGTCATTATCCCCGAGGAACATCAATTAAAAGCTTTTTGTTCGGTGCAAGAACACACAAAACTAAAGCGGAAAGCTGCCAGGCACTTGTTATTTATCATTCCGACATCAGCGTTTTAGCATCATTCATTCATTTGCAGTTGATCTTCCAGGGAGCAGTGTGCTGTATAAATTCACTTTTCACACTAGTTAGTTCCTTTTCTACAAATGTTGAGCTTCCATCATCACGTGTGTAACCCTGCAGCATATCTGGGCTCAGATCTTCCAGTCTGCTCTGGTTTCAAAATGCATAGTGCACTATAAAATTCGGTCTGAAGCCAGATTCGTCTGTGCTTGAATGGACAGATTATAGCAGGCTATTTAAAGATGAGAGGCCACAGTGGAAACAAAGCCTGAATGACAAGACCACACACTGTCATGGGAAGAGAACGGTAAAGTGCTCTGTGTGTGTGTGTGTGTGTGTGTGTGTGTGTGTGTGTGTGTGTGACAGATATCTTTTATACGATGGTATGCCAGTACTGTGTGTGTTTGTGCAAATGCAAGCATGCATGTGTGTGATTTGTCACTGATAATTTGGCGCAGGATGCTGAAACGTTTGTTATCTCCAGCTTTATTTCTCCGGAGACAGTGATATCATCGGCCTCATTTACACACCCCTACTGCGATGGCATTAGAGAGCTCTCCGTCTAAAGTTGCACACCAGGTGTCCTCTCGGCTCATCCTAACCGCTTTGGACAGAGACAAAGGTGTTTTGCCAGCCCTAAATGGCTCTGCGGTGCTGGTAATAATCACTGGTGTCAGTGAGGAAATGGATCGGCTGACCACAGAGCTTTTCCCGCTGTACTGAAATGTGGATTGGGAGGGTAGACAAAGCCTTAGGGTGACCCCCTAACATCTATTGCAGTTAACCTGCTCCTACTAAGTTTCCATGAAATGGCCAGATGTCAAGAACCAGCTCTGTTATTTTCTGCATTCATTCTATTAGGTTCCTGCCCCTGAAGTCCTTAACATCCTTCTCTTCTCTTCTCTTCTCTTCTCTTCTCTTCTCTTCTCTTCTCTTCTCTTCTCTTCTCTACTCTACTCTACTCTACTCTACTCTACTCTACTCTACTCTACTCTACTCTACTCTACTCTACTCTACTCTACTCTACTCTACTCTACTCTACTCTACTCTACTCTACTCTACTCTACTCTACTCTACTCTACTCTACTCTACTCTACTCTACTCTACTCTACTCTACTCTACTCTACTCTACTCTACTCTACTCTACTCTACTCTACTCTACTCTACTCTACTCTACTCTACTCTACTCTACTCTACTCTACTCTACTCTACTCTACTCTACTCTACTCTACTCTACTCTACTCTACTCTACTCTACTCTACTCTTCTCTTCTCTTATTGTCTCCAATCTCCTCTTCTCTTCTTGTCTCCTATCTCCTCTTCTTGTCTCCTATCTCTTCTTCTCTGCTTGTCCCCTCCTCTCTTCTCTTCTTGTCTCCTATCGTCTCTTCTCTTCTTTATTCCATTCTCTCATCTTCTTACTCCTATCCCTTCCTCTCTTCTTTTCTTTTCTCCTATCTTTTCTTCTTTCTCCTATCTTTTCTTCCCCTCTTTTCTCCGATCATCTCATCCCTTCTCCTCACCACTCTTCTCTTCTCTTCTCTTCTCTTCTCTTCTCTTCTCTTCTCTTCTCTTCTCTTCTCTTCTCTTCCACAATGGAAAAAACAGTCACAATAATTAATAATTATAAGCTGTGGCAAGCCATAAAAAGAAGCATGGCGGGGGAGAAGAAGAAACAGGTTTCTCTCTTTTCCCCCGTGCCGTCCCTTTTGACATGTAAAGCGTGTAAACTTGGCAGGGCCAAATTTGTTGATTGCGGGCTACTGATGTGACCCATCTGGGGTTGAAACATTGTATTAGGTCTTCGCACGCTATTCCCCGCCACTCCCTTGGCTCAACAGCTCACCCCCCTTCTGTCACATGAGAAACAGTTGCAGCACTGTTGTCGGGTGAGGAGGATGTGGGTATTTGGTGTGTTTATTTTGTGTGTGTGTGTGTGTGTGTGTGTGTGTGTGTGTATGCTGAGTACATGTAATGGGAGACTGGCCCGCGAATGGACGGTCCAAACCCAGCAGCAGCAGCAGCTGTGTGTCCTGTTAAAGTATCCTTGAGCAAGATACCACATCCCTAAATGACTAAATTGTAAGTGCGCCCATGTTTGTATTGTCTTTTGGGTGTGTGTGTGTATATGTGTGTGTGTGTGTGTGTGTGTGCATTCGTAACTGTATGTAAATCAGGATCTGGAACGATGTGTGACAATTTCTCCAAACTGTAACTCTCACTTACTTTTTCTGTCTCTGTGTCCTGTGCTCAGCATTATGATCACAGGACACTAAAAGTCTCACTTGAGATCTATAAAAATCCCTCTTAAGTTATATGCATTATTAAAGTAATTCAAGTTATGTGTTAATTACAAATTTAAGAATTGATATATCAACCAAATACTGGTTATTCTCTTGTCTATCCAGCTGGAAAGTCATCCCATCAGAGTACACAACAAAACTGATGACTAAAAGAACTGAAAACAAGCCACAGTTTACGACATCCTTATGCAATGCAGAGAAAAAGAGGCATGCTTTGCCTTGCGTGAGTTGGTCACAGTGACACAGCAGTGTTTTGAGCTGCTAATACTTTCCCAAATCAGAGATATTACTGTTATTCTGGAGACATCCTGAAGCTCTTGCAGAGGAATTTATGTGGCCCTGCTCATAAATCAGACTTCAGCAGCAAGCAGAAAATACAGGAGGACAGGCCTGCGTAGTGACATACAGCACAGTGCAATGCAGCTCCACATAAACTGCGTTAGAAACACATGTTCTGCACTTCTACCTCAGACACGTTTGGTTTGAGGTGTCTCAGTTCCTCTGCCTGGAAATCACATGCTGTTTGTATGAAGGAAAAAAATACTATCAGTCCTCAAATCAGTTGAAATCTTCCATTTATTTAAGGATTTGTCTCAGCAAGAATGGAGAGTTATAATGTGTGATTTATGAAGATGTGAGCTGAGTTAAATGTTCGGTTAAACTGAGCCGTGGTGCTGAAGTTGACTTCGGAGCTGTCAATGGACAAAGCAGCTACTTATGTTTCTGAGTCTGGGTTTGAAACCACAAGACTTATAAAAGCCGCATACTCATATCTCACTCAGTGCTGCAGTTCGATTTGATTAGGTGACGATTGAAATTTGGTTGGTGTAAGGTCAGAGAATAAAATAGATAAGTAAAATACATATGCAAATGTGCAATAGATGACACTTTGTTAGGCACACATGTTGTAAAGCTACTTTACGTTTATGTTTACTATACATATGTATATATTTATGTAGTAAACAAGATGTAGTTGTCAGCCCAGGATGTAAGAGAGAATTTCTTACATGCACAGTATCCCTTCAAATTAAGTGACAGCATGGAAAAATAGCCAGAACTGGAGGTTTAGAAAGGCGGGCATGGGCTCTGGTCCAGCGGTGTTGCCCACAGGTCTCAGCTGTAGGGCAACACCAAAGAGCCAAAGTAGAAGTTTATATGCTGCTGAGCCCAAATGGTGGTTTACTGACACACGGTGTAATGTGAGGATCATTAGTGCGGAGACGATAATTGCAAGGGTAGTTTGAGAAGCGTGCCACCAATTAGCTTCGGATGCATGCGGCATTTGTAAGAATCTCTCCTTTAGCCTCTCTGAACCTCGACCTTTGGACTTCTTTGCTTTGTAAACGGAATATTTTGAAGTGCAAAACTTGCAGAAATCATGTCAGCACTCTGTGCCCTAACCATTGTTGGTTTTGAAGAGCTGACAGATACATGCAGGCACTTCTGTTTGATTACATTTCTATCTCCAGCTTGAAAACAAATATCAGATGCACATGATCTCATCTTGCATTTCATCCAGGATTTTTTTGTAAGCAGCTGTCTTTATAAGTAACGTAAATCCTAACAAATCAAATTATATAATGACTGGATGATACCTACTATTTACATAAATCAAATTACCCTACGATATTTCCCCTGAAACTTTTTCCACATTTATCCCTTGCCTCAGCGTTGCAGGGTTGCTCCTCACCATCTGCAGAAGTACAGAAGCATGAAGGCACGTTTTAACATCGAAGAGATCTATAGTTCAGTTCTATCCCAGCTGTCCATGTGAAATTCTCAAACCTAAACTGTTTTCTGCTAATTTGGCTAAGATGCATGTCCTAGTGAATGCATTTTAGACTTAAAGCCATATGGTAAGTTCAAAGCAGCGAAACTCACAGGTCAGTTTTTGCGTCTGTTTGTTTGATTCAGGGACACAGAAGCTTTTGGGTCAGTGGCAGGAGACACTCGATTCTGTCTGCTGACCCTGCTGTGCACTACTGTACTCTGCCTAGTTGTCCAAAACAAGCCCTCTTTTTCTTTGATCTAAAAACACACATAAGCACACACACACACACACACTCGCTGACCACTGCTGCCAACTTTGCTTCCGTGAGAAGCAGAGTCTCGTCTTAGGGGACAAGAGGACTTAAGCACATGTTGATGAGATCATCACCAGGGTGAAACACACAAACAATTACTGTGTCATAAGCACGCTCACACACAAACAGCAAAAAATAAAGGCCAACCTACCCATTGACACAAATATAGACTCACAAAACCACAAAAACTAACCTTTTTGATTAAAGGGATACTTCAGGCACTCTGGAGAGACAAAGTTAAAGGAGCTCTATACAACATTCAGACCATAAATAGCCTATAGCAGCAAACAACTATTTGCTATGTAGAGATATAGTTGAGTAATGGCGTCCTGAGCGGGGAATGAAGTCACGCTATGTCTGTGTGTGTTGTAATCAGAGCTTCTCTGTTATTTGGCTAGCTATTCACCGCCACTCTGCACGTGCTCATACAGCGGTTTCTGCTGATAACGCCATGCCACAAACATGGATTGGGACAGAAGCATGGCGCCAACTCTCCAGTCCCTCCATACCCCCTTTCCGGTTAGCACTGTTCGCAGTGTTAGCATCGTCTAGTGCGCTTGCTCTATGGGCCCAATGTTGTACTAGATTATGATTAGTTTTATATCCAGGAAGTCAAACTTTTTTGGCTTCATGAGCCACCAAGCAACTTTTATTGGAATGAATGGGCCTTGCCTGAAGCGTTGTATCCAGTTCTCTTTATACATCCATGCTGTAGGACCGCATCAGTCTAAATCCATACATCCAGTTTGTAACACCGGCTTTTTGTTATAGAATTGTAGTCATCAAGCTTAAGCTTAGATAACCCTGATGAAATCACTATGGCATTGTCGGGGTTATCCTCTCAGA
This sequence comes from Epinephelus moara, assembly GCF_006386435.1. NCBI lineage: Eukaryota > Metazoa > Chordata > Actinopteri > Perciformes > Serranidae > Epinephelus > Epinephelus moara. Next base: position 28,726,359 of record NC_065516.1, on the reverse strand, counting down.
CTGGACAAAGCTCCTGCAGAGCCTCAGAAGTAATTTAACAACTGTTTTCCAGGCTGAGCAGTGTCTTCAATATTCCCTCGAGAGGGAACATGACGGAGTGCGCCGCAGTTGGCAGCTTTGCATGTAGAGTGAGAAAAATAGTCTTCCTATTCAGAGCGACAGCCTGTTTGGAGAGGGCAGACAAGTCGGTGTTTGTTTACACTCTGAAAATCTCTTCAGTTGGTTGGGAATTAAACATAACACACACATACATATATACACTCGTAGCATCACGCCAACACCAGATGCCAGGAAGTACAGTGGCGACTGAGTGGCATCCACAGCAAAGCCCTACCATGCGTGACTCTCTCCTGACTTTGCCTCTTTTAGCAAGCTTGCGTGATCCCACCATCACTCCCCATCAAGCCCTCTGCCCCCTCCCTATATCCTTCCCTCACACACACATATATACACAAACACACGTATCGCCTGCTGGGTGATAGCACTGGGGGTGTATGTCCTCCCTCCCTGAGCCAAATGAAGTGATCGGAGCAAACACTGTTAGTATAAACAGGCTTGGATTAGAGTGTTGTGATGACATGCAAGGGGCACAGATGGGAGAATGTGAAGTGGACAGTCACGATATGTCCAGACCTGACAAAGGATATCTCCCTGTACTCACCTCACTCATTATTTTCAACTCCCAGAGCTCACACCTTGAGCAGATACCCAGGTTTTTGGAAAGCTGATACTATTGTTGTTGGATTAAAGCTGCCAGGAGCTAATACTGTGTGTCAGTGTTCAACACTTATACACAAAGTATCAAAACTCACACACTTATTAAGATGGTTCAAAATCTGTTCTCACTTTCACATCATTTTTGCCTATTTTCTAAAGATGGTTTGTATCACAAACTTGATTTCACAGACAACATTATGTTTCTGTGAGCCTCCAGTGTTTGCCTGCTGCTCTAATACCCCACAACACAGGGACGAGGTGTTAGGAGAGGGATAATCAGATTACTGTTGGGTTAGCGTGTCGCTTAATGAATTAGCTCTGTCAGAGGCCAAATTGTTGTGTGATATTGTTGGTGAGAAACGCAGGAGGTGGGTCACTCACGTTAAAGTGAAGCTGACAGGTGATGCGAAGTAAGATCAAATCAGGCTGAAACTGTGAGGCCTCGCACCGCAAACAGGGTTTGTGTTTATATATATTTTAGATTTTTTTTTAATGAAAAAGATGTTTTCAAAGGGGAACTCGCCCATTTTTGTTTTTCATGCATGATATTCCTATGGTCTAAGAAAATATTAGTCTCATAAATCTAAAAGTTGGAGTGCTAAAACTCAAGTTTGTGATGCCATAGGGTACAGTATAAGGTCTGGAGCTGCTCCACTGACAATTAATTGGGAACTACGATGACACAGAGAGCACCCAGGGGAATGTTCTGAGTACATGGGTACATTTTCTGTGTCGGAACTGAGAACACTGCAACAGAATAAAATAGAAGAACAAACAGTATGTAGACTTTACAGACTTTACTTTACAGACAGACTTTACACCTGATGACATCACAACCTTGAGACTTATCTGGATTCATCATATCATTTCATGTATCATTCTCATTACAAAGCTTGTGTACTGATGACATTTATTTATTTATTTATTTATTTTTTAAGTGAGAAATTACATGAATAAGTGGGTGATACATCAGAATTACAAACTATTGATTAATAAAGAAAGATAACAACAACAGTTAGGGTACAGGTATGAATTTTAAAGTATGTCATCGTAATTTTGGAGTCATAGAAAAATATCTTTGATTCCATTTCATACTCAAGGTTCTGCCTACTATATTTCATGGTTCATAATCAGCTTTTCTTCTTTTTAACCTTCCTGTACAGGAACATAAGGCTAAGAATATAAACAAACAAAAAAAAAACAATATGGGAAGATAAATACATGAAGTACAAATACAAAAAAAAAAAGTGCTCCCCTCAATGACTGGACCTGATACAAAGAAACAATATTCCAGCATCTTCCATTCATTAATCTATTCCCATATGACCATATGATACTGATTTGACCACTAGACCATCTTTTTTCAAACAGTTTCAGATTCCCCCTCACTTTATAAGTTAAGTACTCCATCTGATATATTTGCTGAACCGTGTCTCTCCTCTTGTCTATCAAGGAGCATGATTTTTGAAGCCAGTTTCTTGTTATCTCTTTCATTGCTGTAATACACAGTATCTTTAACAAGCTCATGTTCACAGATGTTTACTGAACTTCTTTCCCAGGCCATGAAAATAACATATTGGAATTTTTAATTTCCCCATGATGAAGGTCTGCGGTGGGGCAACAACTTCCCATTGAACTGCGGCTGCTTGCATGTTGAGAGGGAGAGAGACCCTAAATACTGCATTATGCTATTGCTCCAGATGCCCTGCGTCACAGATTGGTCCTTGTCACACACAGACACACACACACACTGTACAGCTGATACGTAACACCTCTGATAGTGTCAACTGCCTGACAGGTTAATGGCCTTCATGCATAAGGCATGATCAGCATCATGACTATCACTTGATCCTCCTCAACCTTGGACACATTAACCACCTCACACCAATTTAATTACACATTGGTGGGCCTTTCTGTGTGTGTGTGTGTGTGTGTGTGTGTGTGTGTGTGTGTGTGTGTGTGTGTGTGTGTGCATGTGTGCGTGCGCGTGCGGTGTTATGGTGTGAATTCTGCAAAGGGGATATTGTACACAAATGTATGTTATTTTAATACATTATTTCACTTGTTTCTGTTGAAAGAAAACCGTGTATTGCCAGATTTGGTAATTTAGATTATTGTTTTGTTGTTGTTGCTTTATGGGCTGAGAAAATTCTGTTACTTGTCAGGCTAAATAAAAAATCCAAACCCCATTGGATTAGCTAAAATGCATTGTCACAAAGCTGTGTTATCTTAGCTCATGAAAAGTTGATGTTCAGGAGATGCATGGTTTTCACAGGACAGGGACATTTTGCCCCAGCAAAGTCTCAGCAAAGTACTCCAAAAGTACTTCTACACTCTTTTCCTTCTTCCTTCGGTGCAGTTTTTCTCATTAGCACATCATGTCAGCCACTTTGTACTCACATTTCCCCCACTAAACAATGCCTTCTTGAGTCAGAGCTCAGCCAATGAACCCAACTTGTTGATGTCGTAAAGTACTCCGCGGTTAGCATTCGTTTAGCATCGCGTGCTGCAGCAGCATTAGTGTAGTTTCACTCCCATATGGATTCAGCCTGAGGGACCATCTGCCCATTATTATTTGCCTCAATGGGCCGAAACGACACCATAATCTTTTTAACAGATTACCCTCTCGTTATGGAGAGGCTGCATAGATTTTGAAGAAAAAAATGGCTAACAGGATCATAGGTGGAATCAACTTTATCGTGAAAGGTGTGGTTCTTTCCCAGAAAACCTGTTGAACGTTCTGTTTTGACCACAAAACAAGCGATGATTGCCTCTGACTGCCCAGCAGGGAGGAAAATAGAAGAGGGATAATCTTAGGCTTGTTGTGCTTCTTTCTCCCTGTTATTTTGAATAATGTGAGTGACACCAGTTGGCATGCAATACAAGGAAGCAGCTAAAGTGGAGGTGCTGCAGACCATAACCTCCACTCTCCTCTCCATCTTTGTTTTGCCCTCCTCACATGCAGGAATGCAGCGAGACGAAAATACAGGGGTAGAAAACTAATAATTATCCCCTGAGTTGCTGTTAAGAATTTCCTTTTTCAGTATGAATAAGCAGGAGGCTCAAAGCACTGGTGCCTTTTGAAGAGAAAAACTCAGCCGTGGTGGTGAATAGTGCAGGACGTCTGAGTGAAATGAGCGAGCTATATAATAAACACTTTATGACTGTTTATTCTATACATTGTGAGCCAACGGTGCTGTGCTCTGCGGTACATTTATTCTACTGAATTTACTTTTTTGGACCAAAGCCTGGTCCTAAATAACTCCATTTATGAGAAACCAAAAAATAATTTATGCCTTTTCAGTCTTTCATTCCTCCTCTCCCTCTTTTTCCCCCTGCAATTCCAATCATATTTAACTAATTTAAAACTCAAATTCACCTCTCATGGCACATCTGTTTCCAAGCTTCTTGTTTGTTTATAAAGCACGAGAGGTTTTCCTTTCAAATTTATCTCTAATTAAACTCCAAATCAGTGAGATGGGCTTTACAGCAACTGGCAAATGCTGAACATAAACTTTACAGCTTAAGAAGGACACGCTGTACGTTAATTTCGTGCCCTTGAATCTCTCAGACTGCTTGTGAAAATGGAGATTGTGCGAGTGCAGAAATAGACGGCTTGCGCTTTATTGTGGCCAGGTGGGGTTCCTGAATGCAACTTTTATTAACCGCCAGCTCCTTGAGAGAACAACAAGCCACAGCCATCCTCATCAAAACAGGAATCCAAGAGAAAGCTATTTATAGAGTAACCACGCAGACACATACATGTAGGCAGGAGCTGATGTCTCTCACAGTGATGCAGTGTATCTCAGATGTGGATGTTGCACTGAAATTCTTGCATTAGAAATTCAGCAGTTCTTACTATAAATTTTACACTTGACTGATCAGAATGAAGTCACTTACTTGTACTAAACCCCGATGGTTTTGTGCTTGAGCGGGGTAGAAAGTCTACCCTTTTCCTACGTAAGTCAAATATGTCTGACGTCCCCCTAAAGGAAATGAATGATGTCTCTATCTGAATGAGCCTATTGGAGGAAGTCTGAGATAAATATAGAAGCAAAGGAGACAAGCTGCAGAGAAAACAGGCCTAACAATGAAGTTTCCCCTCGACTCCCACCAAATATACTTCCACTAGGTGTGTTTGTTTCTGCAACTGCGAACTGTACATGTGTGCACACATGTGTTGTCATTCTGCCTCCAGGCTGGATTATTGCTGAGATATATGTGACTCATGAGGGAGTTTGTATCCTGACTTCACCCCCGCTGAGAGGGCCGGGGTCAGCATTTGTGCTGGTGGAACATGTCAGATCCCCGGCAACGCCAGGAAAACTGCAGCGTCTTGTTGTCTTCAATTAGGAAATACACTGTTGCATTCATTTGGGTACAGTCAAATTAAAAGCTTTCCTGCATAACTGGCTCATCTCACGCAACACATGCCTGAATGCAGCCCGTGCGTGTGTGTGTGTGTGTGTAAGCAGAGAGCACATAATTTCACGCTGAAGCACATTCTCCTTGGGCCTCCATCCATTTGCATTCTGTTAGTTTCTCTAATTGTCTGTATAAATATTGCACCACGTTGGCCTTATGTTGTGGTTAATTTTCCCAAGGCTTGACGAGGCAAATTTAGGAGTGTTTAGACAGCCTCTTAGCCGGCTCCACGTGTGTGTCGCTCTTTTAACGGGTTCATCCGAAAAACCAATTTTCTCAGCCGACAAACATGGTGCTCACATAAAACATGTGCGCCGCAATCAGTCATGTTCTCTATTTATAGAAGCAATTAGATGACTTTCATATTATGAGCGCTATAATAGTCCTCCAGTGTGTGTGTATGTGGAGAGTGCATGGCGCCACTTTTATGATACGCCATGTAGTCAAGCCACATACAGTAGCAGTATACACGCTGCAGAGCGGTTGCCATACAAGTCTGTTTTGCCCACGGGCTCATGTGTGGAGACGTATCACTCCTGTACAACATGGTGATTAGTACGCCTGCTTGCCAACCAAAACAGAGAAGTGGAAACAATTGAGTTTACATCCCAACCTCCAATCTGTGTGATCCCATTTGCTTTGTCATAATATCACTTCCCCTTCACTTCGGTATGTAGGCGCACAACCAAGGCTATTGTTTATTTCCTGTCCAGGAATCGATTTTTTTTTTTCTCTTCTCTTCAGAGATAGACTTCCCCTCACAGCTCCACATTCCCCTCAGAAATCACTCACTCACGTTATAATCTCCTCTGAAAGATGAATATTTGTGATTCCTGCCCTGCCTCCAAGAAAACTACTTTCTGTAGATGTTGTTCTGTTAACACACAAAGAGCATTGCTCTAAATCCTGAGAGTCTATCCCTTCAAATATAATCCTATATTTCACAGTGGAAAACATTCTCATCCAAAACAATATTGGAAAGACTATAGACCTCAATCTAATGTTAATATCAGAGGATGATTGAAGATCGAATCATTGTAGTTTAATGCGTACTCTGTGTATCCATCAACTGGAACCGTATGAAAGAAGTGGAAAAAGCTCCCTGTCTTCTGAAAAATATGAAAATGCCAAAAACTTTCTTTCAGTCAATCTTTTTTTCCTTCTCTTTGCCACATTGCAAAAACAAGAAAAAAAGTTGAAGGGTTGGATTTGGACAGGGCGAGATCCGGACATTTGATCTGTGGCATAATGAAGTATTAGCTTCCATTACAGTGCAGGCTTAACCTTTTTGCGGAGCACCATTGAGCGCTTGCCAGCAGTCATCAATATTTAACAGCTGTTGCTATTATGAAATTCTTTATGGGCTAATGTGGCTCGCCGGCTTGCACGCAAGGCCTTGGCCGGCCGCCAGCACCCTGTCAGGAGGAAGGGGGGGAGATTGACAGACGGCTCGCTCGCGTGACAACCAGCCCTTGATCAGCCAGCTTCTCTCTCTCCCTCTCTCTCTCTCTGTTGGTGTTGCTCTCTCTCTGCTGTGGATTTCCTGTGCCTGCGGAGAGAGAGAGACAGAGAGAGAAGAAGAGCGCTGAGGGAAGGGGGCGGGAATAGGCAAAGGAAGTGGCTGTAAGCCAACCCAACCTCAACACACACATATGCACACACACACAGTTTTCTCTACTCACGCAAGCCTTGTGGGAGGGGAGGGACTGCTGCGCTGCACAGCGCTCGCATGTTCAGGTCCAGAGCTCTTCTTTACAAGCTAAACACACAACAGAGGATCAGCTGCCAAAAGATGGCACCCACGCTGCTGGAATCAGAGAGACAGAGAGCCTGAACACAGATCAAGAGCACGGATGTGTTTAAGTGTCATATATTTGAGACATTTGAAAAACATCAACCAAAACATGAAAACAAACATATATTACTCCTAAGTTTGGACAAATTACTTCTTACCAGTGGTGGAGATAGTATTAAGATCACTTGCTTAGGTATAAGTAGCAATACTGCAATATAAAGAGTCAGAATCAGAATTCCTTTTATTGTTATTGTATTGTTAATTACACAACGAAATAGGGGTGCTGCTCCTGTAAGGTGCTGACACATTCTCTGTCCATTCAACCATCAATCTACGCACTAATAAATAATAAACAATAAATTAGTGTTATAGGTCAAAACTACACATAGTATGTTTGTGAATATTGCACATGGAATAATTGTGTAATAATTATACCCATAAAAAAAAGGAGTTATCCTGTGTATTTGAAGTAATTCAAAGACCTTATTGCTTTCAGAGGGCAGCAAGTCAAACAGATTCTATCCTGGGTGAGTACAGTCTTTGAAAATACTCCATTAAAGGTATTCTTTATCCATAAAATGCATATATCAGTTACTCAATGAATCTTACCTTGAATTTGTGTAGAAAATGTTTTTTCTTGCACGCTTCCACAGCGAACAAAGAATCCAAAAAAGGTGAACATTCTTCATGAATTTAAGTGAAGAGGGACATCTTTTAACAAAGCAAAACTAAGTCACATAATTCTTGCAGTATAATCCAAGTTGTACCTAGTTGTACCTAGTTGTATGCTCAGTACTTTCCAAACACATGGATTTTACTTGTACTATTTGTACTGGCATGTTTTAAATTGTACGGTTTTATTGAAAATGCATGTGTTTGGAGAGTACTGAAGATACATCCGGATAAATAAGACATTTTCTTCATGAATTCAAGGTAACACGCAATCAGTAACTCATATACAAATGATAATTTTGTGGGTGAAGCATTCCTGTGTTAATGTGAGAGTGTAGTCCTTTAATTACAGTGTCACTATGGAATTATCGTAAGCAAAATGTACTTTAAGTATCAAAAGTACAAAGAGTCATAATGCAGAAAATTGCCCCCTGTACTGTAAGTTTATGTATATGTTATAGCAGGGGCGTAAATATACACAGTGCAGGCAGTGCAGTTGCACTGGAGCCCCTGGGGTGAAGGGGCCCATGGAGGGAGCGGGCCCTTCTGAGTGATTCAGATTGCCACCTTGGCTATAAATCAAATCAAGTTTATTTATACAGCACATTTAAAAACAACTGCAGCTGACCAAAGTGCTGTACAAATAAAAGAATGACACACAAATATACAGCAATATAACATATACAGAAATATAAAACAGAGCAACATCTGTAAGAACAATTACAGGGCCTGTTATTGGGGCCTGTCATAGTAGCATGCAATGGGGCCCATCGTAACTTCTTTACGCCACTGTGTTACAGTATTGGCTTATTATGACAAATGCATGTGTAAGTAGAATTTAACTGTTTTATATACTGTTGGGTAGTTTAGTCTATGACTTGTGTGTAAAATCCACCTTCCACCACTGCTTATTACTTATTAGAATTATAAATTTATGTCCTCAAATAGACTTTAATTTAATTTCAGCTATAAATGACTGGCAGAGTATAAAGTGATGAAATGTGTTGATATAGTGAAAAAAACCACCTGTTTGACTGGATTTGGAGTAGCATGCACGCGGGCGGGTTGGTCCCAGGTTAAAGCCGTGCAGCAGCTGGTGTTGTGTCTATGAGCAGCCATGTATGAACGCTTACCTGCTCCTCGCTGCAGAGGAGCATGAGCTAAAAGAATGGACCTGGAGTATTACCCACCATTCAGCTCAAAACGCATGCTACTCGTGTACTCACGATTTATAAAGCGCTTCAGGTCATGCAACACTCCTCAGCAGTGCTCTCCAACATATTGTCATGCCATGCCATCTTTGAATCTAGTGCTCTAATGTACATGACTCTGTTGAAATATTCATCTCTGCGTTTCTCATAATTTTGTGAGACATTTCTTTGTGTTTTATCTCCATTATCCCTTGAATAAAAGCATGTCAGTGACACTGTGGGTCCACAGGGACATCTCTGTCTCTCTCTCTCCTTGTGAAGGTTTCTTCTTTCTCTTCTCTGTTTTCTCTTCATATTTCTCCTTTTCGGGTGTTATTGGTAGTGTGGGAGGAAGTGGCTTTGAAGGAGATGGTGTTGAGTAAGGACACACCCAGACTGTGCTGTACACATCCATATGCTACATGGCCAAACTCACCTCACCCCCTAGAGGCTGCAGAAATGAATACCTGACTGGTGATCGACTGTGTCCTAAACTCACACATACATACACTTATGCACGTCGTTTTTCTCTCATGTGCTCATTTCTTGTCTCTGAAAGTTTGGTTGATGAGGGACACATTTTGCTGCATTTTCACCCTAACAGTAGCTACAGAGGTAATTCTTTTGGCACACAGCAATCTAAGGCAATCACTGCTAAACCATATCAGATCTTACAAGCAGTCTTTACAGATCTTTTTTTGCTTCTAGTATCTCTTTCATCACAGTCCCTTTTGTAATATCAGATTATATTTTCATTTGAACAAATCAAACTAATCTGATGTCATTATACGCTTCACAGTCGCTCATCGAAGGTGTCCTCTGAGCCAATCGAAGGTCCTGAGACAATTGTGACTGAAATTGTGCAAATTGAATCATACTGTACTGCAGCTTGATATCTGGCGGGTGGTCCGAACATTTTGTGTACTCAGTGGAAGTGGAAAGACAGACCTGGCTGACTGAAGGAGCTAGACACTTTCAGCCTCACCCTTTGGCAGCATCTACATCCCGCTACTTGTCACTTTTTACTTAACACCCCGTCCTCACACAGAGCACATAAACGCCTCACCATTACCTACTCTGTTTTCCTTTATAGACCAGAGAGGGAGAAAATAGAGGCAAAGAAAAGCAAACCCGAAGACACGAGCGGTGATGAATAAAGCCGGCATTGTTGGCAGAGGAAGTGCCTGTGCCGATAATTAATCATCCCGTATGTTTGTCTTTCCTGACGCTGCATCCTCTCCAAAAGCTGCCGTAAGAGAGAAAACAAAAATACATGAGGCGTTGAAGGAGGAAAATAAAGAGGCTTATTAGATTCATTTCCCTCTGCACCAGTTTCCACTGGTTGGATGATATTGCGGTGATTGAAGAGAATGGTTTTGTGTGTGTGTGTGTGTGTGGCTGTCTGAGTCTGTTTGTTTGTGTGTGTTTGCACCTAGCGGAGGTGATGACAAAATACTTAACATTATTACTGGCATTTATGAGTTTACTGAGCTGCCTGTCACTGCAGTCATCAGCGCTTAGCCTGATTTTCAGCAGTGGAGGGAGGCACACATTGCGGCCTTTATTTTCACTCATAGCTTGAATAAAACTGCTGTTGGAGCTGGGGGAGGGGGTAAATGCTGAAACGTGAAAAAGTAGATCCAGACAAAATGTATGGATTAAAAAAATATGGCTGCATTAGCTTTGCGTGCTTTAGGGTGGAATTAAAAGAGGAGGAACTCTTCCAGCGTCACGAAATCGGTTGTCGATCGCCTGCGATGCTGAGTTAAACAAAGAAAGGGTGGAGAGATGAAGAAGAGGAGGAGGGTAGAAGAAGGGCTGATGATGGGGGAGGGATGGACAGAGGACAAGAGATAGTAGAAGGTTAAAGGGGGAGGAATGAAAACCGTAATGGGGTTATTCAGTGGGGGTGGGGACTATACGAAGCATCGAAAAATACATACATATATACTGAGATAGTTTTCGTAATGAGGCTATGGTTGTGTGTGTGTCTGTGTGTGTGCGTGTGTTGCGTGACTAATCTGTGCCTGCTACAATGAGTGACGGAGCGAAGGGCTGATCTCTTGGAGTGAGCCACATGCCCCCTGACAGCACACCCATAAGAGAAACACGCAAACATGCCTCCAACACGCAACACACACGTCACCAATGCACATGTGACAGTTTTGCACGCCACAGTCGTGTAGGCTAATTGCATGTATACACACTCTGGCATGGTAGTAGGAAGGCCCTACTCTACTGTGTGGCAGAGAGAACATGGCATATGTGGCTGATGGAGTGTGACTTTCTGATGATATTTTTATAACTTTGGCAGATATTTCCACTTTATTGAATATTAGATGACACAAAGGAGCAGGGGAGTGATGAAGAGACAGGCTGGCAGTGTTATGGATGACAGTACACTGAAAACTAAGATTAGAATTCTTTACATTGTCCAGTTGAGTTCATTTTTATTGGACTGAAATACAGCAAATATTAGTTCTCTCTATTCAGCTTTGGACCCTTAAGGACTCTTCAGACGACCCTACCTTGAGATCCATAGGTGAAATTTTCTTTTGTGTTGCCCCCCCCCACCCACAAAGAGGTCAGAGGTCATGCTCAGCGAAAGAACAGCAGTGCCAAAACTAGAAATCTTTCCCAGCTTTCTCATTTCAGCAAGCTAGTCTTCACAGAATTAAACAATGAAGAACATTGCAGACCCTTGTTTCACGTCCAATTTAACTGAAAGCTGTGTTACCTACCTCACTCTGTGTGTACCAGTGAGCTTTGCATGTGCGTGTGGCTCTATCGTGTGAGAAGAATCCTGTAAAGTCATGAAATCCTCCACTGTTTTGCCTTGTTAGATGGCCCCACCACACTGACTAATACCTGGTGTTAGTGCGGTGCAAAAGGAGACTGATACAGTGAATGTGTCGGCCACATGTCTGAGCCTCTCTCACTGCCATATGATAGAGGTGGGAGAACTGGCAAGCAAATTTAATCATTATCAACTTCTCCTGAGTTGACGGGGCTCTATATGTGTGCTCGATTTTACTTTGCAGACCTTGAATGTAGCACGTGAGCACATATCCCTGCTTGTATAAGGTTAATAAATATATTAATTAATTATGTATGATTTTTTCTTTTGTTTGTGGTGAACCAGCCAGTTTACCCTTTCGTCTTTTTCTTTTGTCATAGCGAGCCATGAGAAGCCCTCCAGGAAGCACAATATCAGCACAGCATCCTCTAACCCTGAACCCAGGAAAGAGAGCCTTCCAATGGGCACCACCGTCAATGAAAGCAGCCTCCTCCTGGAAGTAAGAAAGAACACGTCTGTTGTTTGTATGTGTGGAATAATTCAGCGAACAGACAGATTCACGTGTACAAGTACGGATGGTTTAATGATATCATTTTTTATTGTGCTACGGTCATATCGTTTTGTCTTTTGGTTGCGCCGTTGATAAAATGTACCCGAGCTCACATACATGCCACTCAGGAGACAGTTTTTGTGTGAATAGGGAAGGGGGGGGTCGTGTGTGTATGTGTGCGTGTGTGCCCTTCGCCCTTTGCCCTGACCTCCTTTGCAGAGCTGTGGTGTTGCGTGACATAAGGGTGAGACGGGAGTGTCAGAGCTGATGAAGGAGGTGGGGACTCACACACGCTGGCAGCTTGAGCAGCCAGTCAAGTGTGTGTGTGTGTGTGTGTGTGTGTGTGTGTGTGTGTGTTTGTGTCTGTATGAGTGCATCTCTGTCTGAATGCATGTGGTCGTGTGTGAAAGTGAGCAGAAGAGAGTGAGAAGAACACACCAAGCCTGTCAACAGCAATCAGAACAAAGGGGAGAGTTGTTTTTTGTCAGTTGACCTCAGACCTTTAATCAGATTTTAACCACAGAATAATAACGTGCATATATTTCAGGCTACAACTCTTGATTTCTTGTCTTTCTGATATAATATTAGGACACCCAGATGTATGTGGCTTGAATAAATGTTACGTAAAACTTGTGAAAATGTTTCCTAGAAAGGCAAATGTTTCTGTTGGAGGCATCAGAGCAGACAGAATGTCACACATATAGCAGCACGCTACGAGGGAATTACTTTCGTATCAGATCATTGCTACACACTCGATATCCTAATGGTCAGACAACAAATGACACTGATCATCGTCCAACAACTGTGTGCGCTCACACACACACATACACACACACACACAGCGGAGCCGATGCAGTGATGCTTCTGTTAACGTGTTAGGTTGTCTCAATGGGGCGGTAAACAAAAGGATAGATTGACCGTAGTGATGTGCTGCCTCCCGTTGCGTGACTCAACCTGCAGCGGGGCCTCACAGCAAACTGTGCATTAGTTGTTATGGTGATGGGCTCCCAAGAGAGAGAAGAGACGGATGTGTTTGTGCGTGTGTGTTTGTGTGTGTTTGGTGGGATTTCATGTCCTTTTATGTGTGAGGTGCAGTACATGTGGATAGGTATATGTTGTTGTCTGACAGGTAAATTTTACAAGCTTGTGCATGTTTGTGTATTTGTTGATGCATTTTGTGTGTCTGTGTATACAAGGGTTGACTAATATAGATTTTTGGAGACCATTTATTCTATATTTTATATATTGTATTTACAATATGGGCTTACTAACATGCTCACAACAACAGTTAGTGTGTTTCCATCCACCTGTTTTTTATGCACATTTCTGATTTTTGCGTTAAAAGAAAAACTCAGCAGAAACGCCAGTAATTTTAAGACAAAGTTGAAATGTTATAAAAAAGTTTTTTTTTCTTGGCTTAAGTGGAAAAGGTAGTGTTTGGAAAACAAGAAAAATAGCCAAAAAAGTTGAGTTCTTATGCCAGAAAAGTTTGTCTTCCTGGGTATAAAATAACCCAGATCTTCCACACTGTTGGGCCCATTGAACAAGCACACCAGACACTTCGCTAGCCAAGCCTGCATCTTCTGGTTTCACCCTCCACTGACTTGAATGGGAATAAAATTATTTAATAGTAAGGCTCTTCTAGACTTTTGTAATCGGACTGAATGGATCAAATTCTGATAGATAAATTTAGTTGGGGTCGTGACGTTTAAAAAAATGTTACTCTGATTTACAGACGTCTATGAGAAAAAGTCTTTTTGGGCCCAGTGGCATCACATGATGGATCCGGAAATTGTAATTCCATGTTTTGGCCACTATGTGGATTTGTCTCCAAAGCCGTGTGTTGTTCCTAGGGGCCCAAAACGATCATTAATTTGTGTTTTGGAAATTTGGTTAGAATTTGCGCTGCATTTAGATGAAAAAGGGAAATGACAACATGATGATGTTGTTATTGTTGTTTACCATATTGACTATCTTAGTTTAGCATGTTAGCATGTTAACATATGCTCGTTAGCACTTTACACAAAGTACAGCTGAGGCTTAAGTCAATAGTTTTGCAGGTATTTGGTCATAGCAGAGTGACCTGATGTAGTGTAGCTGAGATATTCCTGGGCCAAAGTGGTGGACCGACCAACTGACAGACAGACATTGCCATCCCTAGCACCACACATCCAGCTGTAATTTGTTTCTTATGTGTGACTGTGGTTTTACTCATTGGCTGATATCCAACATCACAAATCATCATTTAGTATAACACAATCCTGTATTATTCTAACCTTAGTGTGTGTGTGTGTGTGTGTATATAGGTTGTGGGTGTGCTCCTGATGGCAGAAGGTCTCCATGTTTGTCATGACCTCATCATCACTGCTTTCATCTCACTCTGACAGCTAGACAGAAGGCAAACCAAAGAAACTCTGTTGAAACAATGAGACAAGGCTGTCCCACCACCACCACCTCCCACCTCTTCCCCTCCTCTCCTTTGCTTCCAAATCCAGTGAACCAATATTTTATTTTGGGCTCTGCGTGCAAAGCACCTCTTAAGATTTGTAAGTCAAAGCTTTTAGTCTCCCAGGGGCGGTTATGGGAGCCGGGGGCGTCGTAGTTGCAGATATGTGGCGGCGCAGGCCAGCAGCAGGTGCCTGTTTCCATTACCTAAATGCTTTAGTATGCAAGGAACTGAGGGAAATGTGAATGGAGGAAAAACACAAAAACCGCATGCGGTATTAATACAATATTTCTTTCTCTCTTTTTCTTTATTTTATACTAGAGATATAAATATTTTTCTCTGGTCTTTAGTTTGGTTGTTTTTATAAAGAAAATAGAGTAACAATCGCTATAGCTGTATAGTCATTCTGCTGTTTTTTCTCCAGCTCTGTATCTGTGAAATGCATTGTAAATTGGCTGTCCTATTCCAACACAAATGATGGGTGTTCCCATAATAGTTGAGGACATGTGAAAAATAATTGCACTGTATTCATCTATGGTATATTTGCCAAGCATTCCACATTGGGAAGCCAATTACAGTAATCAACCCACAAAGTATAGTGTTTTTTCCCGCACATACTCTCTCAGGTCCCAAGTCTAAGGCCTATTTGTTCCAGAAGGGTAAAAATGTCAAAGTCCCTTAAAAAGAAAATGGGTTGCAGAAATTTACTGTGGCATTTCAATGACTTGGAAGAGGAATGGAGAAAGGTGAACTGGCTAAAAAAACCTAAATGAACCCAACATGTAAATGTTGGCCTTTTTATGGCTGTGCTGGACCTCCCAAAGGCAACATCACATTCATGTGTATTCAGGCTGTTTTCATGTCCATTGTTTGGACCGGTTTTCCAACCCTAGATCACTGAATCATTAATAAGAGCTTTGCACACAAGAAGCTTTACATTAATCAACTGCTTATTGAAGACGAGCTCTGTACTGGACATACATTTTTTGTACTCTATACTATCTATGAAATAATTAAATAAGATACCTTAGTTGGACAAGAAATATTACAGCTTTGGATTTCATTGCTGAGCAAAAAGTCTCACTGCCTTAACACCTTATCTCTGCCTAGACACATGGTTTCGATACAGTAAAGATCCAAGATAGTCAAATTCTTGGTCTTAGAACCAGACATTCTCATATTTTCAACATTGACGTGTTGGATTTGGACAAAAAGCAGTTTTCTTTTCTCTGGCATTTTCGTCTTTATTGACAGATGACAGAGTAAACTGGAAACAGGGGGAGAGAGAGGGGTATGACACACAACAAAGGTCCCATGGCTGGAATCAAACCCAGAACGGTGCGGTAATGTGGCATGCGCTACTCCGCTACCAAGGCACTCCAAATGCACTGTTTTCATAAATATATTCCATTTGGCCTTGACATGCTGTTACCAGATGTTTATACAGCCCCGAGTGACCAATATATTAAAGATATAATATGCAGGGTTTTTCTAAAAACAATGTATAAAGTCATGCAGAAGTGATGCCTCTCAATCATCACTCACGACCCACAAGAAGTGAGTGGGGGTGTATTTGTCTGCCTTCTGCCTGTGTTTTCTTATATTCTTCTTATTTTGCTGTGCATGCATCCAAGAGGAAGCTACGAAAATCAGCACACAGCGCAGAAAAGAACGCATGTAAATGGAGGCAAAACGTTCCACAGGGTGAATCTGGGGTTGCTTTTACTTTGGCTGGCGATACTGTTTACAAACAGTAAGCAATAATTCCTGCACAGTATACCTTGAAGTATATTGGAAACTACACAGTCCCTCCAGGATTTCCCAGGGTTTTTTTGGGGACTGTTGCTGTTGTGCACAATAAGAAAAAGCATGTTAGCTGATTCTGATAATTTTAAAGCCAATATTGGCTGATATGACTGAGATGCCAATATTATTGTGCATCCCTCGCCTTGTCCGTTTGTATCCGCCCTTCTCCGGGTGTGTTTTGCTGTAGAAAGATGTTTGTGTTCCACCACAATGTCTGGTGACTCATGGAAAACCTCGATGATTGGTCATATGTGGAAAAGTTTGGTGACTGGACAAAATTGCAAGGTCATGCAGAATTCCTGAGGACTGCTTGCAATTGTGACAGCGCAACCTCTTGGAGGGACTTGATCCCACATCACCCTACTCTCGTTTCAAACACACACACACATCTTTGATAGCCAAATCCTGCTAAGTAAGTGCTGGTAAGGGTTAAAAAAAAGTGATGTATTTGTGTATGTGTTAGATCTCACCAATGTGGTACAGTAGCATCATTTATTTTTGAGTGTTTGCTGCAGAGCGCTGCAAGTCTGCGTTTATGTGTTTGAGTCTGCGGGGGGTCGCTCTCCCCCTGGATGTCATGAACATGTGCCAGTTGAACTTGTCAAACAACATCTGCATCTACACCACCAAGAACCTGAGTCATCCTCCCATCTCTGCTTCCCTCTCCGTCATATATGTTCTCCACATTACTGTCATATCATAGTCCAGATATTTTTCTGTCGCAGCGTTGCTTCATCAGAACATGACTCAAATACCTCAGGGACAAATTGCTCTATTCACAGACAGGTATCAGAGTCTGTTATGTGGTTGGGATGGAGCATGTGCAGTGAGCAGAGCGTTACACTGCTTGCTAAGGCAATCAGATCAATGTTAGGAGAAAGTGAGTGAGAATTTAGAGGCCAGAGGGATATGTAGAGTACACACACACACAAACACACACACACACACACACACACACACACGGGAAGACCTGCACAGTCTCGCAGTAAAATAGAGATGACAGACTCTGGCAGCAGCAGTCACGCAAGTCAAGTAGCCTTGCAGTTGTCACGCTATCACAGCTGTGCACATACACACACGCACACACTGAAAGACTTCTCCACGTCTCCTTCCCTTGTTTTCGTTTTTTCTCTCACAGTCTTGCTTCCATCTCCATCTGTCCATCCCTCCTCATCTGACTGAAGCCAGTTATGTATTTATTTAAATTTTCTTTTTAATCAACACTTGTTTCTGTAAGCTGTGCCGGCCAAACACATTATTCCCCCATGTGTGCATGGGTGTGTGTAAAGAAGGAAAGCAGGAACGAGACTGTGTTTGTGTCTGGAGTTTTTCTGCTTTTAATCAACGTGTTTGGTATCACAAATCACAGCGTGTAACCAGTCAAACAGACTCAATTATCAAAGTTTCTAACTTATGAAATACATAATTTTAAAGGGGAGCTAATTGGCGTGTATGTCACCCTCAAGCAAACTGCTTTAAAAATACCATGAATCTAAATACCACCAGAGAATGTTCTAAAGAGTCTTTCAAAAGCAATATTTTGCTTTACAAATCAGCAAGTTTTATTTGGCCCACTCAGTTCCATAACCATCTGTCTTTCATTCCTTCTCCAGTGTCCAGTATTATCCGATCTTTTGTTCCATTTTTACTGTTATTTGCTGTTCTGAGAAGAATTATGGAAAGAACGATATAAATTGAACGTTGTGCTATAAAAAGTCTGGCTAGAGTCTGATTCTGGCTGTGTTTTGCTTAGAAAAACTGAATGTACAGTAATGACTGTAACCACAGTTTGGTCGTAAATAAAACCATTTGACTGTATCGCTCCAATCATGACATCTAAAGTTAGCTTTGCAAAGATGGCACCGATTAAATACAGTTGTTTGTGTTTCTCAATTATGTATTTGTTGCACTTGAGTTTATTTGCTGCATGAGTTGCGCTGAGTCATCGCTTATTTCTGTGTGTGTGTGTGTAGTCTCTTACAGGCTTTGCCTTGGTGGTGAGCAGTGATGGGATGGTCTTTTATGCCTCTTCAACCATAGTGGACTATCTGGGATTTCATCAGGTGAGCTAAACATCTCAACAGTACTATAAGCAACATGCTGTATAATAGTTTTCTGTATGTAATACTCTACTACATCCAGACTAGTAGGCAGTGTCATCTTCCAAGCCACAATATGCAACATTTCTGTGAAAAAGGAGTTGTTTGTTCCTCCCTCTTTCCCATCACTGGCCCAACTTATCATGTTTCTGACAAACTGTCAATCCTCCAATGGACTCCTGCCAGAGGCTAGGGTAACCACAATCCCTAAAGCTATTTAAGTAATTTAGGTACCTGACAGCAAACACAGCCAACGACAAAACCTGAAAATGCAAAAACAGAATAAATAGTAAAGATCTCTTCAAAGATCCCATGTCTAGGATTTAGTGGCATGTAGTGGTGATGTTGCAGAGCTGAAACTTCTCCTTTTTGCCGAGCTTGTAGGAAAACTACGGCGGCTGACACAAAAGTGTGAATGGCCCTATTTTAGAGTCAGTCTTTGGTTTGTCCATATTGGGCTACTGTAGAACAACATGGTGGACTCTGTTGAAGAGGAACCAATCCATATGTAGATATACAGAGCTCATTTTTATGCCTAGTTCAGACCAAAGATTCACGATGAGACGAGTTGAAACAGGCAACTACTCGCAATGTGCCATTCTGCAACGTTCTTAAAACTTGCTCATTCACACCAATGCAACTAGATGAGACGGTGTATCATTACTTGCGTATGTCACTGCTGCCCCCCACACCGTGGGGACGGATACAGAGGGCTCATGGGGGACTTAGCACCTGTTGCGGCAAGTGAACACGCCATCTGAGGTCGTTTAGACTTGACCAGCGGCTTCACTACAAGTCGACTGGCTGTTGAAACAAGAGACATACTTTACGTCCTAACACCAGCTGAGTTGCAGGTGATGCCATCAGCTGGCTTAAGTCGAGCACAGACCGGCCAGTTCACACTGCTTCAACTTTTATCTGCAACGTTCTAAAACTGTTTTGTCTCGTCGCTAATCTTTGGTCTGAACTGGGCATCAGGTCACAAAAACAAAACACGTCTTATTTTCAGGTTATTATACACTAATGAAAACATAGTTATGAATATTACATACCACTTCTGTTAACAAATGCCCCTAAATCCTACACACTGGACCTTTAATGTTATTTCTGTTTTAGCATTTTTAACATTGACTTTTTTAAAAATACGCTGATTTGCTTTGCTCTCTATTCACCAATTCCAGAAGGTACAGATCACCAGGAGCTTCTTCCCCAAAGCTGTGCAGCTGAAAAACACACAAGAGTTGGCCTACTTGTTATTTTAGAGACATATATTGAATGTTTTCTCTCTTTACACTTATGTCCTTCTTTTTGCACTGATGTTGTATGTGGTGTATTGTCACAGACAGACATTAATTCCACCAGCCAAGAGCTGAGTGGTGATTAAACAAACCTGATCTTAAATTAGAGAATTGGTACTATTCAAAATCTCAAATAATATATTATATCTCGGTCTACGCTCTTTAGACTGCAGGAAGTTACTGGTCCTGGTAAGGAGTTTGTCTCACACATAACCATAAAGTGTTAGCTCTTTGGTTTTTGTACAGATTAAACAAATGAGACATAATATATTAATTAGTGGGCTTTAGAGCTGCTGGTAGGTGGATTTTGTTAGCTTCGAAGACGTTTCCGCTAGCTTCCAGCCTTTTAGCCAAATGAAGGTAACCAGCTGCTTGTTCCAGTTGTTGTATGATATTGAACAAATTAGCACCCCACAAATTACGTTACGTACTTAACATAAAGTTATGTAAGCTAAGTTTAGAAAACAAGCATTGCTGGGCTTCTCCAGGTTTAGCAAAGTAAAGTTATGTGGGTTGGTTTCAAGAAAAGAAACATTGTGACAACGTAGCTTAAAATATCTGGAAGTTCACTTGGTTTCACGTGGTTCCAATCACAGGTCTCCCTGGGCAACGTCCTGTGTTGTTTGACCCATTCTTCACCCAAACCTTCCTCCTTACACAGACTTTCGGTCTTTATAATTCTTCCATTTAAAACCCCTGCAGTGGATTGATTAAGTGTTCACAGCCTTCCCGAGTACATGGGTTATACATGAATTACTGGCACATGATTATGTGAGTTATATATGAATTATATTGTATTACTTGTTGTAGGTATGCGTACAAACAGTGGATGAGAACAGCCTGTTTACAGAAGAGATGTGAAAGTGGTACAGATTTTCTCATCTAACGCTCAGCAAGAAAGTAAATAAGCCAATTTACCAAAATGTTGAACTTTGTATCTAACAGCTTGGATCAATTATGAAAGAAACGTGTAAACAAACAGATGTTACCATTTCCATCATGCTGGAGGTGAGCAGCTCCTGTTGATAAGCTGATAAATCCACCCTGGTAGCCTCTTACATGGCTCTTCTCAGAGTTTGCACTCAACAAGTGTCAGAGGTCTCTGCTATTATTCAACAAGTTCAGCATTTCCCCTTTCCCCCCTCAGCCAATCTGTTTTCTTTCATCCATCCCTTTCTACTTTCTTTCCTTTTCATCCTTGGGCTAATGAGCCGGCGTAAAAGACTCTCTTTCAGTCTGCTTGATAACTCTATCTAGAGGGCAGAGTGAACCCACTAAGTCACAGCTAAGAGGCCACAGGAAGGTGAAGACCTCTGTTTCACCCTGAAATACACTCTGTGGATGTGTGTGTGTGTGTGTGTGTGTGTCTGTGTCTGTGTCTGTGTGTGTGCCGGCACTGATAAGTCACCAACGGTTTAGCTTCCTTCCTCTCCGGCGGTTATACCCAGCCAGTCATTAATTATGGATGATATCAACACGGGCATGCCTGTCCTGCGATGCTGAAATCATCTCCCTCCTTCAAAACCATGAATAAAGTGCTTTTCACTGTTAAAATCCCTCCTTTGCCCTCATGTCTGCTTACACACACACACGCACGCACACACATACACCCGCATACACACAGCACACACATACACCCGCATACACACAGCACACTGACACTTTGGGGTAGAAATTTTTCTGCTACAGCGCTCCCACTTGGCTTACAAGCAGACAGGGGCAGTAACCCAGCGCCATGAAATCGACATGAAAACCAAAGCGGTCTGAAACATCCTGTGTCTGTATGCACATGAGTGCGTGTGTGTGTGTGCAGGGTGGTATCGGAATCAGTAGTGACAAACAAAAGAAATAAAAACTGTAAGGTGCATAAAATGTGAATATGCAAACAAAGAGAGAAACCTGTTTGGTATACATCATCTAGATATGCGTAAGAGTCCTTGGCTACGACTGCACACAGGCTCTGAGCTGAATGCTAACGACAGCACAACTGCAGGCACACAGCTCAAACATTCAGAGACACAACACACACGAGCACATACCAGAGAAAGCCACATCAGGGGGACTCAAACACTAATGAATAAAAGTAGGTTTAGAGCCTGGACTTAAAAGATAGAAGGGGACAGATCTGATTGGGAGGGAGATGCTGTTCCACAGTTTGGGGGCAGACACAGCAAAGACATGATCATCTCTGAGCTTGAATCTGGAGCATGGGACAGCCAGGAGCCCCTGGTCAGCTGACCTGAGGGACCTGGGGGTAGAATAAGGGGTTAGGAGGGCTGCAGTGTAGGATGGGGCCAGACCATTAAGGGCTTTGTAAACAAACAGGAGAATGTTAAAATCAAGGTGCAGCTGAGGCTGATGGGAATGTCATGCGTCTGGTATGGTCATTACTCAAAGTACCGGACAAAGTGATATTTTGGGCTGATGATGGTGCCAGAAGAAAAATCAGGGGATCGCCAGTCTGCAAGATTAATCCTCAGAGGACTATGCATTTCTGTAGAAAATTCATGTCTATCCATCCAGTACCAAAGTGGTGAACCAGAGGCTCTAAAACTCAATACGATTGGAATTAAGGCGGTGGAATCCCACATGCTGAGTACAGTATCGCCAAGAAAACCCACCAACAAATGTCAGGTATTTTTACCAGCTCTGTTCATTTGGGCGAAATTGTCCCCAACCCTAAGTTATTTATGTTGGTTTGTGTTTTTCTTTCTCTTCAATTTTGGTTATTGTAAAATTGGTCATAAATTTCACTCTGAGTGGCATTAAAAAAGTCTTAAATATAACGTGCCTTGATCTGTAGGAACCCTGTAAATCAAATCTCTGCTCAATGTTGTCAATGCTGAGAACAAAGGATCAAAATGCAGCTGACTTTGAAAACATACTATATAAGAAACCTCATAGACTGAATGTGTTGTTGACAGTCAACAGTCTGTTCTTGTAGTATATAAAAAGATGAAAATCTTTCTGACTCACAGATCATCATGTTATATTCAGAGACTGTCACCAAAACATTTTCTTAGCTTTTCCCACATGTTCAGTTCTCGCAAAGGAGCTATTGGTTGTTTTTAAGTCACATAGTTTGCCTCTAAGGCCTTGACAACATGTCACATAATTTTGAGCCCACAATTGTAGTCAGAAGGACACTTATCCCTAATATACCACAGGAAAAAAAGAAAGGAGAAGGCTTCACTAAGTAGCACCACAAGAAAGCCCTGGAGAAGAGCAGAAAACCTCCACTGGCCTTTGATCCCATTTGTTACTGGGGCAGTTAGCCTTTGAAGGTCAGCGAAAATATCACTTATTCTCCATTTTTTCCCCTCTTCTTTTCCTCTCTGTGTTTTTTACGAGAAACATAAACAATAGTCACTCGATCCGTCTGTCTGCCTGACTGCCGGTAGGGAACCAAACCACAGGACGAAGCGCCCGCCGAAGACGGTGGGAACAGATTGTGTTTTCAGAGGCAGGCGATCAAAAACCCTCGCGTGCCACCAGTGTGGAAATTATGGAGAGAGCACAGGGAGGAGGGAGTGAGGGAAGAGGAGAAGGTTGAACATTTTAGTGAGGAATCTGTCATGGAATGACAGAAAGCAAAGCTATTGCTGGAAAAGAGAGAGAGGCATGACGAGAGTGGGCTGGAACCCGACTCACTCTGTGTATGTGTGTGTGTGTGTGGATGGGGAGGGCAAGCTGGGCTGGACTGCTGTTCGGGAGCTGGTGTCACGCGATGTTTGACAAACACAGCTGCCCTCACTGGCCCTACAGCTGCCCTTAGACTGTTACTGTACTGAGTAAAATGCTCCTGCATGTGAATATGTGCACATACAAGTGTGCGGGTATGTGTCTGTAAGTACAGTACTTTCCTTGTGTGTGTGATGGGGCAAGTTAGCATGCTTCCTGGGAATCCTGAGGCAGACTGAGTGTATCAGAGCAGCAACAGGAATCCCCCCCCCCCTCAAAACTGCAGCTACCAGCTGCAAGGATGGCAGCAAACACAGCGGTCCAAAGTCAGTCTGCGGACAATGCTGTGAACACGCAATCTCATGTTCCTTAAAAGCACAGACACACCAGTGGCGACGAAGGTCAACTGATGCGTCACTTCACGTCGCCTGTGCCAAAAAGTCGCACTTGAACACACCGCAAAGACTACAACCAACAGCCAACTAGCACGCACATTCTGCACCTGCGTGAGAGGAAATAACTCCCCACACCAGCATGTATTTGTCATTAAAAAAGGGAAACCAGAAGACCAACTGGACGGATTCAAGACGCTAGTTAGCCAGTTAGCATATTATCAACAAAACCGGATGTTAAAAGTACAAAGCATATTTACTGGGCTGCAGCAAACAATAACACAACTATGAAACGTTTCTGCTAATGAGCTCAATGGCTAAAAACATGATCTTACCTCATATAACAAGTCTGTCTTGATCTCGCTCCCTCTTGGCTTTAGAAGTTTTTTTGCTTTCCTTACTTCCCTCTTCTTGTGCACTGAGCTGAACTGCCAATCAATGTGATTTATTTCAACAACAGGCACCACTGTCTCCCACGCCAATTCAACACGCTGATTTGGCAGAAGGACCAACTAGTTCTAACTGTGCAGGACTTACCGCCAAAACTGACGCGACAGACACTCACCGACAGCCAACCATTGGCTTGGTGTTTCAGGGCCCTAAGACTTTCAGGAGATGATATTGAAAACAAAAAAAGTCTTAAACTAGAAATGTCTCTGACAGTCATGACAATACAAACTTACAAATTTCCTTGACAAACATACTAAACTCCACTGAATTGTCCACACAGACTGACGTGATGCACCAGAATGTGTTCGACTACATCCACATAGACGACCGTCAGGAGTTCAGACGCCAGCTCCACTGGGCCATGTGTCCTCCACAGGGGCCGCCGACACACCAGGACCACCAGCTAGCTGCAGGGACTGGTGGGTAGCTTACTGAGAGGGGATGAAAGTTCCCTTGGGCAAAATGTTCTGCTAAAATGTGCAAATGGTGACATCATATTGAATATTTTAATTACAATTTGATTGTGAAGTTCTGGTGGTCACTTTTGAGGCACATCTAGACTATGTCATCAGTATAGCGACTGACACGTTGCCAGAAATCCTTAGAAGGAAATGCACCTATATTTTATGTTTTATTGATTGCTCTACATGTTCTTTTACCCATTTTGCGTGACTGAGGCACATGGTAGGTTTGCCACACAAAAAATTAAATACATTTTTCCGCTCATTCATCTTTCCTACATTTCAGGTGAGGACTTTGTAGTGAGCAGCCTGTTCCATTCTCCGGAAGCAGGGGGAATTTCTCCTGAGCTCTCCTGCTTTCTCAACAGATGTTTCATTGCCAGAGTCCGATGCCTCTTGGACAGCACCTCTGGATTCTTGGTGAGTGGTCTGAACCAAACCAGCCAGCTGAACTGCACAGTAACTTAAGTTTCAAATGCATTAAAGTTTATGCAAACAGAAAAGTGTTTGAGAATATGCAGTGAAAATTAAACATGGAGTAATTGTTGCCCACTCTCTGGGAGAAGACCCAGGCCTATAAAAGTGTTACGACCCCTTTGGTACAGCAACACTTTATTTTTAATTGTAGTGCGTACCGTTATTTATAGTTGTATTGCAAGGCATTATGAGGTAATTGGGTGCCTGGACACAGCGGCAGAATAGGAGCTTGGTTCATCCCTCATGGCTGTGACTGGAGTGGTTTGGAGAACAGCAGTGGAAAAGCTAGAGGCCCTGATGACAGAGCAATAAGAGTATGGGTTTGGACCATTTCATCGGGGTCATTGGAGTTTACTGTCACCAAGTCCGCTCTGGTTGCACCGAGGTTGGCTGCACAACAGAAATTCTAGATGGCAGTTTTATACTGGAAGCACTTGTAGCCAAGTAGTGAGCAAATACTGGTGAGATGCTTTCCTGACCAGTCAACATAATTGCAGTAACGACACAATAATTGTGAAGTAATGCAGAGTAATCATTCTGCGAGCAGTAAAAAGGCCAGAAATTCATCCTTCCCCATTAAAGGAATAAAATTTAATAAGCTTTATTGAGCAAACCTGCTGCTTAGCCACCTGCTGGTCCAGACAGAAAAAAAACTCAATACTAATAAAATTCCCAACACCATCAACTGTCCTTTGTTTTTAGTGCTAATTAGCAAATGTTAACATGCTAACAGGCTAAACTAAGATAGTGCACCTGGTATCTACCTCAAATTACCTGCTAAATATCAGCATGTAAGCATTGTAACTGTTGCTGTGTTCAGATGAAACTTGTGAGTTTATATTTACGACATGGGTATTCCTGAAGACAAACCTGTGAACTCAGGGCTCTCAGAAAATGTACAATTGCAAGATCCTACACACCACAATGGAGGGGCAGGGAGTTCATATGGTCTCTTTTCATGAACACGTTAAACACGACCTCACTGGAACGCGGCATGCAAGTTTGTTAGCATATTGATGTTAGCATTTAGCTCAAAGCACCACTGTGCATCCGCAGTCTCAAAGGACTGCTACCTGTAGACTCTTAGTATGGTTTGAATACTAATGCGTGCAATGTGATATTATAACTTTCAAGGGACATGAAAAAATATTACTGCTAATTCTGTTCTATATTAATCTGTGTAGACATGCAGAGAAAAAAACATGCCAGACTTTTCAAAGAGCACTGGATATATACATATAAACCATTGGATATGTTCAAACCTGTAAATTCTTTTTCTCTTCTGCCACAGACTATGCAGTTTCAGGGTCGGTTGAAGTTCCTCCACGGTCAGAAAAAGAAGTCAGCCTCCGGGACTCCGATGCCTCCCCAGCTGGCTCTGTTCTGCATAGGTGTCCCCCTTCTACTGCCCTCCATCACAGAGATGAAAATGAAGAACATGTTAATGCGAGGGAAGACCAAGGGAGGAGGTGGAGGGATTATCTCTGCACTGGAGCATGGGTAAGAGACCATCATCACATCATCATACATGAGCAACATGCTTGCAACTTTAACTAAAGTTGGAGTTGGAGGGGTGATGTATATTCACACTGTTCACACTGTATCCACTCGTTGTTTTAATTGGGGTGCTATACTGTAATTAAAGGTCGAGCTTTTTAACACAAACTTGATGCCTCAGACACCACTGGTTCAAACTTGAGGTTTGATGCATTTTGGCAGCTTGTTATATCCTCTAAAGATTGCCGGATTTGCCTGATGGGGGAGCTAGAAGTAAAGGTCAAAATTTTAAACCTTGAAAGGCCACAGTCACTACATCATCAGTTTAGTTATGATGCACATTGTCACCGGTCAGCACAGAGTTCCCCTCGTAATTTGTAAGAGTTAACATGTAAAAACATACTTAGTCACTGCCTTGCCTAAGCTCGGTGAGACAGAGTGACGCAAAAACATATTCAAAACAGAGTCAGAGTGATGAAAACCTGCATGTGCATCAACGCTCGTGATTTATTTATTCATTTTTTAGTTTATTTCCCAGAGATAGCAGCTTATTACCCAGCAACAGTTTCATGAACACCCAAGCATTTACCCTGGGGCCCAGTTACCAACACAAACATAAGCCCTGTCCTCACCCAGCAGACTCTGACACCAAACCAAACAAGTGCTGGACGCCTTACCTGTGGCCAATTAGGAGCAAATACATGCCTCAGCTTGGATAAGGCCCTCTGTGCTTCATGCATCATTAACAACTTCGGGAGGCTGAGAGGCCAAGTGTTGAGCTGTAGTCAGGGAGCAGAGCCCTACCACCCCCTCTGCTGTTCATTCCCTCTCAGCATCATCCAGGTTCCTGTAGAAAAATGCCAATTACTTATAAGAGGACAGCATGTTGGCTGGTTGGGAGGCCATGAAGCTTATAGGGCTGAGTCTCCAGTATGAGAATATATATTTATATAATATATACACATGGCACAAGGAAAATTACTTCAGGTTAGCTAATATGAAAAGCATCTTCTCACATAACACAGTGGGGTCAGTGTTTAATGAGTCAGTTGAGGAAGCAGAGAGAAGCAAAACTGGTGAAACAAGAGAAGTAAAAAAATGTTTTAAGGGAATACTACAACCCCAAAAGGATCATTTATACATCAGTTACTGACCCCATGTTACCTTGACTTTGTGAAATGTTTCTCTATGCTTCCACGATGAATAAGGAATCCAAAAACTGACAAAATTTGGAAGTGACAGGCGTGGGAGAGTGACAGCAGAACTCCTGGCCAATGAATGACCCTGGAGGCAGGATTTCAATGGAATGCACAAGGAGAGTTTAAACGCACGCGCTTGCTCCAGCCTGCTAATTGTCTGTGCATCAGACTTTTTATGTTGAAGTGTTTTAAATAGTAGGGTTTTTTGGGAAGTACTGATCATAGGACTGGATAAATGAGACTTGGATTAAACTGCGCGAGCTGTGTGAGAGTTTGTGAAAAGATGTTTTCATATAGTCTTGCTGTTGTTAAACGCGGACCCCATGTACTCCAATCCATCGATAATTTTCTTGTACACCTTTGAGGCATGCGAAATAACATGTTGTTGGCAAATTTAGCGTAACATAGGAGTAAATGTTACACAAATGGGCATTTTGGGTGTTGAGTAACATTTGTCATTTTAACCAGGAGGTTGAAATGGAATTTTTTCATAATGAGAAATAAGATCATCTTGATGAGCTCAGCAAAAAGTTCAGTCACATTTCTGAAGAATATGGATTTGCTACATCGACCTTCTTCTAAAATAATGAAAGCATGAAAAATGGCCAAAATTAGCTGACCCAAGTGATGGATTTCTCATCACTAACAACGATGAAATATGCCCACGTGTAATAGAAAGCCACTGAATTGAACTCCGTCGGTGAAATTTAACTCAATCCATATTGTGTTTGTATGTGTAAGTGTGCAAAGTACACTGTGGTTTCATGTTAGTCTTATTTACAGCCTCCACTTTCATATTTATCAGCATATATACTTTATAGTTAGAAATCTAATATGTTTTGGGGTCTTGATCACTGAATACTCTAAGTGTGAATGAAGATAAACGGCACTGTTCTGTCTGTAATCTTGGAGTGTGGGCCATCATTGATCTTTGGATCTTTGGGTTATGGATGTTGACTCTGTTCTCAATTTTCAGATGAGACAGATTTTGGAAAAGATGAGTCACTTTTGGAATGATTCGCTCATGAACTAAAGTGAACCAAACCAAGATATTTGGGCTTTGAGTCATTCATCAATCAGTAGAAAAAACATTGTTTGTAGATATTCCCATATGGATATCTAGGCGGACCAATGAAATTTCAAGAGACCACCTCTTCTTCAATGTCCTCAAGGACTACAGAAACTTTGTATAATCTACACTGATTTATTTGACTTTTTGTTTTGTGACTAATGATCTCATTCTCCTCTTCTTGATCCTCCACTCCTCCCTGCCCCACTTTCCATGCCATCCCTCTCCCTCACAGTGAGCGAGGGGAACACCTCCGGAGGCACTCCTTCAGTGGGGGAATGGGTGACATTGCAGACCCTCTCCTCCTCTCCTGTCCCACTCCTGGCGCTACCCAGCGGGGTCACCACACTCCCTGGACCCCCCTCTCCAAAGACAACCTCAAGTACCGCCCTGAGGGTTACTACAACCAGGAGGAGCCCCTCAACTTCTGCAAATCCACCATGGCTTCCCATAAAGGTGTCAGCCCAGGCCTGGGCGGCGGTTGGCCTCTGCGGCCAAACTCAGGCCCCCTCAGAACGGGCCAGGGTGTCGGCTACATCACCTCTAACCGTATGAACAAGGCCGGCCAGTACGGGAAGCCATACCGCCTTTCCCCCAGCTGCCACAGCGGCAGAGGAGCTGAGGTTTTTGTCTCTAAGCTCTACGGGAACGTCCAGATTCCCACAGACCCAGATGCATACTGCGTGGACCTGGTGAAGAATGAGAACGGCTATGGGGAGTGCTATGAAGGCCACCTGATGTCCGAGATGCCAATCAAGGTAGAGCACGACTCGGACTCTGAGAATGGCTGCGATGCCTATGGGCGACCCTGGGCTTGCCGTGACCCAGAGGCCATCGAACGCCGCTATGGTAACGGGGTATATGACCAGAGCTCAAGCCTCCATCTCAAATCAGAGGCAGATTATTATGATCCGCAGTACTCGCCCTGTCAACGAGGGAAAGCAGGAATCAGCCCACCGTACAACAACGGAAACTATCAGAACTATGCAGTCAACAACAGCGGGAACACAACCGGACGGCTGTTAAAATGTGACAAAGACTTGGGCAATAACAACGACAACAGCCAGTTTAGTCCTCAGAGACTCTCTCACTCAGACTCTCTATGCAGCAACCAATCAGTCAACCTCATGGACTCACACATCTACCCACAGGACCCACACAAGGCCTACATGCACCCGGACTACAACAAGCACGGCACTTACGAGTTCAAAGGTCACGGCCTGGTCCATTCGATCAAGCAGGAGCCCATGGACTCCCCACCATGGTCTGAGAGCGCTCACGACATAAACCAGTCCATGATGGTTGGTCCAAGGAACGTTATGCCATGTGTCATGAGCACAGGGCACCACAAATCTAGTCCCTACATTTATATGCCATAAGAGTGATTGGTGCAAAAACGTCATCAGATAATTTCACACACTGACACACACACAAACACATACACACACTCAAGCAATCAGTGTGCATTAAAGTACTTTGCATTGCGCCACATGCACCAGCATTACAAAAGGATTCCCAGGATGTCAACATGTAAAAGACTTCTTCTGTTTGATGAAGAGGTCATAAATAAGGCTCAGGTTCTAGTGTTAGTGTTGTGACAATCAAACGTAAATACTTTGAATCCAGTTTATGGATAGATGATTTTTGTTTTTAAGAAATACATTTTGTAGTTGGTTCCTAGCACTTTTGAATTTAGTGACAATGAGACAAATGATGTCTAGAAACACCATTTCATTTTGTTTTATGTGTTGTGTACACCTGGCTTTTGTGGGAGGAACAAAGATTTTGCTGTAAAAAGAGACTTTTTTGTTTTTACGTTGTACACAGGAGATGATTTAGACCTACTGCTGGTTTTATCAAGGGAGATGGCTGATTATGAGAGCACACTTCCAAGGCGGTCATAAAAACTTAAAGGATAATCTGCCTTGATGGTAGTTTTGCATGTTTTAGTGCTTTAACTATAAAACACCGACCTATTTCATAACTGCCCCCAGTGATGTGTGAATGAAATTTACTAGTTTCTATGCATTTTAGACTTGTGTTAAAATCAACTCCCAGAGACTTGAAACTTAATCAGTTGCAGTAAAAATAATGTTTGGTCACAGTTACATATATGTTGCATGAAAATGCTTTTGCAACCAGGGTCTGTTTAGAAAACACTCCTCATTCCTGCATTCAAGGACTCTGATATCAAATACTGAGCATTTTTAATGCTTGGCACAACCAAATTCATATGATCTTTTTCAAAACAGCTTTGTTTACTCAAAATCTGTGTTGTGAATTTGATATTCCAAGAGCATAGCGTACAATGCAATGCTTGGACAGTTAAAAAAAATGGTTTCTTCTTGCAAATGCAGAATTCTTTGGAAAAATTATGCAACTTGAAGTTACTGGACCAAAACATGTAAAACTATTGGCCAAAGCTTTAAATATTTTCATTACATCATTTAAAAAAAAAAAACCTAAACTAGTAACTGATAAATCATATAAAGGCATACATGAGGGGGCACAGGATGTAGGATAACAAACGCTCAGCCACCACCTGTGGTTCAAGCATGTGCTCCTTGACCTCCTTGTGTAACAGATGAATGATCACACTAGAATTGCCCTTAAATAACAGGACCTAAGATGAACATGGACCTAAGAAAGATGGTCTGCGCCAGTTGAACGACTATATTAATTATCAGTTGAAGGTTTGTTTGGACAAGGTAGAAGTGTTTGTTTAAATTGAAGGAAAAGAAGGCAGTCTGTTGTTAAAAGGTTCAGTGTTGATTCTTCTTTAAATGCACACAATAATTTTATCATTTTAAGTCATGCAACACCTGTCGAACATAAAAATAATTTATGTGATTTTATGTCAAAGCTAATGTTGTACAGTTTTGATTAACATTTCAAACTAAAAGCAGAATATCTCACTGCAGATAAGACACATTTCCTTTGAAATGAATATACACTTTTCATGTTGTCTTTTGAGTCCGAAAACATCAGACGTTGTCTTCACAATCAATATTTTTGCACAAATAAATTAAAAGCACCAAATTGATTCAATGTCAGAGTCTCAGTTCTGTGAAGCTACTGTTGTAGTTTCTAAATTGCACTACTGGGAGTAGTTCAGTCGAAGTTCAGCCTACCCAGACGAGTTTTTGAGTCGACACGCACAACTGTACATGGTGTCACTGTTTTGAATTTGTCTTTTTCTCTTTGTGTGTGTTCATTTCAATAAATGTTTGATGATTGGTATTTATTGTAAGAGGCAAAAGTGTATAATTTAAAAAAAAAAACTACAGTTTTGAAGGCTTTTCTGTTTCACTAAGGTAAATAAATATGGCTTTTTTTTCTTGCGATCTTTTTGATAAATGTCATACTTGTCTCATGGAGGAGGTAGCTGCAAGGTAGCGAACACAGTGTACATATGCAGTGTCTTCCAATGTTTCTACGTGTTTTTGCAAAGGGGACTTATCTATTAAAAGACTTTTCTTTATATGGAAACTCTGGGTGAAGTGTTGTTCTTTTGGCATTAGGCAGATAATAAACACGGCAACAAAATACTGCCAGCTTGTTGGACAAGTAACAGGCAGATGTGGGAGTAAGTCACACATGTGCAGGTCACGAATCTCAACCTTCAAGTCTGAAGCAGGTGCCAAATCACAAGTCAAGTCATTAAATGAGCCAATAAACTAATAAGTTAGCTAAAAAGACACATTCCTGTACCTTTCTCTGTGGGACTTATAGTGACTGATGAATGTGTTGTGGTGGTTGTGTCACTGATTTTTGGGCTACAGATCTTTCCCTGTTCTTTTCTTACTGCCATCATTGACAACATAATGCTTGAATCCAAATTTTATTATTTTTGGATGAGTCCTCTCCATGATAGCTGCCTCTTGGCTGGCCTCTGTTGGTCTGCAGCATCCTTGTAAGTTGCCAGGTTTTTGCTCATTCCTCTAGAAATCATCAGGGGTCTCATTTAAAAAACAATGCATAGCATTCATACTTAAAATATACATATGGACCAAAGCCAAAAATGGTGTTTGCCAAAAGCACTCAATA
This sequence comes from Epinephelus moara, assembly GCF_006386435.1. NCBI lineage: Eukaryota > Metazoa > Chordata > Actinopteri > Perciformes > Serranidae > Epinephelus > Epinephelus moara. The sequence continues at coordinate 28,693,291 of NC_065516.1, read as the reverse complement.
ATTTCTACATCAAGTCTGTTTTTATACATCACAAATTTTGCTTGCAAGTGGTATACGCCTTTTTCAAGCCTTGTTTTGTGTGTACACAGTGTTTATAAGTGAGACCCCAGATCATGTTTCAAAAACAAATCATAACTTCTTAACATCTAGAAAAATGCAAATATTTGATTTCTAAAAAGTAAAGTCCCTCTGTTTCACGTCCAAGTCAAGTCCCAAGTCATGAATACCTAGTCAAAGTCAAGTCGAGTCTTTTATCTAAGTTAGTCAAAAAAGTCTCAAGTCCTCAAATTGCAACTCCAGTCCGACTCAAGTCAAGTCATGTGACTCAAGTCTTCCACCATTGGTAATAGGGCTAGCTATCGTTTAAAAAATGATGATACTAGTACCAGCACTTACACGCTTAAAGTGAAATCGATACCAATAGAGTATTTGATTTGATACCTTTTTTGTACTTCTTTTAAAATCCGTCATGTAAGTGAAACCATTGAGTTGAAAAAAAAATCTGTAAGATGTCACAGGAGTGTAGTATAGCCACTTTAAAACATTTTGGTGACATCGCACAACACTGGCCTGCCAACTCCATCAAAAATGCCGTGCTCGACTTCACCACATCACAGACTGTATGGGTTGAAGCTGCTGCAATAGTGAACCAATCACATGTCGCAACAAATCTAAGAACACTTGTTGGCTGCGGGCAAAATCATAAAAACAGTAATTACTTTCTAGATTTCAGTATAAAAAGGATCAAATGCAGGTATCATCTGAGTGGAGGAGTTTCAATACTACTTACTACTGGGTTATTTTGGTTGACACCCTAAAGCAGGGATACTCAGCATGCTTTGCTCAGGGGCCACTTTTGCAAAATGACGGGAAGCCATGGGCCAGTTAATAAGCAAACATTAATAATTTATATATAAATAATTAGGGGCTCCTCCCCTGGCCTTTTTATGCGCTTCGACATCTTATTTACTAGTTAAGTACGAAAAATAAATTAAAAGCCTAGTCCCAATTAAACACCCGGTCTCTTTTACTAGCCAGGTGTAGCAACATATCTTGACAAATAAAGGCCTGCCTCAATTAGACACCCAGCTACCAAGCAGTTCATTTTTATAGAGGTTCTTTCGGATGTATAAAACCGGACTGTCGATTACCCACTTGAGCTAACATTAGTTAGCTGCTTAGATCGCGGATATAAGTATAAATGTTTCAACTTTTGTCAATATGGAGATGCTACACATTGTTAGCTGGGTTCAGTTCATTTTACTGAAACTATGAGCACCAGAGAAAACCGTTATTAATTCAGATTTATCGGCATGAGTAAAAAACAGGTGGTGTCTCTGTCCCTGTGAAGCTGTCAGAGTCAGAATATGTGTTCATTCATTGATTACCCGGTGAGTAATTTATATTCCTTTAGTCTGTAAGGGTCCACCGCTCAAAAGAATATGAATATTATACAGCTGTAAATGACAAGAATTTTTGTTAATCATTCCCATTTGCAATAGGTGAGTGAAAGCAAACAGCACCATGTAGAGTGTAACTTTGTGAAAGAATCGCACAAACCACCTGACCAAAACAGCTGTTGCAGTCCTCTGCAAAAGCTTGGTACAATGTGCAAAGGGCTTTGTCACAGGATAAATATACTTACACCAGAGCTAAGTTTTTTTTTAGCAATGTCAAATCAATATCATAGAGCTAAAATGAAATAATATGAAAGTACAAAGTAGAGAACAACACGGTCACTATGCTAATCTAATGGTTTCCTGCTCTCATGAACACTTTCCAAAATGAAAAATTGCCATATTCTACTCTTCAGTTAACGTCCTTGTCTCTTTAGTAGCTTCTGAATTTTTCACGTACACCAAATGTGGTCTCATCCTTCAGATTTGTGTCTCTATTAATAATAAATACTCAGCAGAACAGGATACAGAGTATCTCTAGCCACATTGCCTGTATGATTAATGTGCTGTAAAGTTGGCATGACAGCTCCTTCACACGATCTGGGAAACTCAACACCAGTCTCTCACCACTGTCTAGGACAAGGGTTAGAGCCAGGGGGAATGTTGGCATCCACGGAGAGGTATAGGGCAAGAACAGAAGCAGGGAACAAGGAGAGACAGAGATGTAACCTTAAAGCTATGGTTAAGCCCTGGTCTTCAGATTCCCAGTAGAGCCGGACTCTATCCTACTAGGTAGTTAATTGTATTCACTTGGCACATCGGCCTTAAAATAGTCCCTGAACATTCACTGTGTTCTTTATCCAGTGTTCCTCCCTCTGAACAGAGAAGCAACTTCAAATTCCCTGTGATCAGTGGATTAGTGTGCAGCATTTTTCTAGTTCCCTTGTTTGAAAGTTGTATTATAAGAGAGAGAATCAGCTTTTTGATCATGAAACATTGCTAGATTAAATTAGAGGCCAAATAAAGAGTCCAGAATTTTTTTTATTTTTTTAAATTTTATATACTTTATTAATCCCCAAGGGGAAATTCAATTTTTTCACTCTGTTTGTCAATTACACACAGGTCCGAACACACACATGCACAAACAGGACCTATACATGCACTAAGTGGAGAGATGTCAGAGTGGGCTGCCCATGACAGGCGCTCAGAGCGGTTGGGGGTTTCGGTGCCTTGCTCAGGAGCACCTCGGCAGTGCCCAGGAGGTGAACTGGCACCTCTCCAGCTACCAGTCCACGCTCCATATTTTGGTCCGGACGGGGACTTGAACAGGCGACCCTCCGGTTCCCAACCCAAGTCCCTATGGACTGAGCTACTGCCGCCTGGTAATTTTTTGACACAGTGATGAATAATAAGTCTATGCAGCCTCGCTTACAAATGACTTTTCGCCTTTTGTGGAGGTGTAAAGACCTTAACAGTGAATAGATCAGTTTATTGGGGTGGCAGTAGCTCAGTCGTTAGGGACTTGGGTTGGGAACTGGAGGTCACTGACTCAAGTCCCCATCCAGATGGGGACTTGAGACAACATGGAGTGTGGACTGGTAGCTGGAGAGGTGCCAGTTCACCTCCTGGGCACTGCCAAGGTTCCCTTGAGCGAGGCACCGCACCGCCTCCTGCTTGGGCTGCCTGTCCAAGACAGCCCCCTCGCTCTGACATCTCTTCATTTAATGCATGTAGGTCCTGTTTGTGCATGAGTGTGTATTTGGAGCCCGGTCTTACTCCAAAGTTGTCGAAATCCAGCGCTTGGGCAGTGACTTGCAGCATCAGAAACCAATGAAAAAAGGCTTCCTTTAACATCGGCATGATACGTGGCCAGTTGCTGTTATAGTTTAATGGTGCCCCGCAGTGTCAGGGGGAAACGTGGTGGGACAAGGACAAAAGTTAAGGCTGCAAAAGTCCGACTGGAGCGAGCGGGAAGGGTGGTGATGCGTCCAACAAACACCAACTTTCACCCGAGAGAGCAGTGTTTGTGTCCCATGCGTGTTTGTTGTTGAAGAAAAAAAGGCGTCAGTTCACAGTGTGGTACAGACGTAGTGCGTTTATTTTGGAAGAGACTGTATGTAAACTTCAAATTTCCTGTGAAAATGGAAGTGTGTTTTGAAAGAAGACAATGCATGTAACAGGCAGAACTTGACACGGTGTCCCAGAATGCCAACAACCAATGCACCCAGGGTACCCTGCATGTCCTATGTGAACATGGAAAGTCTGTGCCTGTGTCTGAGCCTGTGTGTATATGACAACAGAGTGAAAAAAATTGAGTTTCCCTCAGGGATTAATAAAGTGTATCTTCTTCTTCTTCTATACCATTTCAGCTTGATATACAAATATTTTCCATTTCTAAAGTCTAGCTGGCCATCAGAAAGCCATCTAATTTGCTCATATTATATGTAAATTAGGTCAAAGGAAACTTCTAGAGTCATGTGGTTGCAGATAATAGGGCACAAAATATAGGTTTAGGAACAGAGCAAATTGTGAGCGACTAACAATTACAAGACTGGAACATGGAAACTATGTGTTAAAACAAGAAAATTAACTGAAATCACACCATTGGAGTAGCTACTGGAGGAGTGGTGCTGTATTGTGCAGAACTATTTGGCGTCATGGCCATATTGAAAACCGCAGGTTATGTGACACCCTGGGACTCAGTGCTTTAATGCAACTGTAACACTGAGAAACACACACATTAAATAATTGCTCTTTGATTTTTTACAATTCACTCCCAGGTCCAGTATAAATAGCAACAGTAATATAATATTATAGTCATTACATTGCTTGGGCGCTTTGCCAAGTAGAACCAAAGAAAGACGATGATACGCATGACTGGAAATGAGAGAAGTTAACCCAGCTATGTATCTTGAATTGACCTCTAACCTCTATAGACATTAGAAGAACATAGTGCCAGTGGAGTTTGTACCTCAAAGTCTTGCTTGAACACTTTAGCACGTTTCACTTGCCATTTTCCTCCTGCCAAACAGTTCTTGACAAGAAAACAGAATTTAGATTTTGTATAATTGTACTGGTCTCTTATAAACGTCTCCCGCTGATTCCACAGCTATTGTCATTCCTCTCTCTAATCCCTCGCAGAAGCTTGTGTTTGTTTCACCACAGTCAGAGAATAGCTTATAGGGAATTACAGGATACACAAGGATCAGTTAGTGTGGGCATTTTACTTATTGGGATGATTGTGAGTGTGTGCATGTGTACAAATGTGTGCGTTTGCATGCTTGTATAGTGAGTAAGTACCAGATAGCCACATCTTATATTTGTTTGCGAACAGGATACGAATGAAATGACAGGAAATCCTGTTATGATCTTCACATCTTTAACGATATTATATAAAAAATGTCCACTGTGTAATTAAAAATGTAAGCTCCTGGAAGTAGTGCCCCCTGATACAATTGCTGCCTCTCCCCATATTTATCTGTGAGCATCAGATAATCAGATATACACACTATAAATGGTCTGCACTTGTAAAGTGCTTTTGTAGTCTTTTTGCACTATGAGTCACTTCACCCATTTACACACACATGTCACCTGCTACTCAGTGACCATTCAAATGCCGATGGAACAGTCATTGGCATGTGAATGCTGGCTGTAGTTTTCAACCAACCTTTAAAATTCAGTAGCATAATCAAACTCATACAATTCAGTTATGGCTTTTAATTTTGGTGTGCCACTTCAGGTCCCCATCTGGCCTTCTCTGTGAAAAATTTCTGGGGGTGCCACTGGTTCCAGGAGAAACATGCATGTATAGAACATGCTCGTGCTCACACTCATTTGGCATATCCATCTATTCATCTATTTTCAGCTGCTTATCCAAAGCCGTGTTGCGGGGGCAGCAGGCTAAGCAAAGTACCCCAGACATCCTTCTCCCCAGTGACACTTTCCAGCTCCTCCTGGGGGACCCTAAGGCGTTCCCAGGCCAGATGAGATATATTATCCCTCCAGTGTGTTCTGGGTCTGCCCTGGGACCTCCTACCAGTGGAACATACCTGGAATACCTCTAACGGGAGGCACCCAGGGGGCATTTTAATCAGATGCCTGAACCACCTCAACTGACCCCTTTCGACATGAAGGAGCAGCGGCTCTACTCCGAGCTCCCTCCGGATGTCCGAGCTCCTCCCCCTGTCTCTAAGGCTGAGCCCAGTCACCCCACGGAGGAAACTAATTTTGGCTGCTTGTATCCACGATCTAATTTTTTTTGGTCACTACCCAGAGCTCATGACCATAGGTGAGGCCTTTTTATTCAATTAAATTCCACCAGCAAAAAAAAAAAGAAATGTTATTGCGCCTTTTCATTGTTGTTACCCTACACTTCCTTACCCTAACCTTCCTGTGTAATTAATCTACTATTATCTAGTTCCTAAAATGAACAGGCAAAGGGTACTTGCTGTAGCTCTGGTTGAGGGTGAGAGGCTGTCAGCAAATAGTTTGTTGGGCACAGGGATACGCAGATCTGTGTGGGTACATGAGACCCTACAAAAGAGAGTGGATCACGGGAAGTACCACCAGTTGGTCCAGGAGCTTTGCCTTGATGATGATGTTTCCAGGCATATTTTAGGATGACTCTGGGGCAGTCTGACAACCTGCTGTCTATTGTCAGGCCGTACAGCTCTGGGTATCCAGCAACCACTACCACCAGTCTCTCCACCATTGTTCACTAACTGTAAACTTGTTGTCGTGACCACCACAGAAGGCCTGCCTCTCAAATCATCCGATTGGACAATGGGAAAAAAGATGACAAAAAAACAGATGACATGCGGCGGTCTGAGTTATTTTTCAATTTAAGGAGTTCAGAGCGCTTTGCCAAAAACACCAGGCGCCTAGAGTGCAGAAACGTGAGGCGCATCACAACGAAAAAACAGCAAGCAAAAAGCTTCATTCTCATTAGAAACAATTATAAAAAGGCACCTCCAGCTGCTGAAATGCTTTTTGTGTGATCGGGGCCTCAGGCTTCTTGACTCGAGTTATCACATAATATAAAGGGAATGAACAGAACAAACTAAACCTGAGAAAAAGATACCTCAAAAAGTTAATTTCATGTCATTTTAACGCATTTTCCACTTGAAACGTGTTGTCAATAAAGAGTTAAAACATATATATATGTATAGAATAGAACTCCTGTGGTTAAAATTTACAACAACATTAGAGTTGATACAATAGCTGAAGGCTCACATCATCCTGCATCAAAAACCATAGAAGTCAGTCATGTGCACATTATTAATAATGGATGTCCAGTTGGTCTAATGTACTGTATGTGTCAGGGTATTGAAGTGTAAATCAATATATCATTGTTAAAGCTAGTATTTCTCCATTTTAAACTACACTACACTTTCTATAAATGTTCATTTCCGTTATGGTGCCTCTTTGTGAACTGTATTTTGTTGATTCACAATGCAACAAGTTTTACAATGGCCTCATGCGTGTCAGCATTGGTGTTTTGTACACCCAGGTAGAGGCAATACAGTACAGTACAGTACAGAAGAACTGTTCTCTTCCTCTTGGCTTAAAACATGCACACTCCAAATAAAATCCTACTTCCTCGTCCAGGTGCAGGAGATGAACTACTGTGTTCTGTTTTTTGGGCCTTCTCGTAAACAGAGACTGAATATGTATTTCATCTTAACAGGGAGTTTCTAAGTATTTCCCTTTGCATGCAGGGCTGGTTGTAGCAGGTTAGGGATAACTACCAGAAAATTAATGGCATTCATTACTTGGGAGTTGGCAAGGACTGGGGAAATATAGTACAAGAGGAATAGAGAAAGCTAAATGATGCTCATAACTCATTCTGATTCACACAGTAATAAGCAATGAATGATCCACAGACAGTTTAATACCTTGAAAACACTCTTAACAAGAACTTTTCTGTAAAGCAGCTGCTGTTTTTTTACAGGAAGAAGCCTGGTGTGTTTCTGCGGCCTTACAGGGATCAAGCTCTATAATATGAATTACATATGCAATTGTGTCCCTTACATATACACACAGAGTTCTGTTCATAAGTGAGTAACGGTTAACTCATGCGAAACAGTGTGTAGTATCTCTCTCACACTTTCCCCCAAAGGAGTACTTTGTTTTTGTCTCACTGTAGTTTCATGACTGATGATGTGACAATGAGGGGGAGGGGAGGGGGATGAGGCTGACTTTAAATGTTTAATATTCGTCAGCATGCACGCAATCTTCCATCACGCCATCACGCCATATGACACATGTTCTGTACAGAGAGAGGAAGGGGTGAGAATGACAAAGAAGGAGACAGAGAGGTGGAGAGACAAAACGTAGAGGTGAGAAAAGAGAAGTTAGCCTGGGAAAGGGGTGAAAACAATGAAAAGAGCACATCCAATCAGGAGAGAGGAGTGAGCGCTTAGGGCAACTGTAGTGTAAGCAAAGTGTTTGATGCTTGTTGACAGCTGTATCTGTGAGGGGGAGAAAGTGCGTGTGCGTGTGCGTGTGCATGTGTGTGTGTGTGTGTGTGTGTGTGCAGACCAAGACCTATAATCCTATACCATGCAAGGTTGCGTGACCGTTCATACCCCACTCTTTGCTGTTCTGCACACCATTTGCCCTAATTGGTCACACCCACTCTCTCACACACACTAATACACACTCATATAGGCAGATGCACCAATGCATACATAGACACAACAATGTCCGCATCTCCTCTCCTCATATCCCCCGGTGACAATGAGGAGAATCCTTGAGGGTATACCACAGACACGCATGTACATACACTTATGCATGCACATTAGCATGCACATATACACACACCCTGCTAAGCATATGGAAGACAGTCACGCAATCCCCCACCCATAACACAACCCCGCCACTTCTTGCTTCCTTACTACAAGCTAATGAACAATGAACAGCACCTTGCTTTACTTTCTTTACCTCTGTCGATGCTTCCTGAGCAGTGGTTTCCAAACTTTTTTTCTGATCTATCGCCACAGCTCTGTCAGATAAACTCAAGTAGCCTTTCAAACCAACCGTCATGTTCCAGATTCATTTAAAATTATTTTAAACTGGATGTTATTAAATAATCACATTAAAGCTGGATGTTTCAACCATTTACTCTGGGCTTTGTTCTGAAAATTAATAACTCTATGACTAAGCTGTTTCAGTCATTTCTCGAGTACTTTTATAGTTAGTTATCAATTACTTTTAACCATCTTTTTTATTTTTATTTATTTTTATCTTATTTATAAGGACAATGCACATTAATCAACATTTCCGTAAATGTGCCAGTGTTAGCCAACTGGCTAATTTTCAACTGCAGTCCTTTGGCAAGGTGTTTGGAAACCAATGAAATGATGAAAAATCACAGAGAAATTCACATGACAAAGACAGCATTAACTACAGCAGTTAGAAATTGTCATGTTAGAACAGAAGCCATGCAAAGCAACAAGCAACAGCAGACCACCAGTAGAATACAACAACACAACAACAAACAGCATGTCAGCACAAACAGACACGCAAGCAACACGAAGCACCAACACACAGATTAGCATTACATTTAGACATGCAGAGCAGCAATAGAAAGTAAAAAAAGATAAAACACAATAGTCATTATGTATGGTCAAATGCACGCACAAGCCATGCGACAGACAGTTAGCTATAGTGTTACTTAAATAGATATTTCATATATACCCATGCAGAGTTGGCTGCCTTGCAGAGGGCAAGGACATAAAGCAAGTTAGCAGCAGGTTAGTCAGAAATAAAAATAACAGTGTTACGGTAAACAGTGTACTGTGTTGATTAGAAGTGTTCACATGTCTGATTGTCCAAAGACCAGGTCTTGAGCCTTTGTTTGAAGGTGTGATAGCTGTTACAGTTTCCTGTCTCAGATGGGAGATCATTCCATAGTTTAGAGGCTCTGACAGAAAAGGATGACTGGCATGAATTATTACTAACTCAGTCAAGATTTTTTTTCGGAAGTGTTTTCATTCCTCTTTAGGCATGAAAAGTTTTCAACTGAAGAAATATATACCAATTTAAAATATATATGTATATCTTGTACATAGTCAGGTTTATTGTACAGATGATTAATTGTGATTTCCTCCCAACATACAATCAATACTTGGAAAATATAACACCTGTATTGCTCCATGGATGTTACTTGATGTTACCAGATTTTATTTACCTGCCAGGGTCCCCTAACATAGAAGGATTAGCAAGATATTCTTGAGCTGTGCATCTTTTGCATCCCGTCGGCCATCTTGGTTTTGAGAGATTTGTGTTGTATTGAAAACACCTGGCCAGTGGGTGGCAGTGTATGGCATGACGCACTAGGGTCCACTGTAGTAACTTAAATGCACCTATAGCATCAAAACCCATGCATATACAAGAAAATTGCTTTTAAATAGCTGTCCACTGTAGTGACCACTATACATGAAAGGGTTAGAAGAAGAAGAAGACGATATAGTTTATTAATCCCCGAGCACAAACAAGATACTACCGAGCATTAAGTGGAGGGATGTCAGGGTGAGGGAGCTGCCTTGGACAGGTGTCCTGGAACGTTGGAGGGTTCAGTGCCTCGTTCAGGGGCATCTCAGCAATGCCCAAGGGGTGAGCTGGCACCTCTCCAGCAGCCAGTCCACACTCCATGCTTGGTCTGAACAGGGACTTGAGCCAGCGACCCTTTGATTCCCAACCCAAGTCCCTATGGACTGAGCTACTCCTGTCCCCAGAGGATGCATTACTATTAGTTGTTATTTTATTTTATTTATTTTTTTACTTTTTATCAATTCACCATACAACACAAAGAACACAGAACACACAACTTATCCATACAACTGACATCTTTTAATGTCTATATTCAACTAAATTAAATATATCTGCAGTGGTGATATTGCTTTCCAAAATACACCTACTCGATCAGCACATAACCCGTACTTTATCATTTGTAATCTACTAAAAAGAGCACAAGAAATATACATATATATGTATAACAAAATATTTCCATTGGAAAAATATGTGTTCTGGGTCTGCCCCTGACCAGTGGGACGTGCCCGAAACACCCTGAGGCATCCTGATCAGATGTCCATACCACCTCAACTGACCCCTTTCGAAGCGAAGAAGCAGCGACTCTACTTCCAGCCCCCTCCAGATGTCTGAGCTCCTTATTCTATCTCTTAGGCTGAACCCAGCCACCCCACGGAGGAAATTCAGTTTGACCACTTGTATCCGCGACCTCATTCTTTCAGTCACTACTCAGAGCTCATGACCATAGGTGAGGGTTGGGATGTAGATGGACCAGTAAATCAAATCATCCCTCTTCATCACGATAGTCTGCATCACTGCAAACGCTGCGCCAAACCAGCCATCCAGTCCTTGTATAACCAAGATGAGAGTTGTGTCCACATAGTTGGCACAAAGTCAAGCATGCTCTCAGTGGCTGTTGGCCTCGGCCAGTGCTGTCCCTTGTCTCCGACCCTGTTTGTGATATTTATGGAAAGGATCTCAAGGTGCAGCCGGGGGGAGAAAGGGGTCCAGTTTGGTGACCTCAGAATTGCATCTCTGCTTTTTGCAGATGATATGGTTCCGTTAGCTTCATCACACCGTGACCTCCAGCATGCACCGGGGCGGTTTGTAGCCAATTGTGAAGCGGGCAGGGTGAGAGTCAGCACCTCAAAGTTTGAGGCCATGGTTCTCTGCCGGAAACTGATGGATTGCCCCCTCCAGGTTGGGAATGAGTTACTGCTCCAAGCAACTGGGTTCTCGGGGTATCTCGGTGTCTTGATCATGAGTGAGGGTAGAATGGAGTGTGAGAATTTTAAGTTTGATCTTGCTAAATAGGTTGAGTTACAATTTAAGTACCAAATGCAAACAGTGATATAGCCACCTCCTGGGGTACAAGTATCCCTGGTAGTGGATGAGTGCTCGAAAAAATAAGATGAAAGGAGGAAGCACTTGAAGAGGAAACAACATTCATATTTTCAGTCATGGGGATTTAAAAATAGACTGCTAAATGTGATGGTATTCAGTGGGATGCAGTGTTAAAATTAAATGGTTTATGTATGTGCCCAGGGGCGACTAGCCAGTTGAAAGGTTACTGAGTGCAACCTGGTGATTCATAAACTTGACATGCAGGCCGCAGCTGACCGTGAGTCATACACACATGCACGCACATACACAACACACAAGCAAGCAAGCCTTTTCTCTCACACAGCGCTCTACAGGAAAACCCATTGATTCAACATTTTACTGTGTATCTTACATGCATCTGCAAATACGTGCTATTATTATTTTGCATTCCCACAATCAATCCCATGGGGCAGGGCTAGCAAACATGATCTGAACCTACAGGACTAGTGAATGCTCTAATAATTTCCATGTGGGATTAGGGGGAGAGTACAGTGAGATTATGGAGCCACTGCCAGCACTGTCTGTTTTGGGCAGTGTTCATGCTCCAGTTGACTGATTAATCTGTGAGGGTTACACGGGGATAGATGCTCGAGCTGTCTCTTCTGCTGGCGAATGGTTCTACCTGCTGGTCACGACTGCTCACTGCAGCTGAGGAAGAGTCAGGTCTTTTTAAATCACATCTTAAGACATGACCTTTGATGCCATGTCTAAATTTAACATAGAAAAATAAAAGCGGCTGTTATTACAGCTTCACTCTGTATCTGTACTTACTTGATTTAGACGATAGACAGTATGCTGGTCTGTAATCTTAAGGATTGATCAAAGTCTAGTAAGTTCCACAATGTAACAAAATACCAGTACATTATATTGCAGGAATGCTTTTAGTTTTCATTTCATTGTTCTCATTATTGGACCAGAGTGATCAGTTTTAAAAATAAAAAACAGAAAACCGTTAAATCCAAACTCTAGCTGTTACCCATAACCATCCCTTTACCCAACTGCCAACATTTTCTTCCCTCTTACTCATCACTTGAATCTGAAATGTGTCTTTAATATGTGTCTGTGTGACACAGATGATGATAAAAACTGTAAAGGTCACAAAGAAAGTATTTTTTTCTGTTCAAATGTTTCTTTGTACAGACATTTGACATTATTGGTTCCATGTTTGACAAACTAACATTCAACATCTTGGATAAAAATGTTGAATTATCTTTCCTATCATAAATACAGCAACGTTTGCAAAGAGCGGTGTATCAGTTAGTGCTGAATTCAAATGATATTTCTTCACAATGATTCATGAACATAATGTAACTGATCTGCCACAGCAAACAGCACAATACTGTACTTTTCTCCAAACTAAGACAACATTCCCAGTGAATTTGACTATTGTGCAGGCCAGGTTCTGTTCACCCCGGCCAGGTCACAAACATGATAGCCTGTCACAGGTTAGAGTGTGATGGTAAGAGGAAAAATGGCAGAGCATAAAGGTCCAGTTGGGAAAAAAAACAACTAGATCATTTAGGATTTTACTACAAGAAGGAAGTCACCTGATGATTTATATATATAGATCCCAGAGGACATTTTTTTTTGCATTTGGAAGCTGTTTAAATGTGTAATTTTTGGTCATTTTATTTTGTTGTATTATTAATATTGTAACAGAATCTGAATCTGACTCTGAGTTACTGTTGTTGTTATTTTGTTTCAATGATATGTTCTTAAATTAATAAGAAAATATTTTGATTAAGTAATTTGTTATATCGTCAAGAATATCGTTATCACAAAAATATCCTGAAATATTGTACAATTCTTTTAATGTCATATCGCCCACCCTAACATTTAGATTAGATTACTTCCTCCTTGGATTGTGTAATATGAAATCTGAATGGTGCATCCAAATCACTTCTTTAAAGGAGAGAAGTGAGCATCAACATGGATGTGAGTTGCTTAGACTATTTCTCTCCCACTGGCATGAGAAAATGCTTCCCATCCTCAAGCAGTGACAATGCCAGCCAGAAAACTCAAAAGGGTGTGTACATATTTTGGTCCAGAGCTGTTTAACATCATGAGTCTTTCACTGTGGAGGGGCTGTGGGTGATGTCTGATCTACAGCTGGTATTTTGCTTTTGAGAGGAAATGGCAAACATCTGCTTTTTTATGTGGCATGGCCACAGGTGGAATGGACTTCAAAGCTTCAACCTAGAGAAAGCAGTACAACAACAGATTTCTGCCCTGTGTGAGTCACTGTGGATTTAAGTGTTTTTGAGTATAGTGGCAAACATTTAATTCATGGGTTTACCTCAGAATGACTGAAAATTAAACAGTGGAGTTCGTCACTCAGGAAATGCCACTGTATGAATCTATTCTGTGTTAAAATTGTTTAGGTTATAAAGTAATTGATTACTCGAAGGGACTACGCATTAACAAAATACACACTTTATTTTTTAACATGCATCCATACAGTAGTCCATCTTCAGTTAAATTACTGGAATGTCATTCAACCTTCAGTCTCTGTGGAGTTTGCGTTGGTTTGTAATGGGCAACGATCTGAATCAAGATTGAAGAGTTGATTATCAAGAAGAGCAGGCCAGCAAGCCAGATCAACAGGAAGGTGTTGTAGCCTTCAAACTCCAGGAAGTAGGCTGGGCCCAACCAGATACCCTGAAAGTGGAGAGAAAATAGAATGTTTTCCTCATACCAAGGTGAATTTTATTTGCTTCATTTAAAACATGGCAAAATAAGCCCAGTTAGGCCCTGATCACACAGAAAGCATTTTAGCAGCTGGAGGTGGCTTTTTGTAATTGTTTTTAATGAGAATGAAGCTTTTTGCTCGCTGTTGCTATGCACCTCGAGTTTCTGCGCTCTAAGTGCCTGGCATTTTTGCCAGAGCACTCTGAACTCCTTGAGTTGAAAAAACTTCCAACTCAGAGCTGAAAAGTGCCCCATATCATCACCGCTGTTTTCCCATTGTCCAACTGTATGATTTGAGAGGCAGGCCTTCTGTGGTGGTCATGACAACAAGTTTACAGTTGGTAAACTATGGAAGAGAAACTGGTGGGAGCGGTTGGGGGATACCCAGAGCTATACAGCCTGACAACAGACACCAGGTTGTCAAACTGCCCCTGAGTCATCCTAAAATATGCCTGGAAATGGCGAAGCTCCTGGACTGACTGGTGGTACTCCCTGTGATCCACCTTCTTTTTTAGGGTCTCATATACCCACACTGATCTCCGTTTCCCTGTGCCTAACAAACTATTTGCTGACAGCTTCTCACCCTCAACCAGAGCTAGCAAGTTTTTTTACAAGTGGCATTCAATTAAAATTTTGCAACCTGCAAAATGCTTTCTGTGTGATTGGGGCCTAAGTTTTCTGTAAAGGAGAACAAGAGAATACTGAGTGATGCCAAAAAGCAACTGTGACTTTAAGTTATCAGTGCAGCTACCACTTAAAATGCACAATTTTAAAGCCAGTATAAATAATGCTACTTTATTATGATAGGAAGACCTTGTTAGAGGGATACTTCACCCACAAAATGTTTATTAGTGCATCAATCAGCAGGTTAAGCATGTTTTCACAGTGAGCAAAGAACCAAAAACAGAGAAAATTCTTGATGAATTTTAGTAAAAGGGGGGCCATCTTTAACAGTAAACCTATATCAAAACATCTGTTTAGAAACTCTCACACAATTCGTGCAATATAATCCAAGTCTCATTTATGCAGTCGTATGCTCAGTACCTCCTAATCACATGCATTTCATCTTAAATATTCCTATTTAAAAAACTTCTGCATGAACAGTATCAGGCACAGACAAGAAGTGTGCCTGGGCAAGCACTCTCTGGCTGTGGAAGTGTTTCAAATAGTAATGTTTTAGCAAAAATACGTTTAGGATGTACTGAGCATACGACTCAATGAATGAGACTTGGTTTATACTGCTCGGGTTGTGTGAGAGTTTGTTAACTGATGGTTGATATCGTTTTGCAGTTGTTAAACATCATGAAGAATTTAATGTAACATAGGCTGAGTTACTGATAAACGATCATTTTGTGGGTGAAGCATTCCTTTAACAAAGTGCAAATCTGATGTTGTATTTAATTGTAATCCAGAACACGGTATATTGAATTACCTGTCCAGCAAACCAGAGGAGCAGCAGTCCCACTCCCTGTTTTAGTGACAGACTCAGGTGAGGAATCACCAGAGGGAGTAGACAAAGGTACCACAGGAAGTACTATAAAAGGATAACAAACAACATTGTTAAAGGCTCTGTGAATGGTATAAACTACGGCTAGATAATAAGATTATATACATGATATTTTAGACTATAATAATATCTATATAGTATATAATAATCCTGTGCTTTAAAGATAGGCCTTATACTATCTTGAGTATAACTTTATCTGACAATGACTGCAAGACAATTCATCATCTGATCTCTACTTAGCTACTTGCTTAGTGGTGGTTTATGTACCTGTGAAGTGCAGACTTTGTTGAAAGACACAAAGATGGCGGTGTGCAGGAAACAGCAGAAGGCCAGGTCAGAGTGAAAGGCCCATGATGCTACCAACAGCAGGACAAGCTGTGGCAGGAATGCCGCCAAGCCGAGCCACTGGCTCCACCTGCTGTCTGCATCAACAAAAGACAAAAGAATTTGACCAGGCTTAGAACGCTGCATCATCTCCTGTAAGTTTACACTCCTTATCAACACAGGGGCACCAGGAAAATACCTAATAAACTTCAAACTTTATAACTGATTTAACAAACAAGGACTATCACTGCTGACCATGCACCTCTGCACATGAGCTTGAACTTTATGCTGGTCTTTGTTCTGTCTGCAGCAAGGTGCCACATTAGGAGGCTATAAATGTCTCTAGTAGTGAATACCTGATGTCAGGTAGAGCATGTAGAAGTATGGAGAGAAGTTGTGTCTGATGTCTCGTCTGGTCAGATGGTACAAGTAGGTCTCATGAAGGAACTCCCATCCATACCTGAAAATACAGGAGAGGAGTCACATGATTTGAGCGTTTCCATACAAAGTTATTAAAGTATATATTTTTTATATATTACGTCAGATAAGTGATGACTTTACAGTGAATTTTAATATATCTAGCCAGACTGACAAAATACTTAACTTTAGAATCAGATTAAAATGTTTCAAAATGACAGTCAATCATTTAAAATGACATTTGGACATTTGTTTTTTTTTTCCAGCAATTTATATCAGTGATGAATATCCACAACTTGTGTTACCAGCTAAATAAAAAATAAGTTCCCTGAACTTTTTCTACTTGCACAACGGAACCAAAATCACAGCCACAGTGAAGACATGTTACTGTGTGTGCTTGTGTGTCATTTCGTTGTTGATCTCACGTGTAATAGAAGAGCACTGTGAACATACAGAAAACTCCTCCGGCCACACTTGCAAAGAGGAACAGCTCACGGTTAAAGAAACTTCTTATAAACCCAGTGAACCTCTTCCACCTCTTTTTGCCCTCCTCTGATGTGGTCTCTGGGGTGCGCAGGGTCAAAGCAATGGGCAGAGCATATGTAACAGGGTAGATCTTCATATGGACTGACAGACCATAGAGTATGGCTGCCCACATCAGATGCCGGGCTAGAAGAAAAAAGATAAAAAATGCTACATTATTCTGCAGAACTAAAATGTCTTGCTGAAGCTCCACACACACACACACACACACACACACACACACACACACACACACACACACACACACACACACACCCTTACCTTCCATACAGAGTATTGTCCCCAGCACCAGGGCTGCCAGGATTGACTCAGCATTCCCTCGGCTGGACACTCCCATGGGCAGTGGGTTGAGGAGCCACAGAGAACAAACACGACGTGCAGTCTGAACATAAATCCCCCACAAAAACACAACTTAATCTGCACTGTGCATTTTCAAGAAGCCACTAAACTGTTGTTTTACTGGACAAAATGAATGAGGTATTTACAACTGCAGTCAGCAATTTTAAATAAACTATCCAAAGATTTCTACTCAATGAGAAACAGATTGATAAAAAAGTTTGAAAACACACCTCAGAGCTCAGACCCCTCAGGCGGAGGATTCTGTAAATGAGCAGTCCTGACAGCACATCACACACTATGAAGAGGATCTTGCCAAATACCATGCTGAGGTAGATGTTAGGGGTGAGCAGCCAGGCGAGGAGAGGAGTGTAGCGGTAGGTTGATCGGTTGTACGGGGACTTCCCCTGTGGAGAAGTTTCCCACATTGAAATGATGTAGTAAAGAACACAA
This sequence comes from Epinephelus moara, assembly GCF_006386435.1. Lineage (NCBI taxonomy): Eukaryota > Metazoa > Chordata > Actinopteri > Perciformes > Serranidae > Epinephelus > Epinephelus moara. The sequence goes on along the minus strand of NC_065516.1, from coordinate 28,675,711 downwards.
GTATTAGCAACAAGGTATACTTAAAGTATAATAAATACTCATGTAGAGTGGCCCCAGCCAGTGATATATTATCCTTTTATTGGATCATTATTATTGATGCATTGCCATGCAATAAGCACTACTTTAATGTTGTAGCTGGTCGAGCTGGAGCTAATTTTAACTGCCGGTAATGTTAGTGAAGTGAAGTTGTTTTTCTTCCTCTGTTGTGAGGATATGATCATATGTCACAGTGGTGGTTCACATTTTGAAAAAATAAAGTTAAAAAAAAAAAAAAAAATGTTAGTGAAGTAAAAGTTACATAGCTTAAAGGGATAATGCGGAATTTATGAATTGGGGTTTTATGGGGTACTTGTCCATAGTCAGTGTATTACATACAGTAGATGACAGTCAGCACACCCCCAGTTTGGAGAAGCAGGCTAAAGTCTGACACAGAAGCAAATGTACTGTTTTGGATGGGGGTCAGCAACTAGAATGTATTTTAGCCATCTACAAAACAGTCCCACCTAAAAAAAACAGTTTAAGTGTATGCTATACTGAAAGTATTTCCACTGCTTTACCTTTTTCGTCAGACAGCCTGTTCTGACGGGGAAGTGGTTAATTGCTTCAGTTCCCCATCTATGTTCTCGTCAAAGTCACCAGAACACACAAAAACAGCAGTTTTGGCTTGCTGAACACAGGAGCTGCTGCTCTACCGCTGTTTCAATCAGTTATTTAGTATCTGGTGTGACTTAAGTGAATTCAAACTCACCCTTGTAACGCCAAAGTCACACAATTACACTAACAAAATAATTGTTGAAGGCAGTGAAAGACTGGCAGCTCCTGTGTTTAACAATGTTAAATCACCGATAATGAGGAAAAAATAGGGAGTGCTGCACCAGGTTAAGATTCTGTGTAGTTAGTCGTAAAAACATCAGGTGGTCTTCAATGATTGAGAGTCAGATATACTAAAATATACTTTCATACAAATATTACTGGGGGTGATCCTTTGTAAGCCATATGGACTTTTTCCTGCCTTTTACTATTCAGGTTTAACTTTATCCCTACTGTCAAATCCTTCTGTTTTGAGTTTTACACATTATAAATGTTTCAATTTTATAGCCTACACATTATGAGTTTGTTGTCTGTTCACACATGTTGTTTTTTGTCCTTGTCATACATATCTTATATTGTTAAGTTTCTGACACTTTATGTGCAGGTTTGTTATGGTATATTAAAATTCTTATTTTATTTCACTGTTGTTTCCTTTGTATTAATTTGGAATTGAACCTCTTTTCCTGTTACTAAATGTGGTAGTTATTTATAGTTTACATTTTTGTCAATTTTCATTTTCAATTTCTGTCTATGTGGGGTTTTTTGTCTAGTAGGGCTTTACCAATATATCATGTGACCTGTGGCACAAGACCCTCACATGAGTTGTTAAATTGCACACCTGTTTCCAGTGCATTTCACACCCTGATGAAGAATTTTCAGTGGAAACGCGTTGGACTATTTTTAGGTGGCTGACACCCATTTTAGTCGCTGACCCCTTCACAGCAGTGGACCGCTTTGCTTCCATGTCAGACTCTTGCCTGCTTCTCCAAACTGGGGGCATGCTGACTGATATCTATTGTATGTAAAATACTGTCTTTGGATAAGTTCCTCATACAACCCACCTCATAAGATTATAACTATCCCTTTAATATTAGCCAGTGTTACATCAGGACACATATTCAGGCATCAAACAACTTTTATCTGGCTGCTTTACTCCTGTCACAGAAGTTATGACACTGCTATTACCTCAGTTATGAATCTCGCAGCATCTGTGAAGACGTGGTAGTCGATGTCAGTGTACTTCACCACCATAGTCCTATCCTGGTAGTCTCCATAAGCGACCAAAGCCAGTCTTATAGCAAAGGAAGCCGTGAAAAGGACATGTTTTTCCGTGAGCTTCGTTATTAGCCTCTCCATCACAAACCAATGAGGTATAACCAGATTAACAGGCAGCACTGGGAGCTAAGTTTGTTAGCGTTAGCTTGTTGTCTTTGTGCTGAAATGCGTAGTCAAAATGTCGATTTCTCTCATCTTAGCTTGACTTTAAAAAGGTTTATGGTAACACTGTCGGCATGTTTTCTTAATAAGCTATTCGTTTTTGAAACTTGACAACTAGGAAGTAATCCGGAAGTGCATTTCCTAACACTTTTTTTCGTTCCGGACTTCCGGCACTAAAACATAGCGACGCATTAGCGCCACCTACTGTGCTGGAGCAGGATGCGTTTACTGACATACAGTACATTTGTCTATTGACAACAAATAACACCCCTCCCTCTGAGTTATTTTTAACACACCATACAAATCTCACTGCTCTGTTATGCAACATGTATTTCTAATGATCTGTTATGTAGAATTTAAACCTGACTGGACTGTCCAAAACAGCTAGCTTACACATTTCTTCCCCAGTTTCTACATGAAAAATATTCTGCACACAGGTTCTTCACTGGTCAGACAAGTCACTTGCAGGCACATTTAATCGCCTTAATAATAATAAAATATTTTTAAACCTTCATGCTTAAATAAATGGTGTAACAAACCACCATTTTTAAAAGAATGTACTTGTTTAGTTATTTTGTTATAACAACAATAGTTGTCTGACAATTATTGTCTTGAATGAATGCCTTTATTGTCATTACATGTTCACATGCAACGAAATTTGCTGTCTCTCATAAGAGAAAAACTCCTCAATTCACTCAACACACACTCACATACCCACACATTAAAATAGGATAAGGCTAAGATAAGATAGATATGATAAATAAGGTGCTATAAAAACAACATTAAGTGCATATACAGTTATTGTACATCTGTCCATGGTAGTGCAATTTAAAATTGTTATGGTGGTGGGGGAGGAAGGGAGGGTGATTTGGGGGAGAGTGTTCAGTTTGTGCATGGCTGTGGGGTAAAAACTGTCACTCAGTCTGGGGGTGCGGCATTTCAGGGCCCTATAGCATCTTCCGTATGGCAGCAGTGTGAACAGGTGGTGAAAAGGGTGAGTGCTGTCTTGAACAATCCTGCAGGTCCTCACCCCAGGTGCTCCCTGTAGAGGTTGGGTGGAGAGGATTTGTAGCTACATCATCAACCAGTCTTCTGACGAGTATGGGGGTTTGAGGACAGGCTTTCTGACATGCCATCAAGTCACTGTCAGACGCTGCTGAGCAAAGCAGCAATTGGCTTTGGATGAAAAGGAAGGACCACAACTGGTCTGCAAAATAACCTGAGAGGTAAAAGCGGAGGGGGGCACACCTGGAATGCCAGGTGTTGCTGCTGAACACTCTTGAGATGTTGTGGGCCTACCAACGAAACACCAACTAAGGAGGGTGGCCACCTGAAGACCCTTGTGAAGTGATTACCCCTGTCCTACTCAAGACACAAGACACCAGGCAATTGCTGAATACTCTTAGTAATTGTAACAACAAGTGCTATAAGCTCAACTTATTCTTCTCATATAGCATTGATCAAAGCATTACTGTACTGTAGTTCAGGTTAAACATTAACAGTGAGTAATATGTTAAAGACTTCTCATCTCAGACAGCCAGTGTAGTATTAACGCTTTCAGTGAATGATCAGACTTCAGGTTATCTATCCTATCACACGTGGCTGAACCAGATCTGAGTAAATGTCAAGAAAACAAATAAGTGACAAATAATGTTTTTGAGCCACACACTTTTATTCCACATGTTAAAGCATAAAGATAAGAATAAAAATCATCTGGACTCAATGCCAGTTCCAACTTTCATGTAAGCTCTTGTTCTTTATAGTCTATACTTTAGTCTGCAGCCTATACAAATAACTGCACTTTGCTTGAAGACATCTATCTGGCAATGCGATTTCATCACATTATTCTCTTTGGTTAACTGAATATATGAAGATATGACAGTTGCAAGATTCTCTGCACTTTATATACAGAACATGCAATTTCAGCATTTTATGTATAAACGTTCATGTCTGCTGGCAGCTGAAAAAAGAGGCATGATAGAAATTGCGATTAAGGCAATTTTTTTTTAAAAGGGTGTTAAGTTTAAGACAAGTTTAACATAATGGTAATGGTACAGATTAACTAGGGTGGGGTGTGAGGGTGAAGCGAATAGGGCAATGCATGTATTACAGACATAAAGTGAACCAGATTCTAAGGATGAGATTGGGTGCAAAAGATAAACAGTGCAAGAATTTAATGATCAGGATAAACACAGAATCACTCAAGAAGTAAGAAGTGAGGCAGACAAGAAGCCACAGTTCAGAAAAAAAACAACACCACAGCTATTAATCATTATACCGGTGTTGAAAATATAGGACGGGAACTCAGGATGTGATTAGCTACAGGAAACCCCAGAGTGGTGAGTCTCAACATTCTTCCAGTATTATCTAAGAAAATGTTATACTATTGCATTAATTGATGTATTGTAACCCCCCCTTCCAGTTGAGAAACACCTCTCTGTGCTCACTCAGGAGAGCAGTATCGACCAGCAAAGAGGACGCTCATGGAGGGGTTGTGTCGGATGAAGAAGAGGAAGGGGTGGTCTGCGATGAAGGTGGCTGGCATAATGGCACAGCGCAGCATCATGATAGCAGCAGTGGCAGCAGCTGCCTCAGTTCCCTCCTCGTTGACCTCCACAAAAGCCTTGTGGACGACTTTTGACAGCACCAGGTCATTGGCGGGAGACATGCCTGTCAAAGAAAAAAGGAAATAGATTATTTAAAGAAAATATATAATGCCAACCCTACCCTTCATGACACTAATGTTGAGCACATTGACAGGAACAAGTTCAGATTATGAATATATGCGATATGATCCAGGCACAAGTCCTACCAGAGAAATCACTCATTGCCATGTCAAAGGCATCCACCATGCCCATGCTGACCAGGACATTCTTCAAGTCATAATTCTCCTCCATCTTGAACCGGGGCAGCTCAACCGTGACCTCAATTTCATCCATCATATCTGGACGAGACCACTCCACAAAGTTCTCATATGTCAGCTCCTTCTCCAGCTGGTGGTGGACACAAAAAAAGTTTTTCTTTGTCTTGTGGGGTTCCTTATGTATGCATGTGCAAGTGTGTGTGTGTGTGTGTGTGTGTGTGTGTGTGTATGTGTGTCCTACCTTCTCCAGACCTGTTGAACTGTCCTCCATCACATTGGGTAAAAAGATGAGCATGCTGAGCTCCTTTCCTTTGTAAGGCATCTCTAAGACCTGTACAACAGATGGTTTCAAACATTATATGAAAAATATATGTACTGCCTAACCTCATCAACAAAGGTTATACATGATTGGTTTGATTGCTGCCTTATCAGTAAACATCTGGTTGAGGGACTGACAGATGTATTGACTGAAATGCTGTATTGATTGATTAAGTGAATTGCTTCATTACCTGGCAGTTGGCTTCAGGGATGTAGGTCAAAGGGAACTTGGATTTCTGGTGCATCATCTTCACTGGCTTGGTGTCATTCTGAAAACAGCAAACGGAAAAATATGTGAGCTTAAAGACCTGACGTCTTGTACACATCACCTTATTACAGTGATGCTGATGTGTATGGCAGGGTGTGGTCAGTGCACAGTGGCATTAGCTGTCAGGTGTGGCCAGAGGTGCAACATACTTGAAACTTCTAACCAGAGGGGGCAGCAAAACACTGCTCTTCAGCCTGGTATTAAGTTAAACTGTGTCTCAAATCAGATACTCCTGTACTTACACTTGCCATTTTAAATGCTTGAGTGCATTTACACTGAGAAGTATGGCAAAATACAGTGCACTATGGTAACACAATGGTGCACTCATAACAGTCAAAAAGTTGAGTAGGGAACGTTTAACACTTCACACCCTCAATGGTGGTCATGTTGCCAACGTGGCAGAATGGGCGGGACCATACACACATTTCAAACCTGTTTTCTTTCACCACCACTACACTGTTGTCAGATAGAAGCCATTAGTTTTATTAGGTTAATTCTGCTGTAATTCTGTACCGCGAACAATAGCATACATGTTACCGTTAGCTTGCTAGCTAGCTAAGGATGACACATTTTTATCATCGGGCATTGTTTTTTACATGTTTTGGTGTAAGCTATACGATCTATGGCCATATGTTCTGTTTGGTGTTTATGTATGTTCGGCTGCAATTCACTGAGTAGAAGAAGAATCATCACCTCCGGAAAGTGGCTATGTTTGATTTGAGGCAACACTACCCTATCAAAGTGCAAGTGTACAAGTGTACTATCTGCAAGTGAACAACAAAAGTATCCAATTAAAGACAATTTAAGACCTTTGCACACCAAGCCCCCTTTTTCCCCCCGTATGCGTTCTTTTAATCTGTCTTTCAGAGAAAAAAAAAGGAAAAGAAAACAAAAAGTTACACACAGAAACCTTGCACACTGAGTCTGATGCGTTTGATTGTTCTATTTTTTGCAAAAATTTGCAATACGAGACAAAATCGAAAAATACTTTTGCTGCCTTGCTTCCCTCTACTGGAGGTATCTCCCACCTGTCGCCACTCTCACCCTGCTGCATTTGGCACCACAGCTACCTGAAAGGGCTGAGCTGTCCTCCCTCTCTGTCTCGACACTGTCACTCATTGTTTGTGTGGAGTCCGCATCTTCCTCCTCGTCACCATCATCAACCTGAATATCACTATCTGACCTGTTGAAAGCAGGCTATCGGAGTTATGAAATTATATTATGCACCCTGTCCCCCACTTGTGTTGCAGGTGTATGTGTCCCGCAGGTCACGCCACATTTTCTCCACTGCTTCTTGGTCAAACAACTCTCCAAAGGCTATATATGGCTGAGAAAAATCACAGAAAATCGAACCTGTGCTGATGGACAAAAATTTGGGGTCGGTTTGCAAACCTGATTGACATAACGTAAGGCCGTATTTATTTTTGAATGTGCAAAAATTTCAGAGAAAAATACAAACTTGGTGTGCAATGGCCTTTACTCTTCAATACACAATACTAAAGCTGCATAAAGCTACAGTATATTTTGGATGCTAAAATGAATCACAGCGATTTCCTTGGTAATAACAGGATTGCTAATCCCTGCTTGAAAAGTTGTTACAGTAAGAAGGAAAGATTTTATCCACCAGATCACAGCTAAATCACTTTTTATCACTCGGGGGAAAGACAAATGTCTTAACCTCTTTTTTGTTGGTGAACCATTTATCAATAAATTACACAGTATCTGATCAAATTGATTGTACTACTGCATGGGGATGTCTACTGACCCAAACTCTGTGTTTACTTGAGCAGCAAACTTTTTTTTTTTTTTTAACCTTTATTTAACCAGGAAAAGACTCACTGAGATTAAAAATCTCTTTTACAAGAGTGTCCTGGCCAAGACAGGCAGCAGCATAATCATACATACACACAAACACAAGGTGGACACAAACATTAAAAACACTTAGCATCCAAAACAGCAACAATTCAAGGTCAGCTACAATAATAAAAGCCTCAGGCAAAACATCTACAACCAGATGTTTCTGCCTCCAGGTCATCCAATTTCCCCTTAAAAGTGTTCAATGAGACCAACTCATTTTGTTTCAAAGTTTTCTGTAACATGTTCCAGGCAGAGGGAGCAGCAAACCTAAATGCTTTCTTTCCCAGTTCAGTTCTGACTTTTGGGACAGACAGCAAGAACAAATCCTGAGACCGAAGACTGTGAGTCCCAGTATTACTTCGGTTAATGTAGGACAAAAGGTAAGAAGGAAGAAAACCTAAGATTGCCTTGTAAATGAGAATATGCAGGAGTCTACATTCTTACCAACAACATGTGGTCTAAGAAGAGCAATCATCCTACAAAAAATGCGTCATTCCTTTTCACTGGAAAACACTCAGATGTTTAAAACAGCCATTGGGAAACACTCCCTATTAGTCCTAACTAGCATGCAATACAGAAGTGTTCGACAAATTAACTTTTATTACGTAATCAGATTTCACACTCTTTGACCCTGGTTTTCACCATTTGATATGATCACATTTCCTGTCATGACCCTGATGTCGAAATCTTTTCATTCACTCTTTCATTCCACACTTTCAGTGACAAAGTCAGAATTAGTGTACATGGCCTAAATGTACAGTTTAACAAAAGTCAGCTACAGTCAGAAAGTCTGGGTTTTTAAATCAGTGTTATTCATTTGAGCAGTGTTACCTTGTTGAGTCTAAACTGAGCGTCCCGTGTGAAGTCCACCTTAAACTGTTTGTTCCAGTGGCCCTTGAAGTAGATGGCATTGACCAGCACCAGCCTGGTCATGTTGTCCACCACACCCTTGGCCAGCACGTCCTTAATTTTACCTGGTAGACAAAATTGACCCATTAGTGAAGTATCACACAACTGAAAGCATGTCTGAGAAATGGCAAGCTCAGTTGTCATATGTCCATGTTTGATGTGTGTATGTTAGTGTGTGATCTACCTTGTGTCTTCTCGAGCACCCAGCTGTTGATGTTCACCCTGGCTTCCTCTGAGCTGCTTATGAAGTCCACAGACTCCAGCTCTGCGTTGTAGTGCTTCCTGGTTTTTTCCAGAAAATCCTGGAACCATCGACATCACATTTACAGTTTGTGATCATCCAAACAACAAAATTTTTGCTGAACTTTAGTTTGCGGAATTAAAAGTCATTACAGCCACAAAAGTATTCTCACAGTCACGGCTTAACTTGCTTGTATGCTGGCCTGCTGTCCACCCCCTCATTCATCATTCCTTCTAACAAAACCTAAAAAGATTCTTATCTGTTCCTCCAGCCTAATAATATGTAAACAAAACTACACCTACCCACTAAGACATATACACACATATACATGATGAAACACGCACCTCAACAAACTTGTAGGACTGCTCCCCGTACAGCCTGTTGGCAACACTGAGGGCATACGGAGCATCAGCCTTGTTGACTGCACTCAGCAGATTTGCAAAGCCAGCATGGACATCATCCTTACAATCCTTGGTTTTCAGGCACTGTGGACAAAGTAGACAAGTGTTACAGAGATGCAGTGAGCATGTGACAGACCAGTCTATTATAAAGTGTATATTAGACTGGTCATCTTGCCTATTAAGTGATGAGACTAGTCAAAATAATCAAGGTTGCCTTATAGATTGTTGGGTTTAGTACTCCATGCTGCACAATTGTATACATTATGTTAAACAACGATGGGTAACTGAGTACATACTGAGTAGATTTGGGTGTTAAGCTCTCTCTTGTAAAGCCATTCCTCTTTTTTTCATCAGGTATGTAACATTTGGATGTGTACATAGAATCAGCATACAACAATGTATATCAGACATAGACTGTTCTATAATGTAATACTGGGAAGAAACAGATGGACTTTCTCATCACTTAATGGGTAAGGTGGTATATTAGATACATTTTTTTGCAGTGTGCTCCATACAGTATATTGTATCTGAGAACACCCATATCACTGACATGTCAATGTTTCTGCACGACATCCCAACATGGACTAAAATATGGGGGAAAAAATACAATAAAAGTCTGACATGGAAAAGGTAAAGGGATCACTTCAGTATTTTTCAACCTGAACCATATTTTCCCATGGTTTTGTGTCTAAGTGACTAATGGGAACCACATTGTTTTATAGCTGGTACAGTATTGAGCAAGAGGACTGCAGCCAGCGAAACAGGCTGCAAAGTAAACACTTGGGGCGGGGTAGATGCGCACCATTTATTCACGTCTATTAAAAGTGCTCAGGCTCATATTAATATTCTGAGTGTCTGACAACATAATGTAAAGGATCCATACAAAGAAAGACTTTTGTTTTGTTAAAGAATAAGATCCTTTTTGTTTATCCAAAAACAGTCGCAGAAATCGCCGTCGCCACACCCTCCAGACTCAGTCTAAACCAGTAGTTCCCAGCTGGTAGGTCATTGATTCTGAATGGACCAAAAGTGACTCGCAAATGTGTCACGATTGTAAAAAACAACAACCCCAAAACAAAACAAAAAAACACTTTATTTTTAATTACAGTGAATTTCTGGCACATAGCTTTTATTTTAAAGTGTGTAGAGTGAGTGACTAATGGACAGCTACTTGACAAAGACAGGAAACTAGCTCGACGACATGGCCAAACGCAAGTATGACGTTGAATATATCAAAGTGTTTGGACCTTGAACTAATGACCAAGGAGAAATCTGGACCCCCTGGCTGGACCAGCTGGGAACCACTGGTCTAAACAAATACTAATTCTATCATTGTAAAACTCTTCATTCAAAGTCGGCAGTAAGAAAATAAACCTCACTAAAACCACCTTGCTAACCATGCTGGCTCGACACATGCGAAACTCACCGATTATTTAAATCCAGTCTGGAGGTTTTGGCAATAGCAATTTCAGGGCTGTTTATGGTTAAACAAAAAAAAGTTGTCTATCTCTGTGAAGATTCTTTCCATAATGTTGTCAGACATTTATCATAATCTGAGCCTGTTAGTGGTAAAAACAAGCACTTCTAGTGGACCTAGACTGACAGTGCACGAATGCCCCTAGTGGTTCTATTGCAGCCTGTTTTGCCGCTGCCGACTGTAACCCTCTCGTTCAATACTGGACAGATTTCAAAAGCAGTTGTTACAGTTAGTTGCTTAGACGAAAAAGGTGGGACAATAAGGCTACGGTTGAAAATTGCCAAAGTTACCCTTCAACACTGCCTTTAAAGAACCCATAGAAAATGTCTGCCCAAGCTTTGACAAGCCTTTACAGAAACACTCATGTGAAGACATGCCATCCCGCCACCATGTTTTTATTTATATTGTTAGCTTAAAAAACAAATACCCATGTTTTTATTTAGCTGAACTCAGGATGGTATGTTTAGCTGGTGTGCGTCCATCAGCAAGACATAAACTGTCATTTCAGTAGGAAGTCATGTTGACTAAATTTGGTGTTAACCACATAAGAGCATTATCAGAGTAAGACAATGGGATGAGAGATATATACAAAAGAAAACAGCTCTATTTTCAAAATGCGTTTTGCTGTCATCATTTCTGTAAGTGAGGGTTCAGTCTAATCACACTGTGGTTTCCAGCAGCTGCTTATAAGAGATAAAAAGCACACCAGGAAAAAAAACAAATAGAAAAGCCAGGACTACATTCCTGCGTATTATGTAATACTATGGGGCTTCTAGCTGTTGGACACACACACTTAACCTTCAGTAAACAGCATACCACGAGGGCCGCTCCTCTGCATTACTGTTTTTTTCTCCTCCCAATTCCGTTCAAGACATCAGCAAGCAAAGCAGGGTGAAAGCATGAAATTCTCTCTGGAGCCACCATCTCTTTGTCTCCAAGGATCCCCTCACCAGATGACACCACACCGTTAGTAAAATTCCCCTGAGTTAGTTCATCATCCCTCTGCTGTTGACTTTGTTACCGCCTTCAGCAGATGCAGTGGCACTTTGGTCTGGACCTGCTGCTGCTGCAGCATTTGCATCTGCTGGGCTCCTGCGTGCTGTGGCTTCTCTGCCTCAGTGAAGCAAAGGACCTAGGGGTGCAACCGGAACTGTAAAGTTAGACGGCATGTGTCTCTGGTTGCGTATAGGAAGTTGTAATATTTTTCCAGCAGTGATCTGTGGGTTAAGTCCTATCCCTCAGGCCTTGCACAGTACATTAGCCTTAAATTGGGAAGATGGATCAGAAATGATGCCAAGTCAAACAGGAGATCAAAGAGAAGTGAGTACAAAACACTTTGATGCCGTTATCTCTCTCCCGCAAAAGGAAATAAGGAGATGACAATTGTGGCTACTTATTTCATCAAAATACACACTGTTCACAGTGCAAAGACCATCTTCAAACCTGTGAATGTACATCACTTTCCTACACAAATCTGTTGAGTTATCTTGACTGCAAGTGGTAGTAGAATGCATGGAAACTGGACCAAAGTAACCCAATCATTGACTGCTTAATCCACTTGTATATCATTACTACTGTTAAATACATGAGTTTAAAATTGATTTTAATGAACACATTTGGAACATGATGGGTGGTGTTGATGAAGGGGTACTTTGATGCAACAGACAGGGCAGCGGGGCATAAACAGACAGAAAAAGTAGAAACCACTCGCTTAGAACAATTCAACAAGACATCTCGGTTGTAGAGCTGAAGTTATGCTTCCAGAAATATTTTTAGATAACCATTTGTTAAAGTACGTTTTTATCATATTTAATAAAATTATGCTTACTATCATTATATCCAGGCAGTAGTAGTGGAGTGATTTCAGTTAAACAGTGCACTAAAATATGTTTCCGAAAACATCTGAAGTGAGAAACAGGCAATGCAGTAACAGAATCTTGATTCTTATTTGACTAGCACTGCCTAGTTTGACAGTTTGACCGCAGTTCATGAGCAGCGATTGACATGATTGACAGCTGCGTCAGAGACTCCTCGGCTCTGATTGTTTGTTTTTGCTCAGCCGCAGAGCAGGAGAAGCAGGAGGAGGAGGGGGAGGAACATGATTTTTTTTCACTTATCCGTCCCATGTACTGTCAAGACATAGTGATAGTTTCAGCAGATATGACAAAAAGCTATCTTTATAAAAGTTACCAACTGTAGCTTTAAGTATGACAGGTTTATTTAGCTTACCAATATGTTTTATTGATTCTCATGTTCTTGTTATGTACAGCAATTATAGTAGGCAACATGTTCAAGCCAAGTTGTTGGTGTGGGTTAGGGTTGGGTTAGGGTGTATATTCCTCTCAACGGACTGCAGCATCTGTAGAGAAAATGTTGGCCAGCTGGCTAATATCCAAGTTACTATTTCACACAACAGGGCTTTCTGGTAACTGCCTGCTAAAAAACCCCAAGCAACCACATGTTGCAGTCACCTCTGCTCCCTTTCATGCATATGCAATCACACACCCACTCTCTCTCACTGACCAAGTCTTTCAGTGCAGACACAGTTTTATCACCTCAACTCATGACCCTCCCCTGCCTTCATTCTTGGTGCAGCTCTGATATGCTGTAATCACTTACTTCTGTAACACTGTGTAATTTTCCACAATATTGTAATTTCTGGAGGAAACATGGCGCATTTTGGGTGGAGCCCTGCCGCTCCCACATACTCACACTTCCACCAGCCCGGAGTAACCTTGGTGTGGCTTTGCTTTAGAAATTCTTTAGAAAAATGTCATCAACTGTTTTTGTTTTACATCATGTTAACTTCCACCTAAACTTTCAAACTACCTTTACTCAATATCTCACTGTACTGGTTATTGCCAAGGCCCTTCTGCTGTTTCTATTGGTGCACAAACTGCCACTATGTGATGGGTTTTATTCTCCTCAAGATGTAAGAGTATAAATCAGTCATTATCCTACTGAACAAAGTATATTACTTTACATGCATGATTATCTCCATATCCCAAAACCACAGAATAGACACAGATTAAGCTCTGACAATGCTTTTTCCAAAGGAACCACAAATTAGGAATTTATTCTACACTTGTTGTATCTGCATTGTGCACAGGAGCACAGTAAAACTGAAAGCTGTGATTGTAATGTTAATAATAGTCATTACTATTTATTGTCTAGTCTGGATTAACTGAGTTGCATTAAAGAGGACTGCAACTTGTCTTCCATCTGGCAGCAACTCAACTTTAAAAACTGCTCTTTTATGACACCCAGGCTGCAACATAAAGGGAACTGATAAGGTGTACAGACTACTTCACCTATATCTTTACAGCCCTTACACTTCCATATTATGTTTCATGTTTCTATAGTAACAGAGCGCCACCCCCCCATAAAATCTAGTCAGAGCCTGAACAGAAGAGATATTTGTTATCTTTTGTAGCTGACGCTGAAAGAAAAAGCTGGTGATTCATGCTGAATGAGAGCATGCACGCCTACCACTATGCCCTTTATTCCTATGAAATTTATCCCACTATCTTCAGTGTTGCTTGTAATTGTCTTAGAGAAGTGCTGGGTTAATGTTATGTGAGAAGACAGAGTTTGTGGTGGTGTTTTAATAGTGTGAAATCTGCATCATTTTGTCCAGCAGGTAGAAAAAGCAATAATAACATTGATTATAAGCCTCACGAAATCACGCAGGACCTGGTGCACTACCCTGCAATGCCATTAATGCTAGTCTGTTACTTTTCACAAACACATTTGGTGGATGTGTGTGTGTGTGTGTGATGTACCTCTGACATCTGTGCGGCTGTGTTGCCCCCAGACCCCAGCATCACCATAGCCAGGGCTGAGGAGATGCTGAAAGGGGAGAAGAAGATATTCTTGGTGTTGTCATCATCGCCCAGCTTTTTGAGCAAAGCCAGGGAGAAGGTGGTGTTGGCTTTGGATAGGGGGGTTTCTGATGCCATTGTTTCTACAAAAACAGGAAGGCAGAGCATGAATCATTACACTGCAAACTTAAAATAATGCTTTCATATCTTTATCTGTATCTCACTCTCTTATTGGACGATATATTAAGGCCATTTCCAAACCAGTAAGACTCAGTCTTTAGTTCAGCAAACATTTAACAGACTAGAAAGATTTAATTAAATTCATTTTTTAACAATTGGTTCAACTACCCTAACCTCTACCCACCTAAATATATTAGTTATATCAATGCAAAGCAGTGGTTGTTATCATTAGTAATCAGAGTTGGGAAGTAACTAATTACAGAATAATTGTAAGTGTAATCAGTTACAATTGCTAAGAAAAAAATACAGTTACTAATAAAAATACCGGTGATTACAAGGGGGGTACATCTGATTATATTTTTTATGTAGAATGTGACATTAATCTTTTCTTTCTTTTCGCATAGCCTAACTTATTATGAAATTCTGCGTCTTTATTGCACAATAATATCAGCACACCATTGGTATTGGCCCATATCGGCTTTAAAATGAAATATCAGACCGGCTAATATGCTTTTTCTTAATTAGCGTGATGAATGAACATTACATACATTGAAAATTATTGTATTTCATGACTCGATATGAGTATGCGTGCATATTATAATGCTAATTCCACTACAGAAGAGACTGATCACTAAAGTTAGGTGGGGAAAAAAGTTGACACATGTCTGGGCTCCTCTTCTCAAGCTTTCAATATCTTATTAGGGTGTTCCATTTCACATCTCCATTATTTCTCATGAGTTGCACTTGTATTAAATTATCTGGGGTTTTTTTTTTGTAAATAAACTGAATTGAAATTGAAACTTAGGTTACTACAATTTGAATTTCTTAAAATAGTTTCATTACTTATAACATTTTAACAGGGTAACTAGTAATCTGTCACCTATTGCATATTAAAAGTAACCTTCCCAACACTGTTAGTAATCAGGGTTTTGTTAAACGTGGCTGCATCGTTGATAGTGTGTGCATACCAAATGTATTTACAAAATGTCACACATTCAAGACAATAATAAACTTCCAGATTTAGTAAAAAAAAGCGGAAATACTCAATATTAGTCTTAGTACAAGGAAACTAACTTTCATATTACGTTGCGTAATGTGGATATATTATATTATACTTACAATTACCTACACTAGTATTTAAATATACTCTGCTCATAAGGCCAGACCATGAGTCAGCCAGGTTGAACTCTGTCTTTTCCCCTCTAACACAAAGCCAGCTATCCCGCTTAACCTGTCAGGTAAAACAGATTGTAAGAATCTATGTGCCTACAGACTGAATCAGCTTTATTCTGTAACACCAACTGTCCACAAACCACATAATAAAACTCAGCCGTGAGACTCACCCTCTGCTTACTGACAGACAATTTCCAGATGGTCCTCGAGTGGTCAGGAGTATCTCCGTCACAGGAAGACTTCTGTTGGAAGCATCACTTTTATTATTTTGTTACAAACTGGCACGCCCAGCTGTCAAAGGAGCTTCCGCATTCTCACATGTCATTATACGGAAGCCGAAGGGATCAAAATTATCTTTACTAACTTTTGGAATGGGAAAGCAGACAGTTTTTGACCGTGTTGTGGAAGCACATTGAGAAGCGTTAAGTATGGGCTTAAAACTGAATTGCTGAATATAATGATAATAATAATAACATATGGACAATGCTGTCGCCCTTCTGTGTTATGGTGAGCGTGTATATATTGTATTGAGAATAAATGGATCGCCAAATCCAAAGAAGTTCACCTGTTCGCCCCTCAGTGACTTTAGACATTTTGTGTTGTTAAAAAGTCACTACACTGGCAGACAGAGCAGCACGATTGTAGCCCAGTCTACTAATGTAAGTACTTTTCCATTTAATCTGTGTTGTTTTAAGTTTGTTTTACCAGTCAGCCATGTAATAACTTGTGAATTTAATTATGCATTATGCCATCACAAGTCAGAGCTATTCCTAAAGTTTCTTTGAGTGTGGTTACCCATTTATTTTCACGTGCTCACCCCACACAAGTACAACATTGTCTGTCCATAATTAATCTCAGGTAGGTTTCCACCAAACAGTTTCAGAGCAGTTAAGTGTCCAGGTTTCCATTCATCAGTTTTACTTTCCACGCTACAGACTCCTCGTGCTGCCACACTTCACGGCCTGTCACACACCTGCTAGTCATCAACTGCGCCTGACCGCTATTACCTGCGTTTTCCTGCTCTAGGCGCCACCCCGTGTTCAAACAACAAGGCTGCATCTATTATAAAATTTTAAAACAAATACAAAAAATATTATGGTTGTATAAATTATTTTTTTCAAGTTCATCAATACTTGGGCTAACATAATGAAAAAAAACCCTAACTTATACAACTAACTAACTTTATTTGGGCTCCGTGAGGTTGAGTTCCCAAATAATTAAATAATTTAGCCAGTTAGATCCTGGTAAATTATTAACAAGCCCTCCTGTACACGTTATCTGCCCTCCAGTGGTCACAGTGCGCAACTACACCTCTCAACCGGTACAGGTTTTATTTTGATAGTGTTGACCGGAAGTATCGCTGTAGAATTGTGTCTAACTTGATAGTAGAGTGCTGTTGCAGTTACTCATTGTGACCACAAGAGGGCATAAACACTCATGATTTGCTTGACAGGTTGTTGTTGTGTTCTAGAGGTAGATCTGAGTGTTGATCTACAAACCTGACAGTGTTTTTACATGTCATGAGTATGTTTTATCCTTGGTGACAGCTGTGTTGTGCACTTATCCACTGATTACCTTCTTACAGGGCGAAGCTAGTATACCTCCATATGACAATGCAATGAAGACTGAAAACAGTAAGGGAGCAGTTTACACTTTTTATGATACAGTGGGCGATTTATGAGATTTGTATAAATTATGATAATTTAACAGATCACAATACACATTTTATCGATGTTAGCTAATGTTAGCTGTTACTGCATCACATTGCAGCAAAGAATCAGGGCCAGAAACTAGCTAATAATGACAGAGCAGTGAAATATATTCTCATACAATATTTATTTGGGCTCTGTGAGGTTGAGTTCCCAAATAATTAAATAATTTGGCCAGGTAGATCCTGGTAAATTATTGATACGCCCTCCTGTACGCGTTATCTGCCCTCCAGTGGTCACGGCGCGCAACTACACCTCTCAACCGCTATATGTTTTATTTTGACAGTCTTGACCGGAAGTATCGCTGTAGAATTGTGTCTAACTTGATAGTAGAGTGCTGTTGCAGTTACTCATTGTGAGCACAAGAGGGCATAAACACTCATGATTTGCATGACAGGCTGTTAAACTAACAGCCAGTTTGCAAATCAGTGATTTTTAAAGTAATTTCTAACCACCATATTCCTCCATATTTATAACATAGAAAGAAAATGATTAATTCTGTTCACCATTAGTCTTAATACGATGATAATTGTTATTATTTTAATTTTTAAATTGATTAATTTATTTTTTAATTTATCAAACAAATTGCACATGTCGCTCATTAAACCAGTAAGAATAACCACAATGCAAAATTCTAACAAACATGCCAGAGGGTTAGGTTATATAAACAAACAAAATAAAAACAAAAGCGCATTTAAGGTGCATGATAGTCTTAATATACTGTTATTGTTATAAGTTACAGAACTGGTATTCTTACATAATAATATAATAATTGGCTAAAACAAAGCTTTTGTATTTTGTGTTCATCAATCTTTTGTTATATTATTTTTCTTTTAACTGTTTCTTTGTATATTTTATTAAGTGGGTACATCAAAAACTTAAAAATATGAAAAGAAAAAATCTATTCACAAGTTGCAAAACATAACAAAAATGGAAATGGGTTTAGATTGAATAAATAGTTGAAAAGGAAACAGAAAGAGGGGACATCTTTAATAGTTTTTATATGCTATTATGCTTGCCTTGAAGCTTGGTAGAGTTTATGGTTACACAAAGCGTTTAATAATCCGATGTAATACAAGCACATATAAATACTGCCCTCCAGTGGCCATAATCCGCAACATCTTATGCTATTGTTTTTATTTTTATTTTGAAAATACTTACCGGAAGTGTCCTTGTGTAATTGTGTCCACACCATAGACTTTAACAATGACGACACAAGCACAGAGGTGTAGTAACACAGTGTCACCACTAGATGGCAGTATATAGATAGGATTCCATTGCTCTGCCAGGTATCAGTTAAACAAGTGTAAAGATTAAAATCTATGGTAGAGAGAGACACAATAACATATGATTTCTTTAGTAAACACTTAAACACTCATGATTTGCATGACAGGTTGTTAAACAGCCAGTTTGCAAATAAGTGATTTTTAACAGCAAAATGAGAGTAAGAAAAAGTAACTGGCAACTAAGGCTACAACTGTAGGACCTTACTTGGCATTGTCACATGCCAGAAGTAATGTTTTTATTGTTTATTATATTATACTTTAATATATTATCATTATATTTACTTATATTGTATATTATATTTATATTTCATGCATGTTGTGCTTTTCATATTTTTTGCAGTGGTTATCTTCTATTTAGTTGTTTTACATATTGTTTTAAATTATTTTATTCCAGTGTTCAGTTTTATTTGCATGCTTTTTTTTTTTGCATCTGCTACTTTTTAATGTGTTTTTACTCCAGGCCAGCAGAAGTGACCTGATTAGCGTAAATACCTGCATCTGTGAGCTTTTACCTTTTTGTATAAACCCTTTGTTTTAACCAGTGAAGCACAAGGATGCAGGAGGAGCAGCAAATGGTGCGCTAGGGAGGAGAAGACAAAACAGCTGCTATACAGAGGTGCCAGGGAAGCCATGTTGGGAGAAGCAAAAGAACTGTGTAAAGCAGCGAGGCTAACAAGGGGGCGAAGAGGAGATGCCAACCTGGGGCAGGACAGAGCGGTGCTCCAGCATCGTAAAATGACTTGAGCGTGAGTACCATAACTGCCCATTATTGAAAGTTCTGTGGAAAAGAAACAAAGTCGGCCCAGGCTTGTTGGAGTTGTTATTGCAGCTCATCTCTCCTGTTTTTTTTTTTAATTTTTTTTTTTCTTTATGAGGGCCTCAGGGCATGGTGGCAGAGAGACAAGTTGGCATGGTCCTGCCACAAGGACAGCGTTCCCCAGCACCGGTGAATCTGCTCCCCCAAATTAAGACATTTGAAATTACATATCATTTGTGACCATTTTAAATGACTTTTTTCAAACTTGCTCTTATTAGGACATTTTAATTTCTTGTAAGTCTCAGTTCTTTTTAGCCTGGGTTTTATTGTCATTTATCAGTACATTTTTGTGCACATTGGTTATCCAGTTTGCTCTCCACCTGATCCAAAGAATCCTTTTTATTCAAAATACACTGATCCCTTCACCCCCCTTACAGATGTATATTGACTACAAAGAGGCACAAAAAAACCACATAAGATCATAAAGGGAGAGAAAATAACCAAAAAGAGATGTAAAACATCTGCAAAGACACAAACAAATGCAAAATGACCAAAAAGAGACACAAAACAACCAAAAAGAGACAGAGTGACCAAAAAATGTCTCTTTAAATATGTGTCTCTTAATTTTATGAAGGAGAGATGGAGGCCCTTTACATGTCTGTGCCCCGGGTGCCTTTGTCTCATAATCAATCCATGTCTGCAGCACACACAACAGTGCTTACTCCGGACAGCAGTATCGGCCAGCAAAGAGAATGCTGTTGGTGGGGTTATGTCGGATGAAGAAGAGGAAGGGGTGGTCTGCGACGAACATGGGGGGAAGAGAGCGAACTGATATAGAGGCAGCAGTGGCAGCAGCAGCCTCAGTTCCCTCCTCATTGACATCCACGAAACTCTTGTGGACGACTTTTGACAGCACCAGGTTGGTGGCTGTGGAAAGGCCTGTTAGCAGAGCAGAGAGAGTCCATTGCTTTATCATGCACACTAAATGAGAGATGCAGGCTACCTTGTGTTTTGCATTACTGGCTCTTGTTTTTCATTGTGCTTGTTTAATTTTCAAGTGCATTTAACAACATTTTTGTTTGGGTGTGGGTTTTCTATGATGTTTGGATTTATTTTTTTGGTCACTTATGTTGTGCTCCTAAAATAGGAATGCAGTTTGTGTCTCACCAGAAAAGTCACTCTTTCCGACATCAAATGCGTCCACCATGCCCATGCTGACCAGGATATTTTTCATGTCGTAGGTCTCCTCCAGCTTGAATCGAGGCAGACCCACTTTAACATCAGTTTTACGCATCAGGTCTGAACGAGTCCACTCCACAAATTTCTCATAGGTCAGCTGCGCCTCCAGCTAGTGTGAATACAGTATGGATTATTAGTCTGTCTGTTTATAATGGTGCATTTGTTCACTGTATGTGCATATGTGTCCTACCTTCTCCAAGCCTGTTGTGTCATCTTCTATGTCATTGGGCAGGAAGATGAGCATGCTGAGCTCTTCTCCTTTATAGCGCATCTCCAGGATCTGTCCAAACACATTGCAGTTTTCATTTCATTTTAAAATAATCTGATTTCTTCATCCTGAGAAACAGGTTGGTATTTGGAGAAAAAAAGCCCCCGTCTCTATTAGTTACATATGTCTGATGGTTTCAGTCATTATCAAAATGAAACCAATTGTTCTTTGTATCATGGTCAATCTGTCCACTGTATTTAATAGAATGGGCAAAACCATACTGATGTAAAACATGGACTTTACCTTGAAACTGGGATCAGGAACCATGGTGAAAAGGAATTCACTTTTCTGGCTCATCATCTTCACTGGCTTAGTGTCATTCTAAAGACAGGCAAACAGAACAAGCACTTTTTTTTTTAAAGTGAGTTATCATCACATCATGCATCAAAATAATGATGTGTATATCATAGTTCTGACCTGAGTTTATGAGCATATCTCTGGTTTTCTATCACTAGACAGACTCAAAACATTTCATTTCTATAGTGGATGCCTGATGTCTTCGCATTTTTCAGTCTGGTAAAACTTTTCACAAGATCAGTGTTGTTTATTTAAATCCCAAAAAAACAGCTAAAAATAGGCAATAGACTATGTTAGATTTAGGAAAGAAACATGGTGAGGATGTGCGTTAAGATGATTCAAACTTCATATAGTTACAAACCCCAGTCTCCCGGGGAAAGTTGTTTTATCTGACACATCCACCTCCCCAAACTGCCTCCCTCTTTATTCTTTGCTCCCTACAGCGGATTGGTCACATGATTGCAGCCTTCCCCAGCACGTGGGTTATACACAAATTACTGGCTCATGATTACGAGGGATGTGTGCGATATTCGGTGGATTCCTTTTCATAGGAAAATGTATGCATGGTGCTTGAGAACAGCCTGAGCTGATAAATACCCATCACTTCTGCGGAGTCATTTGTCGTGGGAGAGAAAGCCGACTGTAATCTTTCCCATTAAATACAAAAGGCAGGTGTTAGTGGGTTTTGGAAAGGGGCTTAAGTCGTTTTCTCAGATGAAAACTCCCGAAATGCTCTGGCATCAAGAGTGTAATCGCAGCGGGGATGGGGTGTCATATCAACACAGCTCCAGGATGTAATTCTAGGATATCCCTGAAATTCTATGACCAACGAGAACGCTGGCATTGTTCCCAAACTATTTCTTATTTGGGGAAGAACTTGGATAAAATCTTTTCTAGTCTGCTGCAGTTTGCACACCAGTGGTTTCACTGAGCTACGGCAGATCAAACCACAAACTTTTTAAAACTTAAAGACAAATCACTTTCAAGCTGAAAATTCCCATCCAGAAAAATAAACACAGCTCTGTAACGGTCTATGTTCAGAGTACCCTGCACATGCCAGCTACAGCATTACAGAGCTCAGGTTAACTGTGCGCGGAGTGCTGCTTTTGTTCCTCAGTGTTTCTCCACCTTGAGCTGTTTTTGTGCAGGGTTACCTTGTTAATTCTAAACTGAGCATCAACAGTCTCATCCTTGTTGAACTTTTGGTTCCAGAAGCCTTTGAAGTAGATGGCATTGACCAGTACAAGCTTGGTCTTGTCGTCCAACACGCCCTCTGCCAGCAAGTCCTTGATTTTACCTTGTGAAGAGTAATGAGCAAAGACATCATCATTGAAGGTACTATGCAGGATTGTCAGTAATTTTTTTATAAACATGCTAGCCAGCCAACCTTACCACCAACCCCAGATTCACTCCTGTTTGGCCTTTCGCCTCGCTATATTTTTGTTTTTTTGGCGCTGTGTCTCTTGGATGCCTGCTGCTTATAGTGTCACCTGGTAGCTACCTTTTTATAAAGCCACGACCTCACCCTAATGCTGTGTGGCTACACACCCAAAAACATCCTGAACACAGAAAATAAAAAGGAAATACAGGCAGAGGGCAGAGAGGGATTATTTCATTATGAGTCTAGAAATTGATTTTTATGGAAAATCTTGCAAAGTACATCTTTAAGAAGGAGACACAGGCAGCTCTAGCTGCCGTTTTCATCCAAAGTTCGGTCAAATTTGAGGTGGAAAAGGCTTGGGTGGGGGCCAACGATTTAGTTCTCAGTCTATGTGATGAGTGTGTCAATATGAGATCTACCTTTTGTCTGCTCCTCAACCCACTCATTGATGTGGACCCTGGCTGCCTCATACTCTTTTATAAAGTCCACAGGCTCCAGCTCGGCTTGGTAGTGTTTTTGGGTTTCTGTTAAGAACTCCTGGAATCATAAAAAGCACAGTGAAATACTCACATTAATCCATTAACAAACACGAGAGATGTCAAGAAATAGACGACTATTTTATTGGCATGAATTTCAGTTGAATGTTGACAGTTTTTAGTTCTTTGAACACAGGATGGATTTGTTAATCCCAGAGAACAGGGCTGGTCAATCAATCATTAGTCGCATTCAGTTCCTTCAACTTTTGTATTTTAATTTTACGGTTTAATGGTTTCTGGTTGTTGAATGATCACATAATCATAGAGTTAGCTGTTTGAGCAACACAGGCGCCACTTTTTTACTGCAACTGTATGGCAGGAGTTTACACAAGTAAAAGGTATACTGTGCAAACTTTAAGGCTGAATTGAAACTCTAAAATCTGAAAAATCCAACAGTTTCACCACTATAACCAGAAATGAAATCGTATGAACAGTTTAAAAAAAACTCAGTCAAGTAATATGTTATGTAGATACAGATGGTTTACCTAGCATTTATCCAATCTATATGCTTTATATTGTATACAAGTAAGTATCTCTCTTCTTATAGCCTACTTTGATGGTCAGCTGCCGAGCTGTGGGTAAGCGTCTGTTACCCGGGCAGTGGTAGATTCGGGCAGAGCCTGTCGGTGAATGAAGTCACTCTGACTTCAGCTCAGTGCGCAGGAAAATAAATGAGAAATGTAAAAAGCTAAAGTCAACCAACATGCTCTATGAGGTACAATTACTTTTTTAAGCTATTGAGCTCTTTGGCAGAAATGGTTTATAATTGTTTGTGTTATTTTTTTGCAAATATCCTTTGTTCTTTCAAAATCCGGTTGTGTTGTTAATGAGCCAACAGGCTAACTAGCCTCTCGAATCCATCAGTTTTCCAGTCACCCTTTTTGTTATAACTTCCTGCTGCTATGGAGAGTTATTTCCTCTCACGCAGGCTCACAACGTTCGTGCTAGTTGGCCACTGACTGTAGTCTTTGCAGTGTATTCAGTGAAACTCTGGCCGAGGCACAGGCAACATGATGCGACGTAACAGTCAGCCTTCTTGCCACGAGTTCTTTGATGTTGGTTTGGTATGCCAATTCAATTCAATGGAACTTTATTTATCCCAAAGGAAATTCTTGTGCCAGAAAATGCTTCAAATTATAGTAACACTAAGTACAGTAACAACAATTTAACATTCACAACCTGTACCAACCAGAGCAGCCAGTGGGTTCCTAGGGACAGGGTCGCTTACTGGACCCAGTTTTAAAAACAATAAAGTATTAAATATCTGGCAAAATATTCAAATATATATATATATGTAAGAAGTGTTACTACAGTACTAAGATACTAAAAACTCTTGTCTGGGCCTTAAAACTAAAACAGCTTTGCTTCATTGGTGTCTGAGCACAACAGGCTCACATACACATACCTCTTTAAACTCATAGGTCTTCTCCCCATACAGCCTGTTAGCAGTGCTGAGAGCATAGGCGTCATCTGGCTTGTTGACGGCAGTCAGCAGCTTGGCAAAGCTGCTGTGGACATTTTCTTCATCATCCTGGGGTTTCAGGTGCTGCAAACAGCCAGAAAAGACCTGAGTGTTACAAAGACACACTGAGCCAGAGAAAAGACAACATTAATATGGGTCATTGGGATTGTGTGACTGTTAAATGATGAGAATAGACACCATAATCATTGTTAATGCCGGTGCTCCGAGAGAGAAAATTAAACTTTTTGCACTTTTATTACAGGGTCAGTCTTTTCTTTTTGAATAATGCTACCATAGTGGCCATTATTTATAAAGTTGTGTATGTGCTACATGCTGCCCAGTGATAATGACATAAAATGGATGATTTTGGAGACATTGTTCTCATCATTTACTGTAGATAGAATGACTTTCTGCAAAACCTCCCATGACTTTTAATTTTTCTTTATGAGACTTTCGGCACCTTTTGAAAAGAAAGTGGAAGAAGGCAAAACCAGACCAAACTTTAACAAGCTTTAACAGCTATAACATTCATATAAAATAACCTGTGGGGAGTTTTTTTTTTAGAATTCACTCATTTACCCACCATTTTGTTGTTTTACTTTATCATGGACCAAAGAAAAGTTAGGATGGAATGCTTTTGTTACCGTGCCAAAACACTGAATTTCCCATCTGCTGCATAAATCTGATTGTTTTGTTGTTTTAAGCTTCACATTACACTTCATATTCCTAAATCAAAGCTGCAGCAAGGTATCAGAATTAGCAAGCGAAGCAGTGGGAAATGAAGTGTAAAATACTCTGGAACCAAAATCTCAGACTTCCTCACCAGGTGACATCACCTGGAGTTTAATTATTAATCATTCCCTTTATTTTGGGTTTCCTATCACCTTGCGCAGATAGTCTGGCAGTTTGCTGCACTGCCTCAACTGCATCGTCATCTGCTTCCGCGTCTGCATCTGCGACTGTATCGCAGACCGCTCATCTGTTGGCTGTGCCTCCTCCGACGCTGGTTGCTGTTCCTCAGTGAAGCAGAGGACCTGGGGATGTAAATGATAGTTTCTCTTATTAAGATAACTTTCTGTGTGTGTGTGTGTGTGTGTGTGTGTGTGTGCAACTGCACTCTCTGGTGACTGACTTGTGTAATAAACCTCTCCACGCCCTCTTGTTGAATCGCAGGCACACACCAAGGCATACATGTGCAGACACGTTGTCTTCACCACAACTAATGCCTCTCAGGCAGGCTAAAGCCCTCTTGTTAACTGTAAATGGGCAACCGTTAACATTAACTACAATATATCACCACTATTAACAATAAACTGTGAGGCTGTCCCTTGCTTTGGCTCTGTTTGTATTCATGGCCTCATTCATCAGCTTCACATCTGACTGAATAATTGCTCCATCAGCATCCAATGTGTGCAACCATTGGGTACAAAGCCAAAGAAGGCACAGTTCATTCAAACCAGGCTATCCGGTTTAAAATCAAATAATTATGAAATAAATCAAATGATGAAGCAACCATCTCTGCAACTCCCATTCCTACAGTATTTCCCTTTATTATCTCCTCAGTGCAAGGGTGTGTAATAGAATACAGAATGATCATGGCTTGTTTGTTTAATCTCAGATTTCTTTTGTAATTTGCAAAGTACGCTGCTTTAACAGCACAGTTTTGTTCTGGGGTCACTCAAATCTGGACAGTGGCTGCAAGTGGTCAAACTTTTTGAGTGCTGGAAGAAGTTTTCACATGCTTTAGTAAAAGTGCAATACAATTCTGTAAAAGGTAAATGAACAGAAGTATTAAAAACAAAATGAGAGTAAGAAAAAGTAACTGGCAACTAGAGGGTAACTTTGGGGGCGGCTTGGGAACTGGGGGGTCGTCAGTTCAAGTCCCTGTATGAACCAAGTATGGCAGTGGGATTGGTAGCTGGAGAGGTGCCAGTTCACCTCCAGGGCACCGCTGGCACGCCACTGAGCAAGGCAATGAACCCCCAGCTGCTCGTGTATCATTCCAAGGCAGCCCCCTCGCACCAAAATCTTTCTATCTAATGCATGTATAGGTTCTGTTTGTGCATGTGTGTGTATTTTGGGTCTGTGTGAATAAGACAACAGAATGAAAAAAAATGTAATATCCCCTCGGGAATTAATTAAGTATATCTTCATCTTCTTCTTCTCCTTAAAGCTACAACAAAATGCAGTGACAAGTATGATATTGGCCTCTCAAATGGAGTAGATGAAGTGGAGTAAAGGTTTGAAGTCGGAGAAAATGGAAGTACTCATGTAAAGTACAAGCACCTTAAAATTTTACTTCAGTACAGTAAATGTGCTAAGTTACATTCCACCAACAAAATTCACTCAAGAAAGGATCATATCGCTCACATTTTGGCTTTCATGCTTTCTTTGCTGATCATTTTTGTGATCTACAAATCAGGAATTGAACCATTCCTCCTCCGATTTTCCGAAGCAGAATGGAACAGATCCCTGTCATTTCTGCTGACGCAGGAAGATAGAATGAGTAATCAAAGCATGTGCAGGCACTTTCACCTGCCACACCCAACCAACGCTGCCAGATAGTTACATGTAGGTAAGAGCTTTCCCAGTGGAAATTTGGATCAGAGCCCTCCTGTCATCTCTAACACCAGTGTGTGTCAGTGCTTTTAAAATTACCTGGAAGATGCCTTTCAGTCAACTGATAACCACCTGGTGGTGAGTTGGATCAGATAGTGGGGGAGGCTGACAGACCTGGTAAGCCCAAACATGAAATGAGGGTGAATTAGGAATGTCTGGCTGACGACCCTGGCTGTGAGGTCTTCTACTCCTTCCTCTAGAGGCATTTTCTGTACATCACAGGGGATGCTGGGGGACATGGAGTCCAAGTGGGCCATGTTTAAAGCCTCCATTGTGGAGGCTGCTGCCAAAAGTTGTGGTCGGAAGACTATCAGTGCTTCTTGTGGCGGCAACCTAAGAACCTGCTGGTAGACACTGGCAGTGAAGGAAGCCTTTTAGGTCTGGTTGACCCAGGGGTTGCCTGAAGCAGCAGACGGGTATTGTTTGCCCATAAGGGCTGCAGCTGAGGTGGTTGCCACAGCAAAAACCCAGGTGTGGGAGGAATTTGGGGAGGCTATAGAGAAGGACTTTTGCTTGGCTACATGAAAGTTCTGGGAAACTGTTAGACGCCTCAGGAGGGAAAGCAGGGCTGCTCTCAGGCTGTGTTCAGCAGGGGAGGAGAACTGCTGACACGGACTGGGGTTATTATCAAATGGTAGAAAGAGCATGTAGAGGAACCTGAACCTGACCACCACATCTTCTGTGGAGGGGGCAGAGTCTGAAGACTCAGGGGAATATCCCTGGCAGGGCGCCAGATGTGGGTGAGCTTCTCCCTGAGACGCTAAAGGCTCTGGACATTGTGAGGCTGTTTTGGCTGACACGCCTCCAACACCTTGATGAACCAGATCAACCATCTTTCAAAGACATTTGATGTCATGCTTGTATAAACACACCCAAATGGGTGTGATACCATGAGAACTCTAACTTTGTTCACTTCCACAGTGTGTGTGTGTGTGTGTGTGTGTACTGTACCTTGGACATCTGTGTGGCCGTGTTGCCCCCGGCCCCCATCATCACCATAGCCAGGGCTGAAGAGATGCTGAACGGGGAGAAGAAGATATTCCCGGTCTTGTCTTCATTGCTCAGCTTTTTGAATAAAGCCAGAAGGAAGGTAGTGTTGGCCTTGGTTATCTTGGATGGGGCTCTTGTCTCCATTTTGTCTGAAACAGAGCAAAGCATTAGTCATCACACTATAAACTGTAGCATATATTTTACCTGAAAAGTTAAATAAGACAAGATATGTTTCTCTGACTGAGTGAAACACAATTAGCTTTTAAAAAGTTTAAATAGGTAGGCATCAATCTCTTAATAACATATAATATGAATTTAAGCAGCTTTTGCAAACCTTTAACTGTTTCGTACTTATGTTTTATACAACTTGGCAGTGTCCCTTCCAACAATGCTATCACCTCCCAGACATGTCAAGACAAATCCCCTTACCTTCTTTTCCCTTAACTTTTTACTCACTGATAAATCTGAATCGATTTAGATTGTTAAACAAATGTGAAATCTCACCAAACTCAGTAAAATCACACAGATATTGCTCATCAGTACTCCACCACTGTTGTCTTTGGAAACCACATGAAAAAGACATTAATCAGAAGGACACTGGCTGCATAAAGCCTGGTTCACCCCTGTTTTATTTTGCCATCACTCCTATCATCAAAATCAAATGACAAGAAGGCACATTCTGTACTTACTGACAGTGACTCTTCTTCGAGGGAACAAGTGATCTGGAATGATTCAGTTACAGGAGGATATGTTCTGTTTGAGACATCTCTGTTATTTTACAATGACACACCCAAGTGCAAGTCAGGCTGCAGCTTGAGACAGTGTCTGGAAATCACACCCATCAGTGAAAGTCACACCCACCCATATTTTGCTTTGTCTTGTACAATGGGTGTGCTTTGTAAGAGTCTGCTAACACAAACACCCAACATAATGAATGGATTTATGTATGTATGTATGGATGGATGGATGCATGGATGCTGAGGTGAAGACAAGGTGTAGTCTACAGTTGATTAGTTGATAGATTGTAATAGTTTATATAATAATAATAATAATAATAATGATGCATTTTATTTATAGGTGTCTTTCAAAAGCACTCAAGGACACCTTACAAGACAGTTACAAATAACAAGCAGCATTGATCATAAAGTCAAACTAATCAGTAATATACAATAAACTAACCCTAACTGTATACAAGTTACCCAAATGCCTGTCTAAACAGGTGTGTCTTTAGCTGGCTTTTACAAGAAACCACAGACTCAGCAGGCCGTGTGAGAACAGGCAGAGCATTCCAACATTTAGGTGCTACGGCTGCAAAAGCTCCATCACTATGGGTCTTAAAGTAATTGTGAGGGACAGATACAAATTCTTGCATAATTGAACGAAGACAGGGCAGCACGGTCTGCAGTGGTTAGCATTGTCTCCTCACAGCAAGAGGGTGGGGGGCTCAAACCTGAGAGAGCGTTTCTGTGTAGATTTTGCAAGTTCTCCTCATTAATTGGTGACTCAATTGACCGTAGGTGTGAGTATGAGCATGAGTGGTCTGTCTCTATGTGTCAGCCCTGCGATAATCTGGCGACCTGTCCAGGGTGTACCCTGCCTCTCGCCCAGTGTCAGCTGGGATAGGCTCCAGCACCCCCGCCACCCATAACAGGATAAGTGACTATGGGAAATGAATGAATGAATGATTGAAGACAGCTAGCTGAAGAATATGGGTGAAGTAGTTCAGCTACATAAGAGCAACCTGACTGTGTAATGCTCTGTAAGTAAGAATGAGAATTTTTAATTGGATCCTATACTCAACAGGGAGGTATAGGGGTTGAGTTTTTCTTTGAACACAGATGTAGTTCTGAGGCTGCAATCTGATTTGCCCAATTTGCCACAGGCCCCAGTGCAACTGTTCGGCCTGCACTATCTATATTTATGCCCCTGGTTCATGATACGATTACCATTGAGATTCACTGCTTCCTCTACTGCCAATATACAGTAGATTCTAATTTTAGTCATTTATACTTTCAGTTCCTTTTAATGAAATCTATGATCTATAGTGAGTTGAGAAAATGTGTTTTGTTTTAGGGGGAAAGTAGGATGAATTGTGGGTGATGAACATTTGGGACTTGTTGCATTATTGGATGAAGCTGGACTTTTACAGCTGAAGATCATCAGTGACAGACATCATTCATTCATTCAGGTAAAACTGACTTTTTTAAATCACTGTCAGCAGGGTATAAATAATAATAATAATAACAACAACAATAATAATAATAATAATAATAAGCTTTATTACAGACTCAAAGGTCCAGATAAGAACAAAAGACAATACATACAAAATATATAAAAGACAAAAGACACAATACAAGAAACTTACACAATATATTCACAACGCAATATATAAAAATCACTCAAACAAGTAAAAACAATGCCCTCAGAGGAGACAAATATACCAGTGCTTCCATATCTTGGACTGATAGCGCGTAGTGCTAAAATTGGTACTAGTCAGTGCCATAATTATACTATTTTCTGAGCTGTTCAGCTGACATATAAATTTATACATAAAATTTCTCAAGGTGGCTTACAGCATATTAACTCCTGCAGCCACAAACATTTTGCTGGTGCTACACCAACAAGGTCTTTTCAGCAGAATTCTCATAGCATCATCGTATGCTACCTGAAGTTTACGCAGGCTCGCTTTACTGTAATTAGACCACAAGTAGGCAGTATAGAGAGGAGTGCAGTGTGCTCTGAACAAAGCCACCTTCACTCTTTCTGTACAAGCACCAAACTTGCGAAGCAAACTATTTGCTTGAGTATATAAAGCACGGCATTGCCTGTAAATATCTTGGTCATCCTTCAACTGATCTGTGAAGAAATGTCCAAGATACTTTACTATTTACTTTCAAATTATTATCTGACAATTTGAATGGAGGAAACATTAGACATTTGTCCTCTTTTGTTCTATAGATCATGACCACACTCATTAAACTTCATGTCATGGACAACACCATATTCAGAGAAGACATTAAGAAGCTGCTGGAGACCAGCACTGCAGGGACTAAAGACCACAATGTCATCCACATACATAATATGGTTCACCAAAGTATTGCCTATCATACACCCAGTGTTACAGGTTTTCAGGCTGTTAGACAGATCATCAACATACAAATTAAAAATAATTGGTGGAAGGAGTCCACCTTGTCTGACTCCATTCCTGACCCCCAAAGGAGCAGAGACACAATGACCCCATTTAACCTGCATTGACTGGTTGGCATACCAGTAAGACAGAATTCTCACAATACATTTGGGTACCCCTCTGTGACTCATTTTGACAAATAACTTAAAATGATTGACCTGGTCAAAACCTTTTGAAGCATCAATAAAACACATCAAAACTGAGGAATTCGTATCTATGTATTGACAATTTCCTTTAAGGAAAGTGTAAAGAGTGAGGGTGATGAAGAACTAACACTGCATGTGATGCTCCAACCAACCATGGAAAGCAGTGACAGCCACCACCAGTCCTGTTCTTCCCAAAGTGACATTTGCTATTTAGCTGCTGAATTATTGCTGCTCAATATCATCCACATACAGCGCCCTCAGCTGGCTACCTGAGAGCACTGCACCCGTCGTAGTCTGTCAGTAGCGCTAACATGAACCGGACCTGGGAGGAGATAATGCAGTGGATTAACGGCTACAGGACAATCGGACTTTATGAGTATAATCACATTATTTCATGAAGGAGACGGGTACTGGCCTCCTGCGGTAAGTTAAGCGAAAGTCATCGTCATCTTGCGTCACACTAGCTTTGTCCACACGGGCTGCCCGTCCTAGCTCACGAGCTAACGTGAAGGTAATGTGATAGCCTTATGATGTGGAGCACACGCCAAACGCCGTCCGGAAATGTGTGGATTTAGCGTTTCCTTATGTATCATTGGCAAAATACGCAAAAGAAAACAAAAGTAGACGTCAAAGAAATTATTAGGAGTTGCTACTCAATTCGGCTTTAATCTCATATTACAAACCGCTCTCATTTTGACATAATGTCAGTTAGCCTACTTTGTTTGCAGTGGTGCAACTGTAGGTAGCATAGCTAACGTTAGCTATAGCAGCAGCTGTTTCAGTGACTGAAATGTTGTTTAATTTAAACCGGTTTGCCTTGTGGTTGCTTCATTTACAGTATTTCCTATGTTACCTACGTTAACTGTAAATTAAAGCCATTGTAGCCAGCAGTTGTGCCTGAACCGAGAACAGTGCAACGATCTACTAACTAACTAACGTTAAATCGCCACATTCTGATGAGGGAGCTCGTACTGCTCAATAAAAGGACGTCATCCATCGAAATTAGGTTAGCTCGCTCGCTTGCTAACTTCACATACCAAACGCTGGCAACATCATTAGCTGCTTGGCTGTAAAAAAAAAACACGTGATTTATTAGTAACGTTTTATTAAAGCAGGATATAAGGCAGCCAGTGTTTTGATGTCATGTTGGTCCAGGTCCCAGCTCTTTCGTCATGTTTTTTAAGCGCACCAAAATAGCTTTACGAGTCAGCCAAGAGTGAGTGAGCAGCAAGAGCAATGAATAATCATCACAGTCATTTTATCTCCTCGTGTATACTTGTTTATCCTTACTGTTTCCCTGTGTTGTTTCCATGTGTTTCTGTCTTTAGCCATCTGGCCTTGATATGACATTGACTTTTATATTTTGACAATGAAGTGTGTATTACGAGCCTGTAATTGGGATTTTCATTTGTTGTCATACAGAGGCACAGGGCTGACTTCTCTAAGATCCACTGATGCTGACTTAATGTGTACATGTTAGGCAGGTAGCAGGAATCAATCTCAGGGCCACTCTGCCATGAAATCCAACATGCAGGTTTCTCTACCTTTTGTAAAACATCATGGTTCATTTCTTTTTGCAGTTTTCTCTGGGAGCAGCGAGGCTCCTATTTTAACAGGCGGATAAAACCAAAGCAATTGACAAGCTGATCTTACACACTGATTATCTACAAATGTTCACAGGCTTTTTCCATCATGAATTTTACACATAATGTACAAATCCATAAATTATGAACGACATGTGGCTCTTGTCAATAATTCATCTGCCCTCACAGTCTGGTACCCTTACTTCAGGATAATGTTTGATGACAGATTCTGCTGCATTGGTGTACGTTTAAAAGAAATCTGAGGATCCTGATTGTTCAGCCTGTATTTAGGGAAGCTTACAGTCAGTTTTGATTATGATGAATACAATGAACATACCTAATTATTCTTTATTTATTCGACAGAGTCTTGGTCAGCCCCTCAGGGTGAGCATTACGGCTTCATTTCATCATCACAGCGTCGCTGAAGCAAGGTGGTGTCACTGTGAAGGACCTTAGTGTGGTGGTGGGGCAGGAGCACGCAGCTCAGGAAGATGGCATCACCATTTGTGCCTGTCCCTGTGCCCTTGGACAGAGCAGGGGGTAGCAGCAAGCTGAGACGGCCACAGCGAGCTTCATCACTAGGAAGCGTCTCCACCTCCTCAGCCGGGGAGGACCATGGAAGAGGATGTGGAGGATTAGGCTCCCAGCGCCAATCTCGCTGCGTGGACAGAGGCAGCCGGAGCAGGACACCACCACCCCTCCAGAGCCCTGTGGTACGGGCCAGGGTAAACGGGACTCTGGACACCTCTGTGGAGTACTCCAGCTGTCCCCGCTCTATATCGGATCCTGCTGGGAGCCAGCAAGGAGAGGAGAGGCCTATTACCCCGACTGTGCTCGGGTATGAGGTCATGGAGGAGAGGGCTAAGTTCACGGTATGAAACCAGGAAATCAGCATATCATGACAACCTTTTTGAACTTGTGTGTCTGTGGCAGCTAAGTACTTTTATTAAAGTTAGAAAATTATGTTATTTACCCCAAATTGACATGTAGGTTGGCAGCATGTCAACCTGTTTATCAGTTTGCCTAGTTACGGTAAAGAACTACACTTTACCAAAGGGGATAGACATGCTCACTGAGAACAAGCACACTGTAATGCATACTAGACGTAAAGTCTACTGCCAACATGTAGTCAGTACACAGAGTTTTATTACCATACGTTTGCACGATTGTGTGTTGCCTTATCCCTGCTGCAGGTATTTAAAGTCCTGGTCAAGAAGACTCCAGATGAGAGCTGGGTTGTTTTTAGAAGGTACACAGACTTCTCCAGACTCAATGACAAGGTGGGTTTGGGTGTGTAATGTACATAAGTTTGCTTATGCATGTTCGTGTGAAAAGTATGGGCTGTCCCAAATCTCAGGCTTATCTGAAGCTTTTTTTTTTTTTACTTTTTTTGTGATCATCTGTTTGCAGACACTGTTTTTGACCATCCTGCTTTCAGCATGCATTCTTTTGTTTTTGAGTACACAGTGGAAGTGATTAGAGCTACACAAAGAAACCCTCTGTTCCCAAATATCCAACAGGCCTGAGCCAACTAGGGGGACAGGTCTCTCGTGGTTTCGGGAAGGACAGTATGGTCACAGATTACAAAAGGAAAAAAAAGTTTAAACCGTGTAATGACAATCTATGGGGAAAAAGAACACTTGAAAGCTGTAACAAACAAGCGAGAGTTATCTTTGTAGGCCTGCAAAATATTGATAAAACCTATTACTGAAATGCACCATATACTAATTCAGACATAGTAACCCCAGGCAAGCAAAATGGAAAGACAGGAGACGGTAACACCCTACATTCAGCCCTTTATACAGTCTATGCATTCAATAAGGAGGGAGAGGACAGAGAGGGGTGTGTGGACATCGTTTCCTCCATTCCTGTGGCTTTTCCACAGAGGCCACTGTAATGTTCACACTGTGCGTGATGGTCTTCTGCCGTGCATGTACTGTTACTGCAGAGGTCAAGCATTTAACTGTCTGGAAATGTTTAAGCAGTTACAGTTATTTTCACTTGTAGCCGAATCTAAACAACAGCATAGATATCAGGCATAGTAAACACATGATCAGGTTTCCAATATGCAGCGCTGCCTCCACACGGTGTGGCTGGCACCAAACATAGCTTGTGTAGTAGTTTGGACCTTATCCAGCATTGCTTTACAAAGCATTTGTGCTCATGGCTTGGGCCACCATGTCGAGTATGTGTGCTTACAACTGACCTCCTGATGAGAAAACTGACATCAGTTTTCTCAAACTGCCAAAGCTGACTACATGCAGCCAAACATTGCTTTGTCTTAATTTGCATACATCTGTTTTGAGGATTATCAAATCACAAAACAATGTTTACATCAGATGTAAAGGCAGAGATGGAGGTAGCGATGGAGGTAGCCATGATTGACTTTGAAGGCTCCAGTGGAGGCAGTCAGCAGGATAATGGACGGAAGAGTTACGTCAGGACATTTAAGCAACAAAAGCATTTGGCAGTATTTAGTAATTCCTCTTTAAAAGAAAACAACAATGACTTCAACGTAAAGCACTACCTACAGTACAAAGCAAATGATCAACTTTAGTACTTATTAAAGAGCACAAGCAAATTTTAGAAACAGGCTAGGGGTGATACAAGGGTTATCAGTAGAGGAAACGTATGTTATTTTTCCCAGCTCCCATGACTGGGAACAGTTTATGAGGAGAGAACGCCAAACCAATGTACTTTAAGGTTTTCCAGAGATGTTACTCCTTCTTCTGTGCTATACACTGAAACACAGAGTTCTGTACATCTTATTTGCTGTTGAGTATTGTCACACTAAGTGTCAGCTGGAGCTCAGGGGTAAAGGGTTAAGAACCAGCAAAATAGCTGGCAAGCTGATTTTAAGATTATTTTTATATATATCTCTGCGTCAGTCCAGCTTTACTTGACAGCAGAATGGTACCAGCCCAGTGCGACAAGTCTACATTCATTTTGCACAGGGTGTCTGCAGGTTCTTAAAAGTCTTAAAACATTGTAAATTCTATTTGATAAATATTAGGCCTTAAAAGTCTTTAAATAGTCTTAATTTAGGTCTTAATTGCCATAAACATTTTATCTAACATCATTTATCTTATAATTTCTTTTTGTCAGTGGAGTCAAGTTCTTCTGTATGAAGTCCAAGTTACAAATCTTTAAACCGAAACTAATACTGTTTTTTTTTTTTTAAACTTCATACCTTCACTTGCCTGTTGGCAAAATGTAGACAAATCTAACTCACTCATTCATTCATTCATCTTCTAACTGCTTCATCCTCTTGAGGGTCATGGGGGGGCTGGAGCCTATCCCAGCTGACATCTGGCAAGAGGCAGGGTTCACCCTGGACTGGTCACCAGACCATCGCAGGGCTGACACATAGAGACAAACAACCATTCACACTCACATTCACACCTACGGACAATTTAGAGTTACCAATTAACCTAGTCCCCAATCTGCATGTCTTTGGACTGTGGGAGGAAGCCGGAGTGCCCGGAGAGAACCCACGCTGACATGGGGAGAACATGCAAACTCCGCACAGAAGGGCTCCCACACCCGGGATCGAACCGGCAATCCTCTTGCTGTGAGGCGACAGTGCTAACCACCATACCACCGTGCCGCCCTAACTCACTTTAATAACTGTATTCCTATGTAGAACACACAGGATTACGTATATACTGCTTACCTTTAGACTTACCTACAATGCTTGAAAAATAAAAAGAGGATTTGTCCAAAAGTCAGCCTTAAATTTGGTTAAAGATTATCTTTAAAAAGCATTAAAAATTAAGTGTCTGATACCTGTATTTTATATTTTATCTGTTGTATTTTAATCACTCTATTTTAACGTGTACATTATTTTTTGTCTTAGATTCTAATTTTTTTTACATGCGTGACTTTTATATTTGTAGTGTTTTTGTATGAGTATTTTTGGAGGGAGCCTTACAAGTAGCCAAACTGAGCTAATGTGTCATCTGAAATAAATGATTGTATTTTTTATTTTAAAAAAAAAAAAAAAAGATGAATTAAATTGTGATCTTTAAAATTAAAGCTCATGTCAGATGTGAAAATGTGATTATATGTGACACCCTTACAATGACTACGTTTCACGTGCACAAAATAATTTGTTTTTATGCCCCTATTCTGAAAAAGACAATGGGCCCTCATTCATTAACCTTTCTTAATTATTGTCTGTTTTTAGGGAACACAGAGTTTACGCACACTCAGGAGCAATACATTTTGTGCTGACATGTTTATGCAGCATAATTGGTTATTAGGTTTTCTTCAATTCTACAGTTGTATAATATTATAAGATTTATATTACAATAATATTTTATAGTTTTTAATATTTTTTGGTAATTATTTCGATTATTTTAAGAAACAATGGCACTTTTAGAATAAACGCTGCACTAACACTTCAGTTCACATCATGTGTCTATATGTTAATAGACCATGGAAGAGGATGTGGAGTCCATCTGATAATTAGTAATTAATCACACCAGAAAATATCACAGGCTGTTCGGGCAGGCAGGATAAAAAGTGACAAAGTAGCGCTTGAAATAAATTAATAATAATTTACTAAAATATTGCATGAAATTTTCCACTTTCACCTTCTCTGCCCCCTCATTGTCTCCCTCTGAACACACACATACACACTTTGAAGCATGCCGTGGCACTCGTCTCTGTCCTGGGTCCTGACAGTTGTGCTACTGTAATACACACAGTTTGCAGTTTGCCGGTCGGGTGGTTGATTACCGCAGATTTTTAGCATCCCGTGCATCTTAAAAAAAAAGTACATACAATCTTACTTTGTTATCCGCTCCTGATGCTATTAAATATGACAGCTGGTTTGGTGTTCACGTTCTGCACATTAGTCCCCCAATTCATAACAGATTTTTTTTTTTTTTTTTTTTTTAATGTTTGGAGTCCAGTGCGTTACCGTCTTCAGACCTGCGTGCGGTTGGGCACTCTTGACTTAATTCTCTCAACTTTTCTTTGGCTTTTTCGGTTTCTGTGAATGCACACAGTCATGCCCTTTTATGAGGATATGTGGGGCGTTTGACTGTGTTAATTAGGATCAACTGGCATGTGCTGTCAGTTTACAAGACAAAGGGATTCATCATTACAAGAACACACATACAAACTATTCTGGGGTTTAAGAACGCATCATGAATCTATCATAAACATGTTTTAAGATATCTCTTTAAAACAAAAATAAGAAAAAACTTGGGTCGGTGTTGCAATATTTACGCATATCCAAAAACCCTGTTGATATCTAAGTCTTTCATGGTGTTTAAAAGTAGGTGTGTTTCTTCTTACGACCAGAAATGTGGGCTTTTCTTTTGGGCATGCATTTCTACACCAGCCTTGCAAACTGTTGGCGAGCTGCTTTGTGCTTAAAGCACTGTATACATGTCCAAAGAATGCCACTAAAACCTGAATAATACTGGCATTTTCCACGTCTTAATAAGATAATGTTTTATTCGGAAAAGGCCTGACTTGGAATATCCAAATGGAAAATGCTGTTTACATCACCCAAATCAATTTCAGAATATCGTCATATTCGGAATAATAGTAGTCAGTGTGGTTGTTTTAGTAAGGGTTATAGATTGTAAGACAGCTGATTTGCTTAACAACTTATTTGATCTGGGCGTGTAATGCAGAAACATAGTGTGAGTGCTTCAGGGAGCAGCAGCGTGTACTCTGTCTTGTTCTTTGTCACTTTTGTCACTACGCTTTGTCTTTAAAACTGGATAGTGTTCTTTCACTGTAACTGTATGAGAGATATCATGTGATACTCAGTCTGTACTGTGTGTGTGTGTGTGTGTGTGTGTGTGTGTGTTCTAGCTGAAGGAGATGTTCCCAGGCTTCCGGCTCTCGCTGCCTCCCAAGCGGTGGTTCAAAGACAACTATGACAGCGACTTCCTGGAAGACAGACAGTTGGGACTGCAGGCCTTTATGCAAAACTTGGTTGCACACAAGGACATTGCCAACTGGTACGTGACATAATCGTGCAACTTTTTTATATTTAAATGGAACCGTTTAGCCTTTTTGTGCAAACTATGCTTTGGAAAGCACCCACCTGATAACTGATAATTCCTACTTTATATTTAAGTATTATTTATTAGAACTCCTTCTAACTCCCCTCTTTACTACTTCATCAACACACACACCAACAAACACAGAATACCACTCAACAACGTCAACATACATTATACCAATATACCTGTGTTTTGTGTTGTTATTTTACATCTGTCTTGTCTTCCATATAGTGCTGTCCCTGTCATATCGTTCACTTGTTTTGTGCCTGCATCACCTGATCACCTGAAAAAAGTATTTTTTATTAGCCTGTTCAAAAACAACAACCATAGAAACACGCACAAATTCATGTCCTACTCTTTATTCTCCTTTACAGCCTGGCAGTGAGAGAGTTTCTGTGTCTGGATGACCCACCTGGGCCTTTTGATAGTCTGGAGGAGAGCAGAGTAAGTATGCATATACGTGTGAAGTATGCATGCTCATGTACAGGGTACCCGCAGATCCTTGAAAAGTCTTAAAGTCTTAAATTCATGTATCTAAAAGTAAGGCCTGAAAATGTCTTAAATTCATGAGAAATGTCTCAAATTGGTTTTAAATTCATTACTCAAAGGTCTTAAAATTGTTGCAGAAGGAATATTTAATCTGACTTTCTTTCTTTTCTTTTTTTATTCTCGCGGCACTTTTCTGTGAGTATCCATGCGCCGTCCAATAACGGCGCGCGCTGGCGGTAGCACATACACAATGAATGGGTTCGTCGGCGGAGGTCTGCGCTTTGCGCGCGCTGTGTGAAAAGGGCTTAACGGTGCGCGCTGGCCACCTGGCACTCAATATGCTGCTGTAGTGGTTTGTTTGAAAGTTATTATTTATGACTTTTTACTTGTCGGCAGTGATTTGTTTTCCACAGAGCTCTACTTGCGAGCATTTTACTCGCATTTGCGACTAAAAATAGTTTTGTGCCAGCAAAATAAATCATTCAGCACGCTGTGTGAGTACAGATTTCAACCAGCAGCAGAAGCGAAAGGCGAATCATGCAGGTTGTGGGTTGAACGGGGGTCACAGACAGGAATACGGTGGTCAAATAGCCTATGGCGGCTCTGCGGCGCAAAATAACGGCTTACTGGCGGCGACAGAGAAATCCGACCCCAGATCCGGTAGCCTAATTTCCTCTTTTGTTGGCGTCATGACTGCCGTTCACATTTCTCTCTGTGGCAGGTAACGGCCCACAAACCTCACCGTACTTTAGGGACTGTTCTTTACTTGTCAGGGGAGGAGGGTGGCTGGTTGATTTTTATTTTATTTATTTATTTTATTTCAATCCCCCCTATGTTAATCACTTATTCATGCTGTTTTTCTATGAATAAGTCAATAAGTAATTTATTCCATTGAAATATCATTGATGTATTATAGAAAAGTGATTTATCTTTTTATAAATGACAAAAGACACATCTGCCTCATTTTTGCTGTGGTATCGTGATACTACTCAGAACCGTGATACTTTCACTGGTATTGTACTGTGGGTCCCAATTTTGGTACCGTGACAACACTAGATGTCACAACTATTCCATTCGGAGTTGCGCAGTGAAGCGGCTCTGGTGCTGCTTAAAAAAGTGTTCCCCCACTTCTAATTTTACAAATTAAGCACTGGTTATAGAACAGCGGGATCCCCCAACCATCGCTTATATTTATAGTTTTTTCGGTCTTAAATTCCATTCAAGGTGGCATTAAAAAGGTCTTAAAAAGTCTTAAATTTAACTTACTGAAACCTGCAGATACCCTGATGTACATGAATGTGTTTTTGTGCTGCCCACCTTTAAACAGGATCTTGTCATTTTAGTAAGACCGGGTATTGAATAATTGGCTCATTTGAGATGAGCCAGGTCAGCAGAGATCAGTCTCTACAGGTGGAATAGGCAGCTGAAAAAGATGGTGACCTTGAGTGGTGGGGATAACATTACAAGCTGACTAAAAAGCTGACTAGCAACAGCAGAGAGAGCAAACTCTCCGCATTGAAATTAGCCTGGATTTAGGTCTAGTCGCAACATCGAACACAACAGCACCGCTGTGTGGCATAAAATGTATAAAAACAGAGAATGAAATCGTATATTACAAATATTTGTGTGACAGTAATTGTAAACAAAATGTAATGTACTAACTTTAGCAACTAAATCCATGATCGTGACAGCCCTACTTAAGACCACATTACACACTGACGCTTTTACTAAGTGTTTATATTCAAAATTAAGTATGGTATGAAGTATCATTTTCAAGTCACTGCCAAACCTCAGGTACCATAGGGTACTTAAGCATTTAAAATGACCCCCCGGGTTTTAAATTTTACAGGGCCATAAAATAGCTGGATGGCATTTGGTGATGCAAGGATGTACTCACTCCCATTACAGGAGGCAATAAACATGTCTCGCTTGACCCCTACAGCTATGCTTGTAAAATAGCCTTCCTAATTTGACCTGGACATGTTTCCAGACTGACATTTGGAAGCTGTAAATATAATACAGTTAATTATAGATTAAAGACATGGACCGAGATTAACACAGTGGGTCTGTAGGTTTATTTGTTGAAGTTTCCTGCATGTGGAAATGTTTTCACTAGGGATGCAACGATTTTGAAATCCTGGGCTGAAACTGATATTTGAAATAACGATTTGGCCGATAGCCGACACCAATGTCTTTTATTGTTGTTTATTTTGTTTTTGTTGTTATTTATTTTCCCTTTTGTGCCAGATAAAAAAGGAATCTTAATTATGAAAAAAATGGAACTGTTTTAAAGTTATGGAGTAATATTTATTTTATGTTGCCCTGAAAACAACTAATTTCTCCTTCAAACAAATTTATTTATTTTGAGTTTCTCGCCAAAAACGACATTTTACAAGATTTACATTTAACACATCATGAGAACGTTAAAAGCGCAAAATTTAAGTGACAAAGCAGAAAAACATCGGCTACTGCCATCAGTGAATGTGACCTTATTTGCTGATAGAACGATGGCAGTCAACAAGGCAAATATCAGTCCTCTTTGATGCCAGTAAAGGTTGCCCCCCCCCCTCCCCCAACTGGCCCACCTGTGTGATTTCACCTGGACATGTTTTCAGACACTTACTATTAAATTACAGATTAAAGACACTTACTGAGATAAACACAGCCTGCTTTGGGTTTATTTGTTCCAACATCTGGAAATGTTATCCTTGTCTCATTCTCTGATGTCTGAGGGTTTGTCCCCGCACACAACTTTGTTTTTACTGTTGGCAAATGTTTTTAGTTCTTCTTTTCTCTGTCGCTGCCGCCCTCCAGGCGTTCTGTGAGACTCTGGAGGAGAGCAACTATCGTCTCCAGAAGGAGCTGCTAGAGAAGCAGAAGGAGATTGCCTCCCTGAAGAGGAGACTGGAGGAGAGGGAGCAAGCCATCCTGCTACTGGAGAAACATATCAAGTCAGTAGACATGCACTGACACACACACACACATAAATGCAAGATATCAGAAGGAGGGCTAGACACATGTGTAACAAATTACAAAGTACAACATGCATTTATATGTAAGTCACATCTGGTTCACACCATGTGCTGGGTCTCAGGCAGAAGACTGTAGTAATTAAGATCCACAAACAAGTTCTAAAATAGCAAGAAATCTTGTGAGTAAATGACAACCACCTGGCTGTGTGTGTCCCTGTCTGTCTGTCCCAGTGGCGAGTGTCTGAGCCCAGAGTCTCTGTGCGGTCTGTCAGCTCAGGGCAGTGAGAGCAGTGCAGATGCAGATGCAGATGTGGAGTCGTCTGCTGCAGAGGCTGATCAAGATGTGCCTGATGACACTGGGTAAAAAACACACACTACGCACAGTAGTGAATATGATGCACCAGCAGATGCCACAAATGCAGAGACCAAACACAGTTCACACAACTACGTGTTCTATCAAATAAGGGGGGCTCAAATTAGCACCTGCCAGGTGGGGGTAAAATTTGGCAGTGGCATGCAACACAGTAATTCTTACTAGACACTTTGGCAGGTGTTATAGATACAGTCTGTGCACACAGGCAAGAGCAGAATCACGATATGTAGGTTGATGCAGGTAATGCGAAACCAAAGTTCACAAGCGTGAGTTCCAACTCGGACACATGTAGCTGTCCACAGTTAGCACCATGTGCTGAGGCCACCACAACAAATAGATGGACGTGTGAGTGCGTTACTCTGTGGCGAGCTCAAATGAAACAGTGGAGCTTGAGGACCTGCCTGTGGGCTGTCAGTCAGTTTCAACAGCAACAGAGAGAGAGCTGTGTACAAGATGAGCCCAGTATGTCTGCGGTGCTCCGCAGTTGTAGGGTATGGAAACACATTCGTCATGCCGATCCTCAATAGACACCATCATCCAGATGGACACCATGCCAAAAAAAACTCGAATATGAACTTCTAATCTCCACTGCTTTCAAGCAGCCTTTTGAGACAAAAGCAGAACAGGATAAAACAATTACTGAAGACCTCAGTCCCCACCAAGATGATTTTTTCTGTCTTTGACACTCACTCTACTGTCTTTTCAAAACAAATGGAAACACACAACCTTACCACAGCACAATATTTAATGACTATGGTGTTACATTTTATATAGTCTTGATTCGGGTGTTTACTCTGATCATTTCAATTTAGAAGGGTTGCATATCTTTTCCTTCAAGTAAATTGTAGCACACCATTGTCAACTTTAATAAATAAAAAAAAAACTTATTCCCCAGCAACAATTTGTTGGTAGTAAAAATGCTGATTGGCTGGTAACTGGAAAACCACTAGCTACAGTAACTGGTGAGCAAAAAAAAGTTAATGTCAAGCCCTGCAAACAAGCACTGATTAAGTATTAACATTCTCAAGTAATATTAACTTCCCACTCTATTTTAAACAGAGCCAATTATATAAAGTGATATTTTCCCATTCATGTTTACGCCGCCACCAAAAGTAAATGTTCTAAAGCTTTTAAGAGGTGACTCTGGGGGATAAGGTCAAGGCTAAGTGGTGAATGTGGAATGCCATATCAGTTACCCGAAGGGCATTCATGCATTATGACCTTTGCTTATACTAATACAGCTATTTCAAAGGCCTGGTCATGGCTCACATTTCACTCGTACTCTGCATGCAAAAAAACCCCCCACTATTCCATAACATGTTTCCGAACGAAGCCTTTCAGGGAATTAAAGGGATTAAGCCCCATTAGCTGCTGGAAGCACTTAATGTGAAACAGATGGAGGAGGTGTTGAGTTTGCATCAACAGGACATTAACATGGCAAACAAAAGCAGACGGAAAAACCTGGAAGCTTCTTGCTAAATATGATCACATGTATGAATGTAAACAAGCCTGGATCTTTCTTCAGTTGTAAATAAGACCATGGCTAATCAACTATCTGTGGTTGTGAACTTGAGCAATGTGGGCTTTTCATGTCTCAGTCTCAACCACCTAATCAATTTAAATAGGAGGAAATAGGCACAGTGGTAAGGCATTTAAACCCTGTACTCTGTTTCTGTCTGTGATTGGGAAAGGTATTCTAATCCATTCACCAAAAATGCAAAATAATAAGTTAAAGTCCCTCTTTAAAAAATCTGACATGCTATACGTGCATGGACAAACACGCAAATGCAAGTTAGTTATACCGGGTTACATTCAGTGCCACCGGCCTGTTATGAGTCATGGCCTCTGCTGGTGTAATTGTTGATCTCCCAACTGTGTATC
Organism: Epinephelus moara; assembly: GCF_006386435.1. Taxonomy (NCBI): domain Eukaryota; kingdom Metazoa; phylum Chordata; class Actinopteri; order Perciformes; family Serranidae; genus Epinephelus; species Epinephelus moara. The sequence goes on along the minus strand of NC_065516.1, from coordinate 28,630,974 downwards.
ACAAACTGATGTCTGTCTAATCTGACATTACTCCTGTTGAGACTTCAGATTTAACCCTCATGCTATCGGCTGCAAGTTCCACCTCTCATCTTAAAAATATAACGCTAAACTAATCACATTTCTTTACATTCATCAGTCCTCACCAGCTGTCAGCCTCCGCTTTTGCACCACATTGATTTATTAGTTCTGATCAGAAAATAATCCTAATTTATACAGACAGTACAGCAACATCATAAAAGTAATGTTATCACGTGGAATCAGGGAGATGGTAGATGACAAACTGTATATCATTTTAGTGACAAGAGCAGGACGGTAAAATTAGGTGAGGCTGGCAGTGAATATCAGCAGTGGTGACAGCAGACAGCACTGTTGTTTAAAGTTAAAATATTTTAACTTTTTGTTGCTCTCCATGACGGGGCTTGCATCCTGATATGATGTAGCTCCTTTAACCCTTTGAAACCTGGAGCGACATCACTTTTCTTGTGCTGCTTTCAGATGCCTTTTACAAATATTTAAACTGCTGAATGTTGGAGGAATTTGGTTTTCTTTTTAAAACATGGAAAAAAAGGCAATGAGCAACTTGGTAGGGAATGTCCCACAATTTGCAAAAAAAAACACTGTTACATTTTAAAATTTTGTTACATAATTATTATAATTTTAAGCACTATTTTTAGGTCATTTTCTTGTTTGTTTGTTTTTTGTTGTTTTTTAACTTATAAAGTTAAACATTCTTGTTTTTTATTTTCTCTCTCTGCAAGTTTCTTGCAAATTTTGTGGGTCATTTCATTGCTCATTACCTTCTTCCCATGTTTTTAAAAGAAATTACCTAAGGTATCAAAGGGTTGAAACAAGGTGTCGTCTAGAAGTTGTTGCCCATCTGCCATCTGCCTGATTCTGTGTGAACGCAGCATTTGAACAAGTGTTGATTTCCAGCAATTGATCCTATTTGCTTGATAATGGGTTGTGTTATGTTGCTGGCTTTCTAATGTCATTAAATGCGTTACCCAAAGTTTCCTTAGATGAATTTCATGCCCAAATGATAGCCAAACTTTCGGACTTAAGCACATGTCTGGATAAACACATAAGCCTTGTAATTGTTCATAGGCTTGTACATCTGTAAAGATTTCAGGAATTTGAAAGTGAAGAGGTGATTGCCATCATTATTATTACTATTATTTTGTTCACAGTCACATCTGTTTGCTTTTTAAAAGTGTTTTCCCTTCTCCTCTTGTGTTTGTTTTGCCCTCACATTTCACAGCAGTGCTGCTCCAATCTGAAAAGAGCCCCATAACATGTGAGGTACTTCATATACCAGCTCAGCAGGCTAACACTGTGGCATACTGTCTTTTTATATTGCTCCTCTCAGTAACATGCATCCCACTCTTAACTACTGTACTGTAATGGAGGTGTCCTGTTTTGTGGTATCAGGATGTTGAAGCACAACTTCCTATTATTTTCAAGTCTTCTCTTAATACAATGCTCAGGTGCTGTATGTGCAGTTAATTTGTGCTTTAATTGTTCCTCCTTTCATACTGGCTGTACATATGACGAGTGAGTATTGTATTTAGATTTACTTGAAAACTATGGGAGCCCATAGGGGACTTTGATATAATGATTATCTAAACTTTAACATGAAAATGTAATTCCACAATAACTGTATACATTTTCCACATAGATATGTCTTATATGAGTAACACCACCATGACATGGCTTTCCAGCCCATGAAACTCCTCCAGCTGACTCTAACAAGCACAAGCTGAACCAGTATTCGCTTTGGTCTCGCTCCTCCTTTTGTCGTTAAGCACTTGGGAATTATAACAGAGTGAAGCTGGGTGCTTGCAGTCAAACTCAGCCATTTTTCCGTTCTTTCCACAATAACTGGCAACCACTAAGACTCTTGATCACTGACGACACCAGCCTTGTTCAAGGTGGTAACCAAATGTCAGGCACCTGACACACAGACCAACATTTTTTAAAGTGGTTAATTCACTATCATTATACGCCCGTCAGCCAAAACATTTAAACCACTGACAGGTGAAGTGAATAACTTTGATTACTTTGTTCCAATGCATTGTTTTGCTGGGAAACCTTTCGTTCTGGGATTCATGTGGATACCACCTGGATGTCCCGTCCACTCAAACACCATTGCAGACCAAGTACCCCCGCTCATGGCAACGGTACTCCCCAATGGCAGTGGCCCCCCAGCTGAAAAAAGCAGCATGCCACACTACAAAAACTGTTTAGAAATGGCCTGTGGAGCACTACTACTACTACTACTTAAGAGAGCTTCTGTTTGTCACAAAACTGTTTGCTTGATGGAGGTCTAGTTATTGAAACACTGTAATGAATTTATTTCTTTTGCAAGTTGGACAGTGTGAGGGAGTTTGTTTGCAAATTGTGTCTTACTCATCCCTCTGTTATGCACATGTTTTGAAACAGATTTGCAAGGTATTCTTTTGTTCTGATCAATAGGACCTTTAACAATTGAATATTGTCCAGTGTACAGCGGGATACAATTTTGAAAGTTAAATTAATTTTAATATCGTCATAAAACAACCATATAAGTGTGTGAAAAAGGAAGTAGGATTAAAGCATTTCCATTTAAATTTTTACTCAACTCTTACATATGTGGAAATTTATATTACTATTGTTGAATTACATTTTCATTTTGAAGTTTACATCATCATTTTATTGAGGAGTCCAATGGGCTTCTACAAAACCCCAAAACTGTCTTTAATGTGCTTGCAGTCAGGATGTTTATCAAGGTTGGGGTCAGTTCATTTTCAGTGCACATGATCAGGGGAAGATCTTATCTTCTCTTACACAAAGTCCCATCTCTTTAAACTATGGTGGCCTAATGGACACAAACCTTGAAAGAAGTGTCCAGATGAAAAAGGAGGTTGCGCATCAACAGTGATGATACTTGGAGTGAACTTGAAAGAAGTGTGTTTTAACACCAAAGGCTTGAGATTCTTATTTATATGAACAGTGTTGAGCATAAAATTATTTTTAAAGGTTCCATATGTAACTTTACATGTTTTAATTGCTTCGTATTGCCAATGGGTGAACGGATTGTACCATAACTTCAGCTAGCTAACTGTAACCTAAGCTAAGGTTAGCCAGCTAGCTGTAACACAGCTATGCAGCATGGACCTGCTGCTGGTTGCTTCATAGTGTCAGCTGGATTTTGCAACAAAATGGTATCTCAGCAGCACGCTAGTTAGTGTCATGGAGCCAATAGTCCAAATGAAATATAGAAACATTACAGATGGCAACATTATTCTAAATATGATTGTTGTTTATTTTTCAGCATTCTATTAATACGATGCTGGTCAGTCATGTTCAGTCTCGTGTATGTCACGTCACTGTTTTGGCCAATGCCCAGGTGGTCGCTTGCACCTACAGAGTGCAAGTCTGACCAACAGGTTTTATTGATACCTGGGTTTATTGAAGGTTACATATGGAACCCATAGACTGTATATAAAGATGGACAATGTGTCTCCACTTACTCTGACTGTACAAAAGATGAAGCAAAAACATCCTGGATACGGCTGCTGCCATCTTGCACTGGTGATGCCATTTGGAGCCAGAGTTTTTCGCAGTTGCAGTCTCTGCAATATTGAGTTCCCGCCTATACACCTGTTAGCCCATTCATGAGTGGCGCCATTGATCACGAGCACACTGATGAGCACACACAGCTTGAATCATGATGTCAAAATACCTTTTTATAGCATCAGATAATTAATCAAAATCAAACTTATCCGGAAATGACGTGCACTTTGTTTTTTAGTTTGGCCATGTCCCCTCCACTAATATAGAGGGGGCCAGGTTTTCGACCTATACTGTAGCCAGCCACCAGGGGGCGATTGAGATGTTGTGGCTTCACTTTTGAGGAGCTGTCATGTCTTCTATCATTAACATACAGTCTATGCTGCACTTTACTTTTTATTTGTTTTTGTGTATTTTGCATTGTTTCTGTTATTGTATTTTTTATATTTTATCTTGTGAAGCACTTTGTGAGTCCTCTCTGTGAGAAGTGCTATATAAATAAATTTACTTACTTACTTACTTACTATGATTGAACCCAAGTAAAGTATGGAGTATTGATTTACATTTTGTCCTGAAAATGACCTGTCCCCAACTCATGGTGTGTATTTACTGTACTGCAGTGTTCTGTGCTCTGTAAACCTTTTGGCTGTGTCACACTGCTCCCCTGCATTGTATGTGATTAACACATGCTGTTAGCAACTCTCTGTCACATGGTGATGTGGGCTCACTATGTGGGCTTTGTAGGTTGTTGGATTTCAGGTCTTCCTCCTCCCTCTCCTCATCTGGTGTTTTGACGCACAGGGAAAATCCCTTTATTAAATCAGCCTGTGTGAAACAGATTTAATAGATACCATCTGTTTGAAAACTTGTCTGACATAATATTCTAAACCACTAAATCTCAAAACAGAACGCTGTGAAGTAATTGATTCAACAAATGGCTATTTGAATCATCTGATGTTTCATGATGGTTTCTTGTCTTCTAGCTTGTCCTTATAAAAACTAGATTTAGAACCCAGATTCTGTCATAAATCATGTGGATTTCCTTTTACTGTATCCACTTTTCCGTTATCTGTCATGCACTGTGAGATAGGAGAGAGCCAGAGGTAAAACCTGTCTTCCTGCTGTGTTTTCAGTGGACCTGTACCTGTAACTTGCCGGTGTTGTGGCATTAATAACATGCAGTATCTCTCCTCCCGTAAGGATGGCTGACAAGTTGAGCTATACTAGCATCTGTCCTGTACTGTACATTTCCTCTTGGATCCTCTCTGTCTGGCTGGCTTGATGTTTTCTGAGGCGTACAGCTCTCACATTGCATTTAATCTGCTGTGACCTCCCTCTCTCCAGTGGCAGGTGTGAAGTCCAACCGGTGCGATCCTCCGCCTGTTGGTGTGGGCCCTCACTCAGCACCTCGCCTCCGGTCATCCAGGTCACTCAGCTTTACCACCAGAAGCTGGAACAATAACAATGAGCACTGGACCTCCTCTTCTCCATTTTCCCTTTGTCCTTCATCTCCTCCTCCCCTACCAGACCACTCTACCCTCCTGTTGTGTTTGAGTGCTATTCCATACCCTATGTTTGCTTTTTCTGCCCTGTCCCTAATCATTCCCTGCTCCCACCACAACTCCCATTTCACCTTTTCACCTTCCATATTGTAGCCGCTGTTTCACCTTCCAGTCTTGGAGTTGGATTGGAAGCAGCCTTTATCTCAAGATCTGTATATAAGTTAAAAGGGAACAGTTTTTCCTGCAGCAGCCTGTTTCATTTATATTCCCCCTTTACAATGGGTCATGGGATATTTTATCCAGCCCATACAGAAGACTTCATTCTGAAGACCTTGTGCAACTAAGGATTATTTCTGGCATTACGTGGCTCCACTCCTTTAAACCTCAGAGTTTAAGTTGTCTTAAACTGTGTGGGGATTTCTCAGCTCTGCTCGTTCACTTTTGACCCTCGCACCGCAGCCGCCAGATTGATCCTTTGGACACAAAGCCAAAGTTTGGCAACTTGACCAAAAAAAAAAGATAACTTGAAGACATTCACAACTGTGACAATCTACAGAAAACTCGAACCATTGTCTCATCAGTTTCTGCAGACGTGCATCACCTTATGATTTGCTACTTGTGACAGCAGGCCCTCTTCTGAAACCAGAGAAACAACACCCCCATGTGGATACTGAAATAAGGGAAAGAACCTGGATAAATTAAATGTCTCAGATTTCACATTGGTGATTAGGTGGGTGTCACAGAGGACTGATAACTTCGTGTTTGCAGGCACTTCCATGTCATTGCTTAGTACTGCCATTGACTCTCATTGAGGCTACAGGCAGACCTTGAGAAACTTCATTGTATTTGCACTTTCGGTTTGCATCTAAAAGTCTAGATTCCCTCACGTTCTAGTGCCATGTGTGATTTCTGTTTAAGTCCCCGGAGAGACCTTAATATCTGTAATGTACTCCACTGAGAGAGAGACGAGGAAATGTGGCCTAACTTGAGGAATGTAATGTACACTATCACGTCATTCCCCTGTCACATGTGTCAGTTTGCTTTTACACATTTACTATGCCAATTTAAGTCCATAAATATTTACAACATTTAACCTCTATTGGCACATTGCCTGTTAATGTAAAAGTGTTGACTGGGCCTGGACTACTGGTCTACAGAGATGGTGTGATGTAGGTATAATTAAAAGATCATTTCACCCACTTGATAGAACATCATATTTTTCTACTCACCCCTAGTGGTGTGTGGCAATGCAGATACTTTTGGTTTTACCTGCTGAGGACTTTAAGATATCAACCCATGTGATTTATCCCTTTATCTTGATACAATATAAGTGAATGGGATTTTGTTTTTGGTGCGACACGACAGTTGTCAGTGGAACCCCCATCTACAGAAAAATAATCCCCCTCGACAGGGCCATCTGGAGGTAACGTCCCTTGACCTCCATCACACTGGGACAGGAAGCAGACACTTTACAGCCAGACATCTAAAAAATCTCTGCACATAAAACCAAAACTATCCGCGAAAGTAGGAGAGGATGTATTTTGTACTTAAGATCAACTGACCTTTTAAGGAACTTAGTTATTTATTTTAAGATGAACCTCAGCTTCAGTCGAGTAATGCAGAAAGAAGCCCCCCGCTATATCACCGTGGTGCTAATTAACCTGAAGTAAATCCAAAGGTTATGATATGAGAGATTAATGAGTCACAGTTCTAAAAGTTTAATTTTAACAACACAGCCTTGTTTTCAAGATATGAATGCCATTGAAAATAAGAAGCAGAACCATCATACTGGTATTTCAGGATTAACTGGGTGACAAAGGTGACTGAAACACTCACCAGACTGTTACCAGGCCTACACATCATCCACTAAAGCCATATTTTTAAACGTCAATAAAACTACAGAGGCAGAGGTTTTACATGTGCGCTGACCAGCTGTTGTTTTCTCGCTGTGATGATGAGTTAATGAAGTGTAAAGTAACAACAGCTAATGTTGAATCATCTCAAACTAGGCCTGAAAAGGGGTCACGTGATGCACTTTATGGATGAATGGCAACCCATAATGTTTGCTAGGATTTGGTTTTTACTGCTTTGTTTGAGACAGAAACGTGCCTTTTCAACCACTGAATCTGTCTTGATTCCCAGCTGGATCTAATGTGTCAATATGGGATTAATATATATGGAGTTTTGTCAATGTTTTTTTCTGTATATTCACTTCACATAATTCTAAGTGCCTTGAACATCTTTCACCTAACTTTGCTTTTGATGTGTTTAAATAGCTTTATAGATTTGTGTAGAACATGAAACAATTCCACTTTGTTCCTCTGATGGAAATTATGTTTTAAATGACACTCGTATGTGTATGTCGTTGCTTGGAATAGACTGAACCGACGTGGTTTTGTATAATGATATGAATAATATGAAGTTCACATATACACCTGTAGTTGCACTATGAAAGACTTGTATGAATAACACTTGGTATCTCTATTAATGAGCTGGATTTAAAGGGATAATTCACTGAGAAATCTGGTCTGAAATGAATACTGTAGATACTGTAACACATGCTATAGCAGAGATGTTTAACAGAAATTTTTAATTCACACCCAATTAAACATGGAATGATATATTGAATACACGTGTATGTTTGCTCACATTTAAAGTCTTTGTTTTAATGAAAACAGATGGTATGAGTAGTTTGTGCTCGGGTATATTAAACTGTCAGGTCTGATAAGTGCTGAGATGATGTAAGTTTACAGTTACAGTATGGCCCACTCTAAAAGTGTGATGGTTTTAAAATGTAATAAATTCTTATCACGCAAAAATCCTCTTTACCACCATAGTATCTTTTCAGCTGTAACCCCGATAATACAACTTAAATAGAAGAGCAGTTTCCTTAGAGAGGGAACTCAGTGCATACAGTTTGAGCAGTAAAAACTTATAGTACCCTGGGGTAACCCCATTTTACAAGCACAGCCTAATGTTTCAGGGATTTGATTTTACAAGGTGTCTAACTTTTCACACGTTTTTCCATTTAGATGTTCTGGTCTTGTTGCCTCTCAGCGATGTGATGGGTGATCGGAAAAGCAGAGACCGTATATATCTTGTCGCTAATAAAGATTTAATGCTTTTGGCCCATTTTGTTGCTCTCAATGAAATTTAGTTGAGTGTTAGGTAATGGGTCGAGGAAAAATGATCAGCTTTAAGTGCAGATGCATAGCACCACTATACTGACATTTTTATGGCACTTTCATTTTGTTGGATAACTTAAAACTTATGGTGTAATTGCAAAAGTCTTATTTTTTTTTGATTCGTTGTTTCAAAAAGAGATGGTATTGTCCACGATAATCCTTCCTTAACAGTTCTTATTTATCGTTCTTATGTTCTTAGGCTTGAATATTTGGCAAAACTCTTTCATTCATTCTGCACATTCAACATTTGGGAAAGCACAGGAAAAAGTTACACGCTCAGTGTTGAAAGATGTGCTTGACTACACAAGACCTAAGGATGTTAATCCATTTGTGGGGGGTTTTAAATGCCATGCTTTTCTTATATATATTTCTTTTGTCATTTTGCCTTTATAAGACAGGACAGATCAAGAATTAAAGGAGGAGAGAGGGAAGACAACATGCAGCTGTAGGTTGGAAAGGACAAAGCCTATGTGCATGGGGCATCTGCTCTACTAGGTGAGCTTTAGGACGCTGCGTACCATGTTGTTTTTTTAACAGCATTGGATGCGAAATTGTAGCCATGGTCCTTTTTGACAGACTACTTATAACTCTTAAAAACATGATGCAATTAAGACCACAGGTGCACATATCTGCTTTGAGCGATGCTGCGAATGTAATGGTGTTCTGCTTATATGTGGTACTACAGCAACATGATAGATATATTGAGAGATTGCCTCACTTGAATTTTGGCCTAATTTATCCTTTAACATCCATTTAAAACATTTAGATTGCGCAGCATTGTGTGCCCTCATAGTGCTTTCTAGTTATTCCAGCTGTTTAGGAGATGAGCTGCTGCAGCCATTTTTATGTGTACCATTGCCATTGCAAAGAACTGTGACTGTTGCAGCCATGGATGTATAAAGAGAACTGAATACAGTTTAAATTCTAGGCAGGCCCTGTTCATTCCTATGAGTTAAAAATGATCATTTCATGGGGGTTGTGACACACAAAAAAATATATCCACTGGTTTACAGATGTCTCTTAAATGTCTATAAGTCTTTTGGGCCCAATGGTGTCAAGTGATGGATGTGATTACGTTTGGCCACTACGAAAATTGGCTTCAAAGCCTGGCTCACTTCTTGGGGGCCTTACGCCACATGGCACATTCACCTATTCACACACACTTTCACAGCCAAGGCTACAATACAAGTTGCCACCTGCTACTCAGTAACCATTCACACATTCTCACACACTGATGGAACAGCCATCGGGAGCAATTTGGAGTTCAGCATCTTGTCTGAGGATACTTTGACATGCGCACAGGAGGAGCCGGGGATCAAACCGCCGATTTTTTGAGTAGTGGACGACCCTCTGAGCCACAGCCCCCCCTGAGAGAGACGTCTTTTATCTCTAGAGCATTAATGAGACAGACAAAAGGAAAACGGCAGCCTAGTGTGTACAGTAGGCCAAAACAGAGTCCTCACACTAGTGAGTGTGACACACTTCTCTGTCCCACTGATGTGTGTTGTCACCACAGCAAAAACAAACGCCATTTTGTTTTAAACTAGTCAAATGACCACAATAAACAGTTCTATGTCCGTACTGCTCTCATTCTTTTTCAGTGTAGCTTATTCACCTTTCCAATTCTGATTTACAACTGCTTATATAGTCACTTCCGAGACATCTGGCACAGACGGCAGTCCACTTTTGAGTTGAGTAACAATCCAGAGGACACGATAGACCAGCTACTTTCACATTATGTATGGACAATTTGCAGGTATGCTATCAAATAGAAAAGAGAAACAAACACTCTTACCTTTCCATTACCTTCATAAATGTATTAATACCATAGCTTCTCATTTTTAACATTTTTCGTGTAAGTAACGTTGAAGCTTCTGATGTGTAGGTGATTTAGTTTGGATTGGACATTTATAGGTGTGTGAGGAACAGTGTGACATTTCCCTCTACTTTTACAGTGGTAGTCACGTCTGACCTTTCCTCACGTTTACCATGCTTGTATCTGACAATCTTCCTGACCTAGCAGTAACTTTTAGCCGTTTTTAACATTGTTGAATCATAATAAAGTCAGACATGAAGTGTTGGAAAAAAAGATCTGTAAGTACACTCAACATTTGTCTAATTGATACTTTAATGAGAACTAACCTTTCCAGTGGGATCCCTGCTTCATGACCCGTGCACTTCAAGTCATTTTTAGGTGTTTTCGGACCAGAGGAACTTTTCATAGTTCTAAGAACCCCCATTTAAGGACTTTTTAAAGCTCTTGTTTCAGAGTCCCAGCACAAGAGGTATCTTGAGTGACTTAAGTGTTAGGTGACTGGTTGAACACATGGGCCACTGCAGCACTGGCATCTGCATTTTAATAACCTGTTAGCTATGTAAACAAACACAAACCACAGCTTAAACACAAGGACTGTTTGCAGCAGAATTATGAGTGCGTAGTTTGGGGTAATCTGTATCTTTTCCTATTGTTTTTGTCTTTTACTAATCACATGCTTGATGTAGTTCGCAGGGGAGCTCCTCAGTGAGAAGTTCCTGTCAGAGAGTCCCCTGAACTGTTTGGTCTGAAAACATTCTGTCAATCTAGATGCTTCACCTATGCTAAAAGTCATGATGGTAATGTCCAACAGACCGGGTTTGTCTGAATAGACTGGGATTTGAAGAGACTTGCCCAGCAGCTAACACCTCCTAGAACTTTCCTTGCTCCAGTGGACCCTCACCCTGCTGACTTTCATTCAGGAGAAACAAGAAGTAATCACTTTAGTTCTCTTTTTTAAATCAGCAGTTGTTGGAAGTTGGAAATAATTACGGCTGCAAATACACCTTTCCCTCCTGTGGCAAAATTTTGAGGACATGAAGGAATAAATTATTTGTTTAGGCATTGTTTTCATGGTCATCATGTTTTGTTGGAGGCCTCAGAGTCCCCTACACTTGGCATGCGTTATGTGAGGAAATTCTGTGTGTCTGGAGGTCAAGACAAAATGAAGCCCTTGTAAATATTCCCAACTCTCAGGGTAACTATTCTTGATCCAGGGTAACAATAAAATAAAAGAACAAACAAGTGAGGCCACGGAAGGAGTGAGGCTTTCCTAATCCTCTGGGCCTTGTATATAGTTAAGTGGGCACGTGTGAGGCTCATGGCTGACAGTGCTAAGGTGCATAAATAGAATAGGTGAAATAAAATAACACCATATACAACTAAGAGGTCTCTGAGGGGAGGCAACACCAAGTGGAAGGGGATAGCTGAGTTTTATCAGTCGGGGAATACTGGGGCCAGGTGCTCACATAAAATCTATATCGAGCATATTTTTGTGGCCGGGCGGCTCTGCTGACACACACAGGTCCAGTCCTTTGCCAGACTCACTCAACTGACAGTGTTAGCCAATAGTCCTGAGGTTGGGGCTGCAGCAACTGTCTAAAGTGTAAAACTTTAAAAATTCAGAACAAATTAACTGCTCAACAGGCTCAACTGCTTCCAGCTAACAAAATTTTACAGGTGTGTAGTTAAGATCACAATGAAGGCCAAGTTTGAAGATAGGTTGGGTTCGAGCAAGGGTGCTGGAAGTAGGCAGTAGGACATAAGGAAAGGGCCATTGCTCCATCCATTTCACAGGTGTGCACAGGTGTGAGGGAATCAATCAGCTGTGGGTGTGTTTCTCAGTAACTGAAAACAACCTGTGCACCATGTGTCACATACCCCACAAATGGAACAAGAAAAACATAGGAAAAACCTCCTTACTCAATAAAATCTATTTACAAGGTTATCTACAAACGCTGAAGAAATACTAAGCAGAAGAGAAGTGTACTGGATATTTAATCTGTAAACTCTATCTCCCAAAGGATTAAATGATGAGATACCACAGCATGTCATGCTATAATGGATTCGTAGATCTCAAAGGACCAATTCATAATACACGACATAAGAGTACACAGTGTTGAACATTTTGAATGATTTATGAAAGCTGCAAGAACGATGTGTTCATTCATTAGAACAGCATTCTTTGTAAATAATCTTGTAAATAGTCTTTATTGTGTGAGGAATCTGAGGGTTCTCCTATGTTTGGTTCTTTTTTTTGTGGGGTATGTGACACATGGCGCACAGGTTGTTATCAATTATTGAGAAACACACCCACAGCTGATTAATTCCCTCACACCTGTGCACACCTGTGCAATGGGTGGAGCAGTTTCTATTTAAGCTCAATTTTGTAAATGTAATGGTGTTGAACACTCTTGAAAAATGTCCAGAGGCCTTCTCTGCGAAGCCAGTTCAATCAGGAGAGACTTGTTTTTATGGTAAAAGAATATTTATTAACATTTGAACATATGGATGAAAATGTGGAAAGTCTTTGGCCATTAGACCATGTAGAGATGGTATGATATAAGGAGGGTGATAAATCCATAGTTGAATAGGGAACCTTATTGCTCATGGATACTTTTTTCTTCTGACAGGGTGTGATGTGATCCTCCGAAGTCAACCTGCTCCGGAGTATCAGCTGTTCAGCATAAGTTGCCATGGTGTTTTATCCTGGTAAAAACAAAACCAGCTTCGTAGTACTGGAAACTCAGAGATACCCTAAAGTTACCTCACTAACTCCAAATCCTGCTTCGTAGTACAGGCCTCAGGCAGACAGAAATGTAATAAATTGTGAAGCTCAGCAAGAGTAGTGTGCAGGATTTTCTGTTCAAACATTTATAATTATCTCAAAAGAAGAATAAGTTTTGATGATCATTACTACAGCATCCAAAAACTTTATCACTTACCACTTCTCACAGTTTTACCCCAGAGCTGCAACCTTCACTCTTGACCTTTGAAGAAGTTGCAAGTCCTATTCAGCTTTGCGTAATCACTACTGACAGAACGCTGATGTTCGACCAGGTTGATCATAAGACTCGCCTTTGGCGTGGGATTATGTGAAAAAGTCATAAGAGATATGTTATACTGACAGAACACAGATGTTTGACAGGGCTTAGCCTCTGGCATGGAATCTTGTCCAAAAATGTGAAAAAGCTAATTGGCGCTGGCTGAGATCCTGATCGTCAGCAGGGATTTCTGACGTTTGTCTCACAGAGCGAGACAAATGCATCAGCAAGATAACTTTGGATTTTTGGTCTTATGACAGTGGTGTCTATCTCTGTGATAATTCAGGATGCACAGCTCAGGGGCAGGTTTTGTTCAGGGAATTAGATCCAAATACATTTAAAACAACTCTTTAAAACAGTCATCAGAAATCCAATAGTATTCATCTACTCTCCTTGTCCTCCACTTTTCTTCCATGACCACACGTCGTAAGTGTTAGGGTGTAAAATGCACCAAGTTCCGCTCCCCTCACTGTTGCTACGCCAGTCAAGCTGTATTCATTCTCACAGGGCACACACTGATATGTATTTTACAATAACAACAGTGGCTGATTAACTACTCATAATTCTTGTTTTTAAAAAAGGGGTCTTTCATTCCAGAAAAAAAGTAGACAAAATCAGGCCTCACCTGTCTAGCTTTTAATCATCAATTTTACAGGATGAAATAATAGTAGCTGGCAGATTTTATCACCTGTAATACAGGCAATACTTAGTGGACTAACTGGTGCCATCTCAAGGTATCCAATTTAATTTTATTTATATTTATTTATTTTACATATACTACCATTCATGCACCTTTTACACGTCATGCCATAACATTTTCATCAATAAGAGAAACACATCAACACGAAAAAGTAGGACTACGGTCAATAAAGAGAGAAAAACCCTATTTATCTCTTACTGTTTCTAAATGAAGCATTTGACGCAGTTCGTATTTGTTCAATCTGATGCACTTGTTACGATTTCTGTGTTATCCACACGGTTAAATGCACTTATTGTACGTCGCTCTGGATAAAAGCATCAATTACAGAAATATAATGTAATGCCACACAATGTGACAAGCTTTGCAAAAAGAATAGACACACACACACACCTGCTGTTCCCACATTTTCTACTCAAAAGATGGACATAATGTGCTGAGCAGGACGGTGATTTACTGAGAGTCTGACAGATAGAGTCTGCAGCTGTGGTCACATTCTGCACGGCAATTAATCACATTCCTCGATACGTACAAGGCAAACAAGCAGCACTCTAATAACACACTAAAAAAATAAAATGCACTCTAAAAGTGCAACCAAGAAACACTCAAACATGCATTTTTTTTTCCAAACAATTTGAATTTTGTTAGAAAAATCACCCTTATTCACATTATATGCCGACAATAATCTGTTTTATATGATTTGTAATTTAGTGTAAAGTTCCTCTTCTTAAGTGTGAAGTTCCTCAGGGTTTGTAGATGATCAATGATAGACTCTTTGGAGTTGGAGTAACGCTCGGACATGCTTATGTTTGCAGTAAAGGTTAGAGCACAGTAACATACTATTTAATCCATTCGTCACACGTTTGCTCTCGTGGCTCTGTGTTTTGAATCTCCTTAAATGCAACCTATCGCTCTTACTGCAGCCCTGCACACTCCTCGTTGGTATTTTATTGAAATCCAAAGCTTTGCAAGCCTCTTGTGCCTGGTTAAAATAGAGCATAGTAAAGCTTTAATATCCCTGAGGGCCAGTTTGACTTGCAGAAGTCAATAGTGTTACAGTCGATGAAAAAATATGGTTTTGTTTAACCCATTTGCCCTATTAAAAATTTCGCTGTCTGGTGTTTACTGTGGTTGTAACATGTTAATGTGTTGTGAGTCTAAATGCCCCTCTTTTGTTTTGGTGTTATGTTCTCTGCTGAAACTCCCCTGGGGATAATCAATCACACATAATTTCTTAAGGATGGCAAACCAGAAAATTGATCCCTGGGGCAGAACAGCATGCTGACCTTACTGACCACAGACCTTTAAGTAATTTCAGTTTTACAGGCTGTCTGTTAACAACAATGGGATACAAAGGGTTGTACTATGTGTGTGGCATGCAAATGTTTAGGCACCTCTGGTCAACATTTCGTTTACTGTGAGTAGTAGAAAATGAACTGATCTCCAAAAGGCATGAAGTTATAGATGACACATTTCTTTAATATTTTAAGCAAGATTATGTTTTAATTTCAATCTTTTACAGTTCCAAAATAATAAAAAAAAGGAAACGGGCCTGAAGCAAAAGTTTGGGCACCCTGCATGGTCAGTACTTAGTGGCGCCCCCTTTGGCAAGTGTCACAGCTTCTAAACACTTTTTGTATCCAGTCTTTCAATTCTTGTTTGGAGGATTTTCACCCATACTTCCTGCAAAAGGCTTCTAGCTCTGTGAAATTCTTGAGGGCTGTCTTCATGCACTGCTCTTTTGAGGTCTATCCACAGAATGATGTTTAGGTCAGGGGACTGTGAGGGCTGAGGCAAAACCTTCAGCTTGCTCCTTATGAGGTCGTCCATTGTGGATTTGGAGGTGTGTTTAGAATCGTCCTGTTGTAGAAGCCATCCTCTCTTCATCCTCAGCTTTTTTACAGATGCTGTGATGTTTGCGTCCAGAATTTGCTGGAATTTAACTTAATTCATTCTTCCCTCTACCTGTAAAATGTTCCCTGTGCCACTGGCTGCAACACAAGCCCAAAGCATGATCCATCCACCCCCGTCTTTAACAGCTGGACAGGTGTTCCTTTTTTCTCCAAACATACCTTTGTTCATTGTGTCCAGAAAGTTCTATTTTAACTTCATCAGTCCACAGGACTTGTTTCCAAAAAGCATCAGGCTTGTTTCGATGTTCCTTTGCAAACTTCGGACGCTGAATTTTGTGGTGAGGACACAGGAAATGTTTTCTTCATGACGGTCATATTTGTACAGGTGTGGCTGCACAGTAGAACAGTGCACCACCAGTCCAGGGTCTGATAAATCTTTCTGCAGGTCTTTTGATGTCAAACAATGGTTTTGATTTGCCTTTATAACAATCCTACAAGCAGCTCTTCTTGGAAAGTTTTCTTGGTCTTCCAGACCTCAACTTGACCTCCATGGTTCCTATTAACTGCCATTTCTTAATTACATTACAAACTGAGGAAACAGCTCCCTGAAAACACTTTGCTATCTTCTTATGGTCTTTTCCTGTTTTGTGGATGTCATGATCCTGGGTTTTTGTTTATATTCCATTATGTTGTGGACTTTTCTGTTTGCATCATTCAATCATGTTTAATCTGCCTCCTGTTTTGTATTGTAGACTTTCTCCTCATGTGTCGTGTCTGGTTTTACTTCCTGTCTTTGTGTGTTTTCCCGCCAGTTTTCTGTCACACCTGTCTCCTTAGTTCCTCCCTGTTCCCAGAGTCTTCCCTTCACACCTGTTCTGTATTAGTCTTGTCTGCGCCACCCTTGTTGTTAGCCAATCTCCATTTCCCCCCTTTTGCTCACATGTCTTGTTCTTGTGATTAGTTGTCTGTGTATATATACCTGTGTGTTTCCCTTTGTTCTTTGTTAGTTTGTCCTGCATTCATACTTACTGTATGTTCTTGGTGTCATTCCCTTCTTTTCCTGCCTGGTGGTGTGTGTGTGTTTTTTTTTACCTGAGTGCATGATATTTTCCAGCTGGTTTTCAGTTTAGTTTTGGTTCCACTGACTTTTCTGAATGTTTTTTTATCAGCTGCATTAAAGTTTCGCTTTTTGTTAAAACATCAAGCTACCTGTCACTCTGCATTTGGGTCCTCCCTGAACTGATTTATCACAGTGGGCATCAGTTACAGTATTTAATTTTTCAGATTGCTAGGCAGCTGTTTAGAGGAGCCCATGGCTGCTGATTTTTTTGGACAAGGTTTCAGGAGTCACAATACTTATAAAGCTTTGAAATTTATTATGGTTATTCACTTTAAGATTGCACAAAACAAAAATATTACACTAGTCTTGCTTAAAATGTTAAAAGGCATTTGTCACCTATAACCCAATGCCTTTTTAGAGATCAGTTTATCTTCTAAACAATTCACAGTAAACAAAATTTTGACCAGGGGCTCCCAAAGATTTGCATGCCACTGTATATCATGCTCTTCAAGTGTGACATCAAACAGGAAGGCTCATCTGAAGGGAAGGTCATCGACAGGTTACAGACCAAAATACATCGAGTCAACTGACACAACAAATGTATCACATGTGTCTTGTAGAAAAGGGCCAATCTTTAAGACTTAAGCTGTCTGTAGAGCCAATGACTTAACAAGACAGTGAATGCGAGCAAACTCCCCTTCCACAAGACTTTGCACGCCAGCAGTAGTAACATCAACTAGCTGTGCAGTTCAGTGGATTTTTGAAGCCCATAGTGCAATCCTTGTTTGGTAAAGTTACATCATTACGTTTACATTAGAGGGTGCAATTTCTTCTACACTGCTTCATAACCGTAGTTAACTTATTTTACCCAATATCAGATGGGTATCATTGGGAAATAAATCATCATGATTGTAGTCACTCAGCAGCTGTTACATCATGAGGCATTTGAGCTTCAAACAAGATCGACAGAGCAGTGCAGTAATGGCTGTACCTCCCAACGAGGTCACAGAGGTCTTGTCGTCAAAACAAAAACTTCACTCAACAGACCCTTTTAAGAAACTGGAAAAGCAGCTGAAGTTATACAGAGCGTGATACATGCCATTAGAGAATTAGACAGCTTGTAGTTCATTGCCATTCATCCACAGACATCATCTGACAGCTCCTGTGCGGTCATGCTACATTTAACCGTAGCCATCTATCATAATGCTGGCTGCTAGTTGAACTTTCACTCCTTTATTTTTTTGTCAGGATTATTTCTTTTTTTTCTAAGTGTTATTGTAATATTGTTTTTGACCACAAGAAGCTAAAGTGCACCATGACCCCATGTTCTGAACAGGCATAGAAAAGCATTCACAAACAAAAAACACGACAACTATGTTACATAAATTAACACACAATATATGCACCTTGTATTCTCAGTGCATGGAGAAATTAAAATTTGCATAGAGGAAAAAGTAAAAGCTTTTAGTCCTAATGCAGTTTTATAAACTGGGTTCAGGAACAAAGACCCCGCATCGAACACATCCCATTTCTGCCCAAAAGTATTTAAGCACACCTGATACATTTTCTCTCTCTTTTACGCATCTCTCAGGTTCCACCCGCCCAATCCCTTCTCGTCTCTTACATCTTTTTCTCTGCTCCTTTCTGCGTATAAGAACCAGTGAGGGCTCTATCCGAAGCCGAGTTCACAAAGAGACAGCTCCCCCACTCAGTCTCAACTCCTAGGATCCGTTCTGCGTTCCTGCCTTCGAGCAACACATCCATCATCGCACTCGCCCATGACCCAGAGACCCAGCTTTCACCCCTCAATCTTTCATCTCTTCATCCCTCAACCCTCTTTATCTCATTGGTGTGGTCTTTGTTCATGAATCTCGAAAATGGGACAGTGGTGCACTTCAGCCTGTTGGGGCGAGATGAACATTACAACAACAAATACTGATCTTGAGAGTAGATAAGCGACAAAAAAAAATAAATCACCTGTCAAAACTTTGTTTTCCAGATGAAAAAAAGTAACTTGGAAAATTGATACTGGACAATCTTTTTTTCACCTGTTCTGAAGTCATAAACAC
Organism: Epinephelus moara; assembly: GCF_006386435.1. NCBI lineage: Eukaryota > Metazoa > Chordata > Actinopteri > Perciformes > Serranidae > Epinephelus > Epinephelus moara. The sequence continues at coordinate 28,612,202 of NC_065516.1, read as the reverse complement.
AGGAGAGAAAACAATTCAGATCAAAATTTTCTCACTTGCTTTTCACAGCTTACATAGATTTATTTATTCATTATCCATAAGCACTTATCCTGTTGGCGGTCACGGAGAGGGCTGGTGCCTATCCCAGCTGACACTGGGCAAGAGGCGGGCTACACCCTGGACAGAGTGCCAGACTATCACAGGGCTGACACATAGAGACAGACAACCATTCATGCTCACATTCACATCTACTGGCAATTTGTAGTCGCCAATTCACCAACAAAGACCACACCATTAAGATAATTTGAATGGTTTATTGGATATGATAGATCATGGATTCGGAGGATAGTGTGAGGGGGATCAAGGATATTAAAGAATGAAAGGTTGATGATGGAGGGATAAAGGGATGAGGGTCAAGGGATGGATGGATGAAAGGTTAAGGATGACAGAATGAGGGGGTAAAAGGGATTGGTTCGAGGCGTGGTCACTGTTCCCATACCTGGTTATAAAACTACATTTAACCTACGTTTAACCTGCCCGCGTGTCTTTGGACTGTTGGAGGAAGCCGGAGAACCTGGAGAAAACCCACAGTGACACAGGGAGAACATGCAGACTCCACACAGAAGGGCCCCAAACAGCTGTTGGGTCTGGTCTGAACCCAGTATCTTCTTGCTGTGAGGCAACAGCACTGCATTACTTGCCGCCTCTGTATATTTAGATGCAGGATTTTTTTTTCAGGGATGGGACATGCCCACTGACAAGCTCAGTTTTTGGACCTCTATATTTCTAAAAGGCAGCATAAGGCCATGAGCACACCTCAGATTTGATGGCCTACCTCAAATGATTCAGAAGAGCCAGCAGCTGAGTTCCTCCAAGAATCAGCTGGAAAATACCTGTAACTTACCCCGATGCAAAGTGCGCTGCTACATATGTATAAAGTTTGGTTTCACAATGTATTTGTAAGGTTATTTGCTCCTATTTTGTTGTCTACTGTGAAGTTTATTTTTACTGCACTGGCAGGTGTCAGTGGCAGGCAAGCGGCACTCATTCGGCACCTGTCGTGTTGCTGCTGAGCTGAGTGACATCATACTGACAATCTGGTGGCAGTTAAGAAACACCTCCCTCAATTACTGTAAACTAGGACAGGGACAAATTTCCTGGGAAAACCCAAAGGAGAGGAGTTTTCATGGTTTGTTGCCATGTCCTCACACCTGCCTGACACCTGCCACTGGTCTGCCATCACAGTGCCAGTGCCACAAGGGGATCTTAGTCTTGCAGACCAAAAGTGATAATGTGAAGTGCAACACTGGGGACCCCAAGAAAAAAATACTGTCTCGGGGGCAGCAGGCCAAGCAAAGCACCCCAGACGTCCCTCTACCCAGCATCGCTTTGCAGCTCATTCTGGGGGGCCCCAAGGCGTTCCCAGGCCAGATGAGATATGTAATCTGTGATCTCATTCTTTAAGTCACTACCCAAAGCTCAAAACAGTAGATGACGGTTGGGACATAGATGGACAAGTAAATCAAAAGCTTCGCCTTCCAGCTCAGCTCCCTCTTCACCACGACGGTCTGGTGCTCCATTCTACCCTCACTCGTGAACATGCTTGAGGCAATAACTGTCTCCCAACCCAGAGGGGGCAATCCACTGAATACCTTAATGACACGGCATGTTTGGACTTTGAGCACCTTGCCTGGTATGAGGACTTGGGCCCCCCCAGAGCCAAACCTCGGGGGACATGCATCTGCTGCCCGGGCCTTCGACCATGTGGCCCAGTTGGGCTCAGCTGAATGAGTAACACGGCAAGTGCTGATCCTTGGGACCCCAGACTGGAAAAAAAAAAACAACCATCATAGCAAAATACTAACTTTTATTACAAGTAGAGACCTTGATCTCAGTATGACCTCCTATCAAAAAGGTTGAATAAATGTAATTAAATTTTATTATTCAGTTTGTATAAAATGTAAAATGAAAGTTGTTCATACAGAACTATGGACAGAAAACTCTACAGGCAGTTATAACACATGATTTGGCTCATTCTACGCTCAGGGCAAACCCGCATGTGACAGGAAGGGCAAACATTTGCCACCCTCCTGTCTGTGTTTTGGGAGGAAAGGCAACAACTTTTTCGAGTAGATTTTCCAGCTGAGCGATGTCCACAGCAGCAGGTGGAGTCTTTCTAGGATTGATATGTTGAATTTGATGTTCATAAAATACTTTATTATGAAATGATGTAATGCATTTCTGACTTTGAACATCATCTTACTTTAACAGGGGGACACTAGGACCCAGGCAAAATTTGGCTAGTCAAGGTGAGAGCACCTGAGCTATCAAGAGGCTCATGGAGCACAGGTGTGTGAGCCTCATTCTTGATCTGTGATCAATCCTGTGCACATGCTCGCCTGGTGAGCCGAACAAACTTTGTGTTTTAAATAGAATTTATTGTTAAGGTAGTGTATGGGTGCAAACACACCCTGAGGTATTGGTTTTTTAAGTGTTAATATTGAAGTTATAGGATTTTTAATTGCAAAAATGACAATTATAAAATATGGGTCTGCCAACAATTTATTGTTTCTTTTTGAAAAGAGGAAGTGGCAGAGGAAAGGCACGAGGTTCATAATGTCAAACAAATGTTTGCCTGTGGTTGGACAAAGATTAACACGTGTTGTGTTCAATTCACAGGCAAAGTGCTGATTTTAAGGTTTGCTGTGTCACTGGTTGAAGTTTGAGTGTTTTTCTGTTGGAATGAGGTTTATTTTGTGTGTAGTTTTGCTTATCTACATATAGTAGACTTCCAGTGCACCCGCCTATTGATGGGTATGCCACACCCCTGCAGCAAGAGGCTCTAACTTTTCATTGCTTTATAATAATGCTGTTAGGGACCCTGACATGCATATTGACCCACACTGACTGTTTGCTTTGTTACTGAAGTTCACCTGTAGTTATATGAAAGTGAACTTAAGTGTTGCATTACCTTTGGGAACAACAGTATTCAGGGTCATCTGCAGGTACCCCAGTTGGTAGGATAAGGGTTCATTTTGAATGTAAGAACACTCATAAATGCCCAGTTATGCCCAGCTCGTTTAAGAGCACAACAAAAGAGGGAGAACCACACAGCAACCAGTTAGATTAACCAAAAAGTTTATTTAAAGTATAAGATTTAAGTGCAGATCAGTAATCAGTGGTGTGGTGAGAGGTGTTGGATGTATGAGGTGTACAGTGGTGTGGTGAGAGGTGTTGGATGTATGAGGTGTATTTGTGTAATCATAAGGAACCAAAAGAGCCAACGTAACACAACCCAAACCAAACAACGCTGGGGTTGCCTGGAGGCCCCAGCCATCCAGGAAGGAGAGAGAGAGCCATCTTGGAATGGCCATGCCTTTATAGACAAGGCCACAGGTGAGGTGAATCCCCTGACGAGATGGGAGGGAGACAGGCAGGGAGAACCTGGGAAGGGAGGAGCACAGAGAGGCCAGCAAAACACAACATGGCCGAGGCCATCACCCCCCCCCCCATAAACACAAGACCCCACTAACAGGGTTTTGTGCAAAATCAGCAGGGCGCACGGGAGAGCGCATCAGCCAGAACATTATCACTACCTTTGATGTGACATACGTTCAGGGTGTAAGGCTGTAGAAATAGCAACCACCTCATAAGCCTACTATTGGCATTATGCATGCTGCTCAAGAAGGTCAAAGGGTTATGGTCTGTGTAAACGGTCACAGGCAGAGAGGGGCCAACATACACTTCAAAAAATTTCAGGGCCCAAATCAAAGCTAGAGTCTCTTTTTCAATCACTGAATAATTCAGCTGGTGACAGTTGAACTTACGTGAGAAAAAACATACAGGATGGTCAATTCCCCCCTCCCCTTCCTGCAGAAGGACGGCCCCAGCACCAACTTCACTAGCATCCACCTGGATTTTAAAAGGTTTGTGGAAGACTGGAGCTGAGAGCACAGGAGCAGAGCATATCAATTTTTTTACACGTTCAAATGCAGCATTACAGTGAGAAGACCAGTCAAAAGGCGTAGTCTTCTTAAGTAGGTTTGTCAGTGGAGCTACCACAGTGGAGAAGTTGGGGCAAAAGCTACGATAATACCCCACCAACCCAAGAAACCGCATCAGTTCTCTTTTGGACGCTGGCACTGGATAGTTGAGAATGGCCTCCACCTTAGCCTGTACTGGACGAACTTCACCTTGACCAACCACCTTACCCAGATAGGTTACGGTTGCCTTAGCAAACTCACACTTTGCTAAATTGACAGTTAAATTTGCCTGGGTCAACCGATCAAGCACTGCACACAAACGTTGAACATGAGATTCCCACGTCTCACTGAACACCACAACGTCGTCCAAATAAGCTGAACACCCTGCTAACCCAGCTAACACTTTGTTCATGAGACGCTGAAAGGTTGCTGGAGCATTTCGAAGACCAAACGGCATGACAGAATAAGAAAACAAACCCCATGGTGTAATAAATGATGAAATTTCCTTGGCCCTAGCTGTCAGTGGCACCTGCCAATAACCTTTCAAAAGATCCAGTTTGGTCACAAATTTGGCACCACCCACTTGATCAATGCAGTCCTCAATACGAGGGAGTGGATAACAGTCAGGCCTGGTGACTGCATTAACTTTCCTGAAATCCGTGCAAAATCTGTCTGACCTATCCGCCTTATCTACTAACAGACATGGAGAAGCCCAGCTTGAGCCTGATGGTTCTGCCAACCCATGTTGCAACAAATACTCCACCTCTTTCTCCATACGCTGACGCTTTTCCACTGGCAGCCTGTAAGCACGCTGCCTCACAGGCAGAGCATCCCCCACCTCTATGTCATGCTCGATCATAGTAGTACGTGATGGTGTATCTGAAAAGAGAGACAAATGAGACAGCAGCAGTTTCACCAGATCTTCCTGTTGAGTATCTGAAAGATAACTAAACTGACTGGGAAGACTGTTCAAATACTCAGAATTTTTAAGCTTTCCAGTTAGAATGGCCTCAGAGGGAACATCAAAATCATCCGAAGGCCCAGCACCAATTGTGACCACGGACTTAACACCATCACCTACAGGAAGGGTATCATTGTCTGTCATGGCAGAGGCAGTCAAAAAGGGTTTCAACAAATTCACATGACACCACTGCACTTTCTTCCTCCTTTCGGGTGTGGCAATCAAATAGTCCCGGTCAGAGATCCTGCTTTTCACTGTGTAAGGCCCACTGAATCTTGCCTGAAACGGTGAACCAATCACAGGCAACAAAGCCAGAACCTGGTCCCCTGGCTCAAACAGCCGGGTCTCAGCTTTTTGGTCAAAGCCCTCCTTCATTTTTCTTTGAGCTCCACCAAGGTTCTTGTGAGCAGTAGCACAGGCAATGTACAGTCGTCGACGAAAGTCATTTACATAATCCAAAACATTCTCAGACGGCTCCTCAGGTTTCAAATCAACCCCCAGAACTGCTAGTGGACCCCGGACAGAGTGACCAAACACCAACTCATTTGGACTGAAACCAGTACTGGTCTGTGACACCTCCCGTATCGCCAACAATAACCATGGTAGGCCTTCTTCCCAATCCAGAGAAAGCTCAGTACAGTAGGAACGCAACATAGACTTCAACGTCTGATGAAAACGTTCCAACACACCCTGAGACTCCGGATGATAGGCGCTGGAGACATGATGTTCAACCCTCAGCTGCTTTAACACCTGGGAAAAAGTACGGGACATGAAATTACTGCCCTGGTCTGTTTGCACTATCTTTGGAACGCCAAAAGTTGACATAAAGGAAGTAAGTGCTTTCAGCACTGGTTTAACCTTTATAGAGCGCAGCGGAAAAGCAGCCGGATAGCGTGTACTCTTACACATCACTGTTAGTAGGTACTGGTTACCTACCTTACTCTTTGGAAGCGGGCCCACACAGTCAAGCAACAGATACTCAAAAGGCTTCTCCACAACAGGAATTGGGTACAGGGGAGCTGGCTTCAGCTTCTGGTTGGGCTTTCCTGTTAGCTGACATGTTTTGCAGGTTTTACAATAGTTAGCAACATCCTTTTTCAATCGAGGCCAGAAAAAATGGCGAAGCGCCTTATCATATGTTTTCTTTACGCCAAGATGGCCTGCCACCCCATCATGTGAAGTGCCCCAGCCATCCAGGAACCTAACCTGGCTAAATAAAGGTTAAATAAAAAATAATAAATAAAGCATTTCTCAGAAGAGAAGCATGTACTATGGAAGGCCTTGCTTGCTCACTGCTTGTTGGCGGACTACTGTGCTCAAAAATGCTATTGTTTTAAATGTACCCTGATGAGAAGAGGGAATGCATTTCTTACCATATTTCAATACAAAAACAGTAACCTTGGCTGATGTTGAAAGGAAGTTGAGATGAAAAAGTTAACTGGCCTGTTATGTCATGCAAAGTTGGATGTTTTACCCCCGCCCCACATCAAAACTCATCCTGCTGCTGCTGGTAAGGAGCTTAAGGAGTGATGACCCCAACCACTGCGGTGGGTAATATAAAAAATGGCATACTCATAAAATACACTAACTTCACTGCTACTGAATCTCGCTATGAATTAAACTGAAAAGTTTGCAGCTTTAGATTTGTGCCACTAGACGTGCATTTCTCTCAAGTCCCTCCATCTGACAGAATAAAGGCTGTGAGTATTAACTATAGTGTCTTGTCAGAATCGTCCTGTGTCAGTAATGAACAAAACAGGCAGACGATGCAGATATCTTCCCTCCTGACTGTTTCTCTTGGAGAGAAGCCTTTTACGTTTATGTCGGGTTTTGTGTGACTGTAGGGGGCTGTAAATAATTTCTTGTGTTTCTCTTTAGTGTGCTCCTTTGACGCCAGAAGAAAACACTGAGCGCGTTTACATGCACACTAATAAACCGATCTTTATCTGATTTCTGGAGTTACCTGATTATTCAAGTGGTCATGTAAACAGCATAATCCAATAGGCTTTATCAGATAAAAGCCATTATCTGATTATGAGAAATCAGATAAACACACCTAGCTTTTTCCCCAATAGTCAGATTATTCGGTGCATGTATACCCTTTAATCTGGTTTCTTTCGGGTTTTGCTATTTCATACTCCCACTCCACTACATTTTAGAGGGAAATATTGTACTTTCTACTGCACTACGTTAATCTGACAGCTTTTGTTTCCTTTCAGATAAAGATTTAACACAAAATAATATATTTTTATATTCTCAGTGTTTAAATTGTCACTTTTATTCTATCTTACTTCTATGTTATGCACTTTGTGTGACAAGTTTATATACAATACACTTGTATATTGCACTTTGCAGTACTTTTACTCCTTATCTACCCAAAGTATGTAAAATTGGCTCCACATTAAACTACACATTAGAATGCTCTCACATGTATTTGTTAATGATAAAAACAAACAGTACTGTAAGAATATAAGCTGTCAGCATGATGAGTGCTTTATTTTGCAAATATATGACTTGCATACTTTTCGAGGTTTTTCAAGGATATGAGTACCTACTGTAACAGGAAGTTTGAGTTTTATGTCATGTACTTGAGGAGAAATCCAACTGAAGGGCTGAATCATGTAAACCAGGTTTTTCTGATTATCAGATTATTGAAGTGCACGTAAACGCGTCAAATCGGATTATTACCATTACCTGATTATTCCCAGTTATCTGATTATTGTGCGCATGTAACCGTGCTCACTGTTTTGGCAGAGACGTGCAACAGAATCACACAGGGTCTTTATAATGATGGATTGAATCCTTCTCTGCTGACAGTTCAACCCAATTTCCCCAAGAAGATTACAGTTTGCAAACACCACAAATGAGAGTTTCTTTAACATGTCCAAATGTATGTACATCATGCAGTCAAAAAAGAGGACTGGATAAGGTTTGTTAATCGTTCTGGGGAATGGTCGTCGGGTAAGTGGACCGACCAGCAGTCAAGGAAAATTTATGCAGTAAATAATTGTCAGTGTGTCTGTTTTCTGCCAGAAAAGGTCAAAAGAAAAATACACAAACAGGAATTAACCTGGTGAACTGAGTCATAGCTACACTACACGACTACAGCCAGTGTTGCTGTAGCCACATTTTGGGAAACGAACTCAGAGAAACTTTACACACTGAATCTGATGCATTTTATTGTTTAACTCGTTGCAAATACTTGCAGTATGAGACAAATGAAAAGACATGTCCCCCCTTGCTTCTCTCCACTGGAGTTAACTCCCTTACTGTCACCTAACCCGGTCTCACTCCAATGTCGTTGAAATCCTGCACGTCGAAAGCTGTTCTTTCATGTCGGCATGATACGTGACCAGTCGCCATTATTGTTTAAAAGCGCCCGTCTGCTTCAGGGGGAAAGGCAAGACAACAAAAAGTTAACGCGACGTAACTCCAAATAGGGCAGGTGGGAAGGGTGCTGGATGGGTCCAGCAACCGCCGTCCTTCGCCAAGGAGGCGAGTGTTCAGTTCCTGTAAGACTGTGAAGCCAAACCTTGTTTTTTTTCTTGGCCTAAACCCAACCATGTGCTTTTGTAGCCTAAACCCAACTGTCTGTGTTGGCAAAATGTAACCACGTGCGTTTGTTGTTGAAGGAAAAAAACATCAATTCATGGTGTTTTACCGCTGTAGTGTGTTTATTTTGAAAAAGACTGTAAACTGTACATTTCTTGTAAGAATGGAAGTGTATTTTGAAAACAGACAATGCATGTAACAGGCAGAACTTGACATAACGTCCCAGAACGTCAATAACCAAAGCACCCAGGGTACCTTGCACGTTGTATCTGGACATGGTCCATGACAAAATGTCAATATGTGAGCCGTCCTCTCTCTCTGTCCCTACACTTTCCAGTTTTGTGCAGTCCACATCTTCCTCATCATCATCATCCACCTGAATATTACTATCTGACCTGCTGAAAGTAGACTGTCTGAGTGATGAAATAACACTTTGCAACCCATAACTCTCTCTTGTTGTGGATGCATCCGGGTGCCACATTTTCTTCACTGTATGATAAAAGTAAACTTGAGAATTGGGCAGTGCATAAAGATGAAATGTGGAATATGTGTATTGAAAACATTCACAATTATTCAATAAATGCAAGGCATACTTTGATATTCAAAGCTGAGAATTGATTGCACGTTTTTTCCCACTAGATTACAAAAATATTCAAAGATACTTACCCACCATGTGTGAAATATTCAAAAGATCAAGGAGCTCTGTCTTGGCAATTTATCAAGCGTAGCGTTAGTTCTGGCAGGCCACGACGTCAAGCTCTAAATTAGCTGTCAATGGCAAGCAAGCAATCCTCAATCAGCTGATGGCTCAGCTGACTGCCCCTTTGCTCCTATTGGAAAATTGCATTCAGAGCGCACTATTTAAACAGCTCTAGCCTGGCCCCTTTTGCTGCTTCCTCTGCTGGTAATTGCACAAGACAAGCTCACGTATGAAGAAGAGATCGCTGCTCGTGGTTGTACTCACCCTGCTGCTCCTGTTGTCGTCGGCCTCCGTCCCCGATGAGGATCCGTGGCAAATCGACTGCATCATGGAGTCACAACAAACTCCGAGGCAGAGGAAGCCATCTGCGACGACGAGAGGGCTCCTTCTCGCCGTCGAAGCTCTCGCCTGGCAGGCAAAGCCGCAAATATTCCATCGATTGATGACTGTCCGATACAAAGGCTGTTAGACTTTCTGTTTTCCAATGACATTAATGTTACTGCTCCAGTCGGAGCGTCGCACCAGGAACTGTTCGCACTAATTCCTGGGCTGCGCTGGGTTCCAATCTCCACCTGCTGATCACCTTCCTTCCTCCGCTCCTCGGAAAGCTCCAGCAAAACGACTCCAGCCGCTGCCCCACTGCCCAAAAGAGCTAGAGCCCCGGCCTCAGCAGTTGGCTCCGCGGCTCCGGCAAACGCGCCATCTTATCAGCGCTGTCATCATTCAGTCATCTCTTTCAAGCATGAACTCAAGAATCCAGACCTTAGAGGCCTGTGCCACTCCGTCTTCCAGCTCCTCCTTCCAGGCTGCTGTGTTTACATCCCAGGACCAGGCTGCTTCTTCCTCGGCTGCGGGACCATCGTCACGGACCGATGACGTCACTCCGGCATCCCTCGACGGCATCAACATCCCCTGTAGATCTCTGGGAAGTGCAATTCCAATCTCACTGGTGTCCCATTCTACCCTCCTGCTGCTGCCATCTCCTTCAATCAGAGAAGCAAGATCCTTGCAGGTAATGATGTTAATCTTGTTAAAATCCCGCTGTGCTCAGATTTAACAGTCTCATTCCGCTGCCGCCGTTCTCACTGTTTTATGCCTCAATTGACGATGCCATTAAGCTCATTAAACAAGCAGGTAGGGGTGCTTGGTGATCAAAAGCTGACATCACTGACGCATTTAAAGTTATGCCTTTACACCCTTCTCAGTGGCATCTGTTTGGCATTAAATTTATTTTTCAGTTAGACTCACCTTCGGGTGTCGCAGCAGCCCAAAAATATTCGATACATTTTCAGAGGCTCTTTGCTTGATTCTGTTAAATAATTGCAAGCTGCCGTTTGTGCTTCACCTGTTAGACGATTTTCTTCTTGTAGATTACCCTCATGCCAAGCCAGATCATGCTATCACCATGCTAAAAGATACTTTCACAAATCTAGGAGTAACCCTATCTGAGGAAAAAACTTCAGGCCCACTCCAAGTCATCGAATTTCTGGGCATTAAATTAGATAGCAATCTCATGAAAGCGTCCTTGCCACTCGAAAAATTAAACCGCATCAGAGAAATTATGAAGGAGCAGTGTTCAAAAACAATCTCAAAAAGAGATTTGCTCTCCCTGCTGGGTCATCTCAATTTCGCCATGCGCGTTATTCCTTTGGGCCGCTCCTTCATATCCAGGCTTCTCGACCTCTCAAAAACTGTCGAAAATCTACACGACATGGTTAATTTGGATGAAGGGTGCAGATCAGAGCTCCGGTTCTGGTCTTTGCTGCTCCAGGAATGGAATGGCATTTCTTTTTCTATAACGATAATCCAGAATCTTCTGTGGCCATTAGGTATTCACTGACGCAGCTCATTACGTTGGTTTTGGGGGGTTCTTTAATAACCAGTGGTTTGCTGATGTGTGGCCAAAAGAACTGTCACCTATACCAGCCAATGTTCTTTCTTCTGCATTAATGGAAATATACCCTATTGTTATAGCATGTCTTATTTGGGGGAAACACTGATCCAGGAAGCAAATCCTCTTTTTCTGCGACAACGAAGCAGCTGTCCATATTATTAACAAAGGGCGTTCCTCCATACCATTCATTAACAGATTTATATGACGACTTCCTTGGGCATCTGTGCTGGGGAATTTCATTATTCGAGCAGTCCATATTCCAGGATTAGATAATAAGATTGCTGATGCCTTATCTTGATTTGAATTTCAGAAATTCCACAAAATGTGTCCAGAAACTGCGCCATCCAGCCTGCCTTGCCCTCCTTTCCGCCAAACGGTGCTAGATTGACCCTGCTGTCATACATGCTGTCAGCGGCTCATTATATGCGTTCTGGATTAGCAAATCCACATTAAAACTGTATGACTCTGCATGGTCCTATTTCACCTCATTTTGTTCCACTTTCTCAGTTGCTATTTTGCCTGTAAATATTCCCACTGTATGTGCCTTCCTGGTTCACTGCTTTTGTAAATATTCCCACTGTATGTGCCTTCCTGGTTCACTGCTTTGAGTTCTGCAAAATGCAGCCATCCTCCATCAAAGGCCTTCTAGCAGGTGTGCAGTTCCACCTGCGCTGTTTGGATCCATCCACCAACAGCCTGCTAGGAAGCCTGCAAGGCAATGATATTCATCTCCCTGTCACTCCACCATTATTGCACAAATTAATCACACACTTGAGGGTTGGGTGCTTCGATTTATATACAGACTTACTTTTAGAAACTGTCTTCCTCACAGCTTTTATGGCTTTTTAAGATGCGGAGAGTTCACCACACGCACACGATCTTTTGATCCTTCTCATGACCTCACTATAGTCGATGTAACAGTTAACAACCACTACTTTTGCCTATACTTGAAACATTTCAAACTGATAGAGACAGGAAAGGAACTTCTGTTGTAATTGCTCAAACTAATTCTGTCCGTTTTCTTCCATGGTCCGCTACTTGAGAAGCCGTGCTCAAGCTCCTATTGGAAGGTGTGCTCTTCCTGCCTCAGGCTTTCCACGCAAGCGCGTGGAAAAGCAGGGGGTCCCAGAACAGAACCATACCGCCAAATGTAATATAACTTGTGCAAATAAATAAAGATTATTTTTGACAAAGTGGTCCTGACTGAACTACAATTTTATAAGGTGCAAACTATTTGCAGTCATGTATTTGATCTTTTTTGTGGCCGGACCGTGGCAAGGCCCAGCTTTGATTTAGAGTTTTTAGAGGAAACTATTACTTTTCCATCAAACCAACCAAAAGCCCACAGACAGTAAAATGGGATAGAGTACTCACCTATGCTGTTGTGCTCCACACACCATACGCACATGCACACACAGCACAATAAGAAAAATGTGATTAGTGAAGGAGGTGCAAAAATTACCACAGCACACAGGTGAGAGAGGTGTGAGGCAGATGGGGAGAAACTCTATCACCAAAACCCTCCACTGTCGATGGTCACAGGCCGACAATCCTGTAACATCCAAACAGAGACAAAGAACAAGTTAAATTCACAATATTGGCTTCTTCTTCACCACGACGGTGTGGCAAACCGCCCGCATCACTACAGACACCGCGCCAAACTGCGATCCATCTCATGCTCCATTCTACCCTCACTCATGAACAAGACGCAAAGATGCATGAACTCCCTTGCTCCCCAACCCAGAGGGAGCAAGCCACCATTTTTTCGGCAGAAAACCATGGCCTCAGATTCGGAGGTGCTGACTCTCATCCCAGCTGTTTCACACTCAGCTGCAAACTGCTCCAGTGCATGCTGGAGGTCATGGTGTGATGAGGCCAACAGAACCACATCATCTGCAAAAAGCAGAGACTTAATTCTGAAAATTAGGAAATGCATCTACAAAAAATAAGATTCATTATGTTCAAACAGAGAGGGACTGTGTCACTGTCACATGCCAATACCTTGTAACTTATGAGATAAATTATGTGGAACTTTAATTCTTTTGTGTTACTGCCAATGTTTTTGTTTTGATGTTTTTGTTTCTTTCATTGTTGCTTTTTCCTGTGCATTTGTTGCTGATGTGCTTGTTTTTCTATATTTCTATACTGTTCTTCAAAATCAATAAACAGAGGCAGAGAAAGACAAATGGCTCAAAAGTCAAGTAATGGGTTTTGTTTTGGTTTCTGCTGAAAGCCACAACACAAAAAACGTAATTGAATTAGGGACATAAAAGCAAGAGTGGTGCTGTTTTTGATTTTTTTTGCTGTGTTGCAATGTTGCACCACCTTAAAATATTATGTAACAGTCATGTCCTGTTTGATTGACAACCCTTGGCTGAAGATCACATTCATCTCCTCAGCCAAGGAGGTTATGTTTTCGGTTTTCTTTGTCTGTGTGTCAGCAGGATTACAGAGAAACTGCTGGCCGAAATAGAACTTGGTGAAGGGATGCAGCATGAGCCAAGGAAGAAGCCATTTTAGTCTGGAACAGATCCAATGCGCGAGGTGGACACACAATATAATTTTCACCTTTATTAACATTGCAAGATAGTGCCCATCTAGTTCCCTATAAGATTCAAGACAAATTCTGATAATTTCTTTGTCACTTTTAGACCATGACCTGTTAGAGAAAGTTTGTTGCATGACCTTTCCCATAGTGCACACACCCTTTTCAAACGTCTTGTCTCGTCAAACACAGGTTTAACTGAAAACATTAAAAATGTCTGTATTGAATAAAAATTACATTGCTGTACTTTTCTGCTTGAGGAAATGCCAGGATTTTTTAAATTCCTGAAGTCATCAGGGTGATGACAGATATGTGGCATAAAGGTAGTCTGGTATGTTGAGATGGATCAAATAAAGTCAAAGACGTCGGTGTGGTTGTGAAGAACATATGGAAACCAGATGCTGCTCTCGCCCTTTCACGCATGAGTTACAACCACCTCGCTCCAGATTTTTTGTTTTGTGAAGTGTTTTTATTCCTCTTTATGCATGAAAAGTAGAAAAGTGGCTTTTAATATGTCCATCTGGCGGGACAGCCTGTGTTTGAGTTTTCAACCGAAGAAATATATATCAAACAAACCAATGAATAAATTTATATTCAATCTGAAAACTATAAAAATCTTACTATATAATGAATTCAATCTGAAAACTATAAAAATCTTACTATATAATGACAAAAACTCTGTCTGTGTGTGTGTCTGTGTGTCTGTTCCACGTTTTTCTCCTCACTGACTTGGTCAATCCATGTGAAATTTGGCACAGTGGTAGAGGGTGATGGGAGGATGTGAATGAAGCAATATTACATCAATTGGCCAAAGGG